>NW_026515686.1:0-579743 GCF_025526975.1 Fimicolochytrium jonesii
AATTGTTCGGGCGATGAAAGTGGATGCGGAATTGCAGGAGAAAGCCCTTTGCTTTGCTAACAAAAGCCTGGGAGAGCAATTACTTCGTCTCTATGTTGCAGTCGAAGAAATCGGAAAGCATAACAAAACGGCGCATAAACTGCAAACGGAGTCTTGGGAACCTAGTGAAGAGCTCAAGGTAATGTTGCATGGACGTGCCATGTGGATTCCATGCCAGCGCACTTATTCGCTTCTGTACCTCAAATAGACCAACGTTCGCCGCGAAGCCAATCGCATCACCAGAAACCCGCTCACAAAATCCTACGTTGGCAATATGAAGACCTTGACGCAAAAAATATTCGATAAACAGTGGGGCGTCACCAAGACCAGTGGTCTAGTACCCGCTCGGTTCAAGGCGGTATCGAAACGCGCAAGTACGGCACTTTCCCGTGTGAAGGCTGATATGAAGCGCGTCATTTGGGACAACAAAGCAGACTCCATCAACAGGGCGAAATTAGACGTTTTTGCCCACGATTTGTTTGGAGTAAAAGTGGTAACCGAGAATCACCTTGTGGGAGCAGCCATCCTTCAAGCCATCACAAGGGAGATGAATGCAGCAGACCGTGCACCCAAGCAATACTGGATAGCTGTCTCTAAGGTGACCGCCTTGAATCTACGCACAAATGCGGACGAGACAACGTGCCCCTAACTCAGCAATGACACCCCACAACTACAGAAGTTGGAGGCCATGTACAAGATGGATCCAGCCGCTCGCAAGACTCTGATTGACAAATGTGTCAAGAATGACAGAATGCTCTACGTCGACAGCTCTCCGTCGTTCAACGTTGACGGAAATGATGAGGACAAGGATGATCCCAATCAGTCTGATGGAGACGGAGAGCCAGTCACTAAGAAGAAGGTGCCCGACCACGTTGACGATTTCGGCGACGAGGAAGACGGCCTCTTCAGTGATGACGATGGTATCTCTGCGTGAATGATCTTCCAGCAATCCGTCAGCAATGCCTCTTCAATTCTTACGTGCACATATCAACATGTTCGTCATTTCCTGGGTACGCAGCCTCCGTCGGTACCGCCAACACACTCCCACTTATTTAAAGGACGATACCACCATCCGTTGCTCCTCACTCAGCTCGTCGCCATTTCCTCGCCACTCCCACAGTCCCCCAAATAAACCCGCAACCGTGTCGTCGCCCAAAGTAGCCTCCCGCGTTGTCGTAAGTGCATCCGGTCGCAACCTCACAACCACTGCCTCCAACGACCAACGACTCCATCATTCCACAACCCACGACAAGGCGGCTTCTTTCCCAGCACGTACTACCCACGGTATCAACTCTCCTTCATGAAGTCTTACTCTCTTCGTCGCACTTGGGACTCCTGGATTGAGGTGTATTTCCCGTTTACACCCTTGCTGCCCTTTGCTTTCCAAGTCGCCACTCCACCGCAGAACATCATCGGATCACGAGTAGATGTCTACACACATCCATGAGTGGAGACGACAAATCGGTGTCAGCTGTGTGTCTGGGGGAGCTTCCTGTGCTTCGGGTGGGACCACTCTTTTGCCCCCGCCTTGAGGGACTTTGAAAATTTGTACATATTGCACCGTGTATTAACCCTGATTCTGCAATAGATGTTCATATATGATATTGGATATGATTTTCACGTCCATCAGCGCGTGATTCGGATGTCGCCCAAAGATGTGAATATCACGTCCCTCGCATTTCCAAAGTACGTGCAGCTGCATATGATGTGCACATTCCAGACAAAAGGAGGTGAAAAACACGTCCGATGCATGTGAACGGGGTGTCCGGCAGGAAGTGCGTCGGATGTGCGCCGGAAGTGAAAAACACATGTGCACCCAGAAGGAAAAAACATGTGCGAACGGATGTGAAAAGGAAGTGCAGATGGAGATGCGACGCAGGTCAAATGTCATGTGAAATGCAGGCCCGTCATGATCCAGGTTGTACAAATAGTTATTTCTGTCTGCTGCCCGGCTCAGAAGGACATTCTCGTTGATGGGTTCAACCTACATACACCTGTACTGGCAAGAGTGACGTCAGCTACGTGCCGGTGCAGGTTGAAGTTTCACCCCGTGTCCACTTATCAATGTTACAGTACAGAGAGTAAAGAACTGTACTACAATAGGGCGTTTCACTAGCCCCCAATAATCGAAAACAGTAACGGCAGATAATCGCGAGATTAGCGAAACTGCGAGCGCGTTTGGCGACGCTTCCAGAGTTCGTGCGCGCAGGCTCCCCCCAATCACGTCCCGATGATCTGTCGGGCTTCTCCCAATTTCTGGGGCTAGTGAGGCCCCCGCTCCCCAGTTCCGCTACTCCAGGGTGTAGAAAAACAGGATTCTCGGGGGGAGAGCAGCAAAAAGGCCTCCAGCAAACCTGGGGTCTTCAGGACCCTGCGGGTGTTCCGCCTCCCCGCCCGCACCAACAACAAACCCCCCTCACCGTACACCCCCCCATCGCCCCCGACACCATGTCGTCTGCTGACGCTGGACCCTCTACTGCCGGGGCTCCCGGGGCCCGCAAGCCCCAGGCAAAGAAGCCAAGCGCGAAGTCCGCTGCGGGGAAGCAGCAGGCGGACGGTGCATACGCTTTTTGGGACGCCAAAGAAGAGGCGCTCTTGGTGGATTGGCTCTCTACGGGCAAGAACTCCAAGGCCCTGCAGCATCGCGACACCCCGGAGGCCAACGGGGTCAACAGCTCGAAGAAGGATAGGCGAACGGACGTGATTCGGAAGATAAAAATGTTCATGTATGAGAACCGAAAGGACATGACCGAGACTCGCATCAAGAACAAGCTTGCACAGTGGGATAAGAAGTTCAAGGAGGCCAAGTTTCGATTCAATCAGACGGGGGAGGGTCTCACGGAGGAGGAGAAGAGGAATACCCCCAACATACAGGCCTATATCATCAAGATCTTTCCGTATTTCTTTGAGCTTGAGCCTTATTGGTCCCGCGCTGGCACGACGGCCTTGCACTCGGTAGGGTCTCAGGAGTCAATGGCCGCCTTGTCAATCTTGCCCTCGAACCTCGCCGCCGCGCTGGTCCCGGGGGCCCCGCCACAGTCACCTTCGCTTTGTGAGGCCGGGATGCGGCCGGGACGCTGGGACGAGGCCGGGACGCCGGAGGACTCGGAAACCGCGGGTCCCATGAAACGCCGCAGGACACGCAGTCCGAGACGCAGAACCCGTCGGAGACGCCGCCAGACACGCCGCCAGACACGCAGGAGCAGCTGGGGTCGCAGCTTCACTCCCAACTGGGAGATTTTGCGCATATGGAGTCGCAAATGGCCCTGGAGGACATACTGGAGGGGTCCACGGCCGGCGATGGGGAGTCCCCAACCAATGGGGGGCCGTCTAGCGGTTTGCAGAGTCATGATACACCCGCTCCTCCTGTTCCGGTGGTCCCCGCTACCCCCGTAGTGCCTGCCACAGCATCCGGGGGGCAGGCCTCTGGCGCGCAACCCCTCTCCAGCGCTCGTAAGGCTCTGTACCAGGTGCGAACTAGTCTGTCTACCACCGCTAGCGCGGCCGCGTCCGCCCCGCACACGCCCGCGCAGGCGACTACGAAAGCCACTAGGAAGCGAAAGAGCTCCGCCGTATCGGATCTCGCGGACCCCGTTACGTCGGATGACGAGGCCGGGAAGAGCGGGGCAGGTAGTAGTTGCAGCGCCTGGGCGAAATCCGGGATGATGACTGTCGTCAGTGACGTGATGGCGGGCCGGGGAGACCGAACTCGCCTCAAAATGGATATGGAGGAGCGCCGCATGGCAAGGGAATCTGTGCTGGATGAGCAGATACTTGAAGAGAGGCGGTTGGCCAGAGAGGAGGCCAGTCAACGCTTTTAGTTGGAGGTATGTCCAAGCAACTTGCCACAACGGGCGGAGACTTGACTCCGCCGCCCCTGTCATACGGAGACATGTGACGGCGCACCTCCTAGCTCTCTTGTTAGTGAAGAGTGAGGGTCCTGCTCGGGGTCCTGCTGGCCGTTCTGATGACGCTTGCAGAACTGCGGGACATGTTCGAATGGGTACCAACGGACGAGATATTCAAGGCCATTGCACGATCCGCGACGACTGACTATAAGGTGACCCGGGACCTGGCGATCGCGCGTTTGAAGTCCTTGCCGTCTGGTACGTCAGACAGTTCGTTCCTTGTGTTGTTCCTTGTGTGTGGCGGACCCCACTGACCCCGTCTTCCGATAGCGCGCCTGCTTGTCACCCCGAGGCGCGCGGCGTCACACCACCAAGATGCACCAGCTGGCACGGGGTTGAAACTCCTCGCGGCCATTGAGACTCGCATGGCAACCACCGCGAGCAGTGGCAGGATCACGGCCCAGGAAGTGATCAAGTTGGGGAGTAGCGACCCCGAAGATGTTGACCCGAACTACGGTCCTGCAGGGGCGATTGAAGTGATCGAGGTGAACTCGGATGAGGAAGAGCGTCAACGAAAGCGACTCAAGAAGGGTAAACGGCGCGCAACAACCCCTCCCCCAACAAGCAAGAACGGACCCCGCGACTACTACTCGAAAGCGCCGGGTGGGTCAGGCCTGACCCACGCTGAGAGAGACGCTATCCCGGGCGCTCCCGTCGCCCCCGCCGCCCCGGTCGCCGCTCCCGCCGCTCCCGCCGCCCCGGTTGCATTTGACCCAGGTCCATTTGAGCGGGTCCGCACGCCGTACCATGGCACAGGAGCGGGCAAGAAGGAGGACACAAGAGCGAAAGGCAAGAAGAAGTACACGGGCGCGAAAGCCAAGAAGTAACGCCCGTAAGTAACATTCCTCTACCATGTGGGTCGTACGCCCGGGCCCCGCAGACACTTACCCTTTGACGTCCAAGACAGCTTCAGAATATTGCGGAGGCCGAGCGGTGTGCACGTGGGCAACCGGTGCGACAAGCGAGCAAGGAGACCTCTCCAGCGCTACTAGCAAGGAGAGAGTTGTGGCAGCTTCGCAAACGGGGTGGGAGAGAGAGGAGACCGGGCGTCACGGGCCCTAACGTGAATATATCGTCGGCAGAAACAGCATTCTTAGTTATAGCGCTTGCAGGAACAAATACAATACACCTTGCGCCACGCACCCTTATCATTCCACCTCCAGGCGTTTCCGAAGAACGTAGTCCCAAATGCTGTGCCTATGGGGATCCGCCTCCCGACGCGAAGCGGGGGTCGTAACGTCCGGCACCCCACCACCACCGGCGGCCGTAAACGCATCGAGGTCCCGCTCGCCCCACTCTTGCGGATACCCGTCGTCCATCAGCCAGTTGTGCAGCATGCAGCACGCCCGGATCCACGCATTCGCGTAACGGTCGGAGTCCGCGTCCTTCACGACGACGCGGAGTCTGCGCAGGCTCGGAAAACGACCCTTGAGGCGCCCATTTGTGTGCTCGTTCACGATGCACAACTGCACGATGTAAGTGTTGAACTCCTTGTTCACGGAGTTGTCCGCGTGCGGTCGCTTCATGCTGGCAAGGACGGTAAGGGTGTTGGTGTACCCGCTGTCCCCGATGAGATATTCGTTCTCTCCGAAGTACAGGTCTGGCTGCAGCGCCAAAGCCAAATGGCTGAACAACGTTGTGGGCGCTCCCGCACATTCCCGTGTGAACGTAGGTAATCCGTCCCGTGTCATCGTTGACCACCATCACGTTGAGACTGTGTATCCTCTTCCGGTTGAAGAAGTCCTCCCCATCTACACCGGGCTTCTGGAAAAACACAGCGTGTGTCCCGTCCGCAAAGCCGATGCAGTTCTTGAAGAATGACTTGCGGTAGATGCGCTCCTTGATGAGCTCCTTCCCTTGGGCCGTGGGCCAGTCAAGCCAGCCGCCGCGGCTACCGACCTCCTCAATGGCCGCGAGGACCCAGCAGGTGTAGTTACCAACGCACCCCTCGGATACCCCCCACATGCGAGCGATGCGGCCCACGCGGGCCCCATTGCCATACTGCCCCAACCGAGATAGAGCGACGAATAGCTGAAAAGATACGGGCTCCTGCGGCTTGATGGCGGAATTTCTGGACTGGAAGACTGGGTGATCCTTGACAAGGTCGAGCAGTTGTCCATATGCTGTGCGGCTCATGCGCACCTCGTTCAGCCACCGGTTGTCGTCCAGGGTGTGCAGGAGCCCCCGAGACAACCATTTGGGGACGGGGTCCAGCGAAGCCAGGTACCTCTTGCTCATGAGTGGCACCAGGATGTCGAACTCGAGCTTGGCTTCCGATTCCAACGACGACCCGGCCCACGAGTCTTCGTCGCTAGTCCCGCCGTCGAAGTATCCCACCACCTCCTGGAGGACAATGCGCTCGGCGAGCTCCGCGATCGCCCGCTGACGGTCAGACGTCCCAGGCATGTTGGGCTGGTTGAGGTCAGTCTGTTGCTCGGCGTCCTCAGACTCCTGGGACCCATGGGGTGAGGGGCATGTGGGGTCAGGGTCCAGGGCTGCGCCGCAAGGACCCTGCACCGCAGGGAGAAAATCGGGGGGTGTGCAGATAATCGGATTATGTGGGGCAGAAAAAACACCCCAAACGCAGCTTTTTCTGCACACCCCAGATCAGCGAAACCGCCAATTTTTGTCGATTTTCTGGGGTGCGATGGGGGGTGCGCTGGGCCCCGGATGACGTGTCTTGGGGGGCCGATCGGGGAGCGCGTAGCAACCGCGTTCATGTGCGCGCTGGAATAATCGGCAGATAATCGCGAGATAATCCGAGCAAAAGTCCGATTATGTGGGCTAGTGAAACGCCCTAATGTATTCATTCGAGATCTCACTGTGCGGCCCCGAGCGTCACAACTCTACGTACTGTATCCAACAGTTTGCCATAGGTGTATTCCGTTTATTCATGCTAAAGATCATCTAGTGACACTCCACAGTGCATACGAGTGACCTCGAGCGATTTGGCCGGGCCATTGGGTTCAGGTTGACAAGAGCGCATAACTGGGAGCGAGCGATGACCCGCGGCTGTCAGACTCGACATGATTGCGGACCATATGTACCCATCCCCTGACTTTGAGATCAGTAGGAAAACGTCTTCCGACCCGTTGCTGTGCGTCGGCAAGAACCCCTCGATGCCATAATCCTTGCCCACTTCTTCCCAATACATATCCCCTTCGGCCACAACGACGTCTGTGATCATTCCCCATCTGGCAAGTGTGTCCCCCAAGATGGAATATTCTGTGCCACCGGCAGACGGTCGCAATTCGTGCACTGGCGATCGAACCTTGCACGGGGGGACCTGATCTTCACAGCCGCCGTGAAGACCTCGCACGTTGGTTGAATCTTCTCGACCACCATGTAAGGAAAACTCTCCCCGCAAGCGGCCCACCCGTGTTTTTCCGTGCTCGTCAGAGGCGCTCCGCTCTCGGCCCTCGGGTGCAGGGATGGAAAGGCTTTCAACCGCTCGGAAATCTGTTCTTCCTTCAAGTCCTTGGCCGGCGCGGAGGCCGAGACGCCGAACAGAGCCAGGTATCCTTTTTGTGTCTGGAACCACGTGACGCTTGCCTTGAAAGGCGTGCTTCGGCCGTAATACGACTATCCAGAGTGCTAGTTGGCCGAGATGGTTCTGAACTACGACGTCGTCGGTAATGGTGGCGCGATTCTTTGGGACTAGAAGGAACAGAGTATACGCCAGTGCCAAAGCGTCGAATACGTTGCTTATCGGTAAGCTGGTACCCAACAACATGCTGTGGAGCGGGTGGCATTTGTTGTCCTTCTTTCGGAACGTGATTTGCTCGTGCAACATAACGGCTCGTCAGCAACGGCTGGAGATACCTGAAGGGTTGAAAAAATGCTGTCTCCAGAGTTTGTAATGGCAGCCTTCCCCGGCTTCGTTCGGAAATGGTTTCCCATATCTGTGCAGCAAAGTCAATGATGATGTCGTTTCAAGTGCAAGTTGCAAACTGTGTATACCTGTTCCGCAGTCCATTCTTCGTCTCTTAAATAAAGTGTCATACAATGTCCTTAGCACCCTCACGACTCCGCAGCCAGCCCCACGTTTACTTCCCGGCTCGTTGTCTTTTTGCATGCAGCGGAGCCCGGGAAAGGCAGCAAGGGGAAAAGGATCCTAAAAACGTGAAGACAGAAAGCTAACGAGTCTGGGTTCGTTCTCAGCAGGACACCAGCTGACGAAGGACTTGATACGATGGGACAGCAGCTTGGTTGCCTTGCAAAAAGTGGCTGGTTGTCGGTCAGACTTATTCAAAGCCTGCGGACCGCTCACGCTAGCGTGCGATTTTGTTTCGATATGTCCAAGCTCCAGAATCAATCCGAGACAAATGTGTACTATACAGTACAGTAGGCTGCCAGATATCAGGTTACGACGGGTTGTTGAGCCTCCCTGCGCAACCCCCAGAGCCTGCTGTCAGTCCAGCCCTGGGCTAGCGGTCGTGCTGAAAGGATTGGCATGGGGGTCGGCAACATGAGCCGGTGGCCATGCTCGGAATGATGTGTCCTTCGGGCGTCGTAAGTGACTCGTAACCTGATATCTGGCAGCCTATACCTGTACGGTATATTACTAGCCCTCGCTCCCTGGGATTAAAATCAACGATCATAGTTCACGTGGGTGACCCAACACTGAATTCGATTAGGAGAGGGTTCCCGCCGCAGTGGTTACCGCGGATCAGGAGCCGCGTGAAAATTTAGCCCGACATGCCGAAATCGGTAATAGATGTGTGGACACTGGATAGTAACCAGATTCGACCGGCCCTCCGGAAAAGCCACCCCTGACTTCCTAAATTTTGTGTATCAGAATTTGTTGCCGGTCGGAAAAGATGTATCCTATCCTATCTTCTGTATAGGTGTCCTATGTACATTTATATACCGTAGGTGGCGGAGGACCTTTCCTGTTGTAGCAACCCATATCACCTTCGTGAATGCATCTCTAGTTTTTGTTCAGAGACTCTGTGCCTGCCTGCCTTGACGTTCTGTCCGTGAACTTCCTGCCGACCAATGTCGAACAGCCCCCGGAGCGTCCAGTCCGCCGCGGGCGACCTTGCAGATGCCGGTTCGCCCCTCTCATCACCAGCGACCTCCCCGTCTTTAACACGCCGCTCGGCGAGGGCGAGATTCAATCCGACAGGGAATCGAGCTGGTTCCCGCCCGGCGTCGCCCACCGCGTCTGTCGTCTCTTCTTCGCCAACATCATTGAAAACCAAAGAGGAAACCGCTCACTTCAGGAATGCTCAACGAGAGCGGTGCGTTTCGCGTGACGGCACAACGGATGAGGATCTGCTGTCGCGCGTGCGGGCGCTCGGACTGGAGCTTGCTGACTACGACGCCCCCAACAGTCTTGTGGGCGAACTAGGGTGGCACCATCTTCTTTGCAAACAGCTCTTTGCCCGCGTCCCGTATGAGGAGCTCCCTCCGGCAACGCAAACCCTTCTTGCGCCCTTCGTCCTCCCTGAAGCCCATACATGCGGAACGCTGTTGGACGTCGTATCATTTACCAAACAGGAGAAGGCGGCGTTCGACAAATCTCGTGCGCTGATGGGTGTTCCATGGATGGTGGTGACGCCAAGGACAGAATCGGTCTTTCAAATTCATATTTACATGATACTGAGAGAGTTTTTCGACTACGCCGTCAACGTAAACGAGAAGAACAAGGTCCCCTATGCGTGTATGCCAGGATACCGCCTGGGCATCCCCGATATCGCCGCCAATTGCCGCGGTGCTGCCCTGGACAGCGGTCTAAGCCCCAATGGCATGGGACACGAGAGGTTCGTTCCAGCCGCCATAATTGGTGAAGTCAAAGGGGATGTCAGTCCGGTGAGCGCCGAGCCGCAACTAGCCTCGTATCTTGGCGGCCAAGCGGTTATGCTTCTAGCTGCAGGTGTACCTGCCGATCAGGTTTACGTCGTTGGGTTCACTTTGGGAGGATGGCAAGTCGTTTTTGGAGCAGTAACTGTGCGCCCCAATCCCGACAATCCGGCCGCAGCGCAGTTGGTGTATACGCGGGTGTTAGATTTTGGACGGTTGGACCTCGAGAGTTCATGGCAGGCGACTGGCGTTGCGCGAATGCTGGTGGCTCTGGCTCGTTTGCGGAAAGACTTGGAGGATAAATTGCAGAAGGATGGAGGTTTCTTGTTCCGCGCCGCTGCCGATCACTTCGACACGGACGACGAAGCAGATGACGACGACGACGACGCCGTATTCCTGGCCGCCTCTCGTTGCCACGAGGGCAGCGACGAGACAGTATCTTCTTCGGCTCTTCAGGGCCCGCGGTCAAAGTATGCAGAGGTACTGGACTGGGTGGCCGGTGTTGGAGCGGCGCATGCGGAGGATGCCTAGAAGGTTTATATTCAAAAGGCTTGATGAAAATCAGGAGATAAATTAAAAGAAACTAGAAGTGATCAAGAATATCCGGGCTGCAGACGTTGTGAGGCAGATGTGGCATGTTGCAATCTTCCTTTGTTTCAATAAAGGTGCGTCAATTCCCAACATTTCAACCACATGCAATACGCGGGAGGCGACAAGCTGCGAGCATACCTGATTCGGAAGGGTCCCTTCAGAGCATTGCCCCGTCCTCAATTACACAATCTGAGTACATCCTCCTGATCGCATCTATTCACAATGAGTTTCGGACATACATTGGCAGGAACAATGCAGGTGCCCAGCGAACCGGAATTGGGGGGAGTTATGGGTTCACCCCGGCAGCATATTCTTATGTCGTCACGATTATACGCAAACGGCGTGAAGAGGACCGCAATGTAAACGAATGATGGAAGATGACAGGGACGTCGAAGAAGAGGAGTATGATCAAAAGGAGGAGGGCAGTCGTCCGCTCAGGTTTTCCGGGAGGATAGCATTGGAATTGGCTTTCCCTAGTGGAACACGCTTACCCGTTCGACCAGACAACCATACAACTCAACCACAGTCCGTATTTCGAATACCGGTGCCGCCCAGAAGTCGGCGGTAAAGTCTTCAACCACTCTCTATGTGGACGAGGTGGATACCGATAACTTTATGGTCGCGGATTAGGTGGAAAAAGATTGCTCGGACTTCCTCAATGTGCGATCGGTGAGAAGATGGGCGTCACCCCTAATACTTGTGATTCGAGGTGTGTGCTGGGAATGAAAGCCCGTGACATCAAACCATTGATGCTGAGATATTGCTACTCTGCATCGTTTGGGAGCTTCCCAAAGGTCTCCAATCGTCCAGGTATCATCAAAAACCCAGTCCCAGTGAATGCAGTCGACGACTCTCCTCCCGGGCGTATGAAGTTTGCGTCCGCGGTCATGGCAAATGACCAGACAATGCCGCACGGTAATGCCGTAATGCACGAGAAGGGCTTTGCGCTGAAAGTATGATGTTCACGGTAGTCCAGTCTCTTTCATGATTCGAAAGAAAGCACATGTCAAATATGCTGGTGGGATCCCAGACGCTCTTATACCAGAGGGAAAACGGGGCCAAAACGGGGCCAAAAATCTATGGTAACATGAGAGGAACAAAATGAATACGCAGCTTTTGCCATATCCGTTCCAAAGCCTGACGCAGGAAGCTCGCATACCGGTGCGGTGCGGGATGGAGGTTGGAGGCCACAGACACGAACTCAGACATCTCAGCTCCGAGATGAAGCCATACTTGCCCACAATGAGGCCGCAGTACAGGAATGGAGCCGTACTGGGACCCCTGGGGAGGAGAGCGATGAGGAGTTTGCGGGATTCAACAAAAGTGATGCTCAGGTTTCCTTAGATTAGTGTCTCATTTGTTTTTTTTGTAACAATAAAAACTGTAATAAGACAGTTTTGAAGAGCAGCCTCTTGCGCACATTATGTTTTACAATACTTGGGATGGCCGTTGCCTGTGTGCAGAGGCCGTGGGGTTCAAAAAGGGGGGATGTACTGTATTTGAGCAGCTGCCTGGCGACGGTAGCGATGGTCGGCGACGCGACTGCGCAAACGTACATATGTGAGCGCTGAGGTCACAGCCGCCACCTGCGCAACCGCCTTCCTTCGGAGCGAGGTCAGAGCTGTTAGCTCAATTGTACATGTAGGCCGTCTCGGAACCTTCAAGCGGTCAGGGAATACGTCTCGTTCTCCCACTTCGACTCGTCGCCGCACGCGCAACCAATATGGACTCCCCTGATCAGACACCGGTACAGCGTCCTCTCCGGCGTTCTACGGCCGTTGTCACCGGCTATGGTGTAGGTCTCTAGTCCCGCACTTCTCAACACCCTACCTGCTTGTGTTTTTCACTGACGCTTTCTTCCTGGTCCACCAGCCGTTCAAGTCATACAGCACGAACCCCTCTTACGAAGCGGTGCGACCGCTGCAGGGATGTATTTTTCCTGCGGGGAGTGAAAGGGAGGAGGTCATGATCTTGGCGTATGAGCTGCCCGTCGAGTACGATAGAGTTCATGGTAAGGGCGAAGCGGTGGGAAGGGCGAGATTGTGGGCGATGCGGTGATACTTTGGGCGCAAGAGCCCTACAGCCAACTCACCGCTCATACGCCCGCTTGGCAAGCGAGGATATACTCTCATACGTTCGAGCCTCCTCCTGACCTATCTTTTCCCCGTTGAACAGCATTGATTCCCGCAATCTACACCACCAATCCCGCACCCAAATTCTTTCTCCATGTCGGCGTCAGTCACTACCTTCCACCCGCAACGCTCTGTCTCGAAACCTTTGCCAGGCGAGGACCGTATACGAAGTGCGATGTCATCGGTCGGTGTCCTCCCGGAAATGTTTGTGCGGACGAGGGCGAGGAAGATGATGACCCGAATGCGAATCCAGGGAGGGATGAATGGGAGCTTGTCGAGGGTAGGGATCCCTGTGGGAAGGTTGATCTAAAGACACTGGGACTTGTTACGACTAGCATCGCGCTTCCGGCATCTGCATCGACGTTGGCGCTCGAAAAGAACGATCCAGATGCTTACAAGACTTTGAACCCACCCGCGGAACTTGTGCAGGCGATCGTGGAACGAGTGCGACAACGATGGAACGCTGCTGGTCTCCCCCACGCCAGCGCCCCAGTAGACGGAAGGGATAACGAAACGATTGAGGAAGCGATTCAATCCACGCCAGAATCACCCGCGCCCGCAAAAGTGGATGTCTCACACGACTCGAACACTACCGCATTGAGCGTCCCGCCCGGCCCTCAATGGCAAATTCACCCCGGCACCGACGCAGGCCTGTTTCTCTGCGAATACGTCCTCTACCGCGGGCTCTCCTGCTCTTCTCATCTCTACTCGAATAATGGAACGGCGCCCCCACCGCCGGTGTTTTTCGTGCATGTGCCGTCGGTCGCGCCAGAGGGGACGCATAGGAGTCAGGAGGAGTTGGGGAGAGTTGTTGAGGAGGTTGTTAGGGGAATCTGTGAGGTTGTTGGATAGGGAGAAGGAGGGGAAGCACGCCGATAGGATACATCACATCAGGTTTGTCATTGGCACCCCGTTCAGGCGTGCAGGGTTACAGAGCATGCATCATTTATCAAGAATCGAAATCCCATCCCGCTCATCTGCATCGCACTACCATTTCGGCACATCTCATATTCCCTATGCATATCCGGGGCAGTCTAGTTCATACATGTCTCGCATTTCCTGTCACTACCGCATTTGTATATACCGCGCATTGATTCTTCTCAAATACAATCGATTCCAACCTCGCAGAACGAGGGGGAAACCACGAACTCCCTTTCCTCCGTTGTCAAATATCTGCCCGCTTCGCCACTAGCAGAGTCAAACATGTTCTTCACAAACATTCTTGGCGCTCCGCCGCCAGCTGATCGAACATATCCTTACAGGATCGCTCCCTCGTTCTTCCCAGAGTTCCGCCAGATCTCCCTTCCGGTCCACAGTCGTCCCGCGCCCTTTATGCCTATCCTAGGAGCGTCCGTCCCGTTCGTCCGTCGTCTTGTCCAATTCAAGAGCTTTTCCTGTTTGGTGGTGGACTGGTTTCAGTGGCTTCACACGGAAAGCTGATGTCCTCCGGCGTATTCCTGTTGTGACTCGGTTCTCTCAACCGCTAGCTCGCGAGTCGAGGTTGTTTAGAAATCGGGAGGAGATTCGGCGCGCAAATTCTGAACCGACGACTTCCATGGTACTTTTACAAAAAGAAAAGGAGCGTGAGCAAACATGGCGGGTGTCGGCGTCGAGGAGCGTCGATGAGATTGGGTTTATAGGTCGTCGTTCTGTCGTGTTCGTCGTTCTGCCCTGCCCAGTTTAACGCCCACGCCGCGCCTAGCGCGACAGGGGTCATAATCGGAGCAAAGAAATGTGTCTGGGAGTGAACCCGTTGCCTGCACGTCTGCAGACAAAGAGAGATTCAACTATGCCAAAGCACCAAGTATTATTAGTGAAATGCTTCGCACAATTCTCCATTCCGACGATCGATAAAGTTCAAGTTATCTCTCCAGCATGGTTTTGTATAACTAATAAACTAATCTAGCAATCACGTGGGCTCACTAATCTAGCAATCACGTGGGCGACTGTGAACTTAGGGATGGGGTTATGAACCGTAATCCCTAACCCTAACCGTTACGTAGGGTTGTGAACCCTAATCCGTAACCCTTTTAATCCCATGACGATAGGGTGTCAGATCGCAAGATCAAGCAGGCGCTCGCACGGGACATATCGCTGCTTTTGATGCCGGTCGTTCCGCTCACTCTCATGCCCTGGCGCACCATACCGAGTAGTAAATATCAAGGGATCGAGGAAGTCACCGTGATTTTGCCCTGGGTGTAGGCGTGATTATTTGCACTCGGTCGCCGAGATAAACAAAAGAGCTTTAGATAGCCCTGTTTTGACACGAAATTGCCAGAATGGCCCCTTTTTGGGTAACTGACCTACCATAACAACTCGGGACGGCCTTCGGCCGGTTAGGCCTGGGTGTCACTAACCCTAACCCTAACCCTAGCTGGGGCACTTAACCATTAGAGTATGTGTGCTCAACGGTAGCGTGGATAGCAAACACGGGGAGCGTCGTTAGGTCCCTAGAAAAAGGCTATTTCAAAAATATGTTTCGGAAACAGGGCCATTCTGCCAATTTCGTGTCAAAAGAGGGCTATCTAAACAATTTTTTTTAAACAAAAACATTGGCACATCGGTTTTTCTTCGCATGTACGGCGACAAGTAGTGTATTGGCGATGTGACATTGCGAGCGGTAAAACAATGGGATTTCTCTTGCAAATGTTGCAGAAGGCGGCCTTGCAAACTCCGACCCGCGAGTAAGCCTATCAGCCCTGGAGGGGCCCAAACGTGCATGAAAACGGTTCAAATGGTATTCAAAAGGGACGAACGGCTACCGGCAGCCGTTCCGATTCATTAAACTCTTTACACCGGGTTGAAGTCAGCCGGTGAAGCCTTCCTTGTCACCGTCCCAAGAACATTCACTTGAAGGAAGCAGAGTGTATATTTAACAATCGACATCCACGTCTGCCCAGCTCGATCGGGTGAAGAAACAAACTGTGCATCCCAAATCCACCATTGACACCTATTGCTTTCCATCCAATCCACCCACCGTCCCACAATGAGCCTCGTAACCAGCACCGTAACCTCGATCACCGTGTCCCACACCATCGTCTACCTCAACACCCTCCTAACCCGCTCCGACCTCGCCTGGCGACACCGCTCCTTCCTCATCGCCATGTGCCTCACGCACCTAATCCAACGCGTGACGATGATGTTCTACATGGACAATAGCATCTCGCGCAACTGCACGACGCTGATTGTTTTCGGCAACCTGCTTGGGGTGATCGCGTACCGGTACACGCTGCTGCATCTGCTGGGCGCGCTGTACCGCTCGATGCGGCAGAACGATGTGTACTCGAAAGCCGCGTCGGCAATATCGGTGGCACTTTGGGTCGCGAGCTCGATCGCATTTATGGAGCATATGCTGACGGCGCCCATTACGGATGCAAGTTTCTGCGCGCAGGAGTTGACGCCGTGGAAAACGACGGTGAATAATTCGTTGTTCCTGATGTCGTTCGCGGTCATTTCCATCCCTATCATCATGCATCTTGGACGACATTTGCGCAACGTACGGTCGACACTCACCAAGACTACCCAAATGTCCCCCGTGGATCGGATCTACTACACCCAACTCTATTTCCTCGCCGGGTTCATCCCCGTGTTTTTGTTATTGCTGATCGTGCAGTGGTTCATGCATGAGTGGGCTTGGCTATTGTTGGATTTCATCATGTCGGACTACTGCTGGTTGCATGGCATCGCGCTGTTTACGTTTAAGCGAGCGCCTGAGGAGAGCGAGAAGAAGAGCCAAGTGCAGCACACGGGATCGAAGAGGGCGAATAACAGCACGATGCAAAAGAGCACTAAGCTTGTGGAGATTGCGAAGGATACTTCAATGGCTTGAGTGGAGGGATCGGAGGCTTCTGAAGGAGGGGATACCCTCCCGCATAGTAGTATAAG
Source organism: Fimicolochytrium jonesii (assembly GCF_025526975.1). Classification (NCBI taxonomy): domain Eukaryota; kingdom Fungi; phylum Chytridiomycota; class Chytridiomycetes; order Spizellomycetales; family Powellomycetaceae; genus Fimicolochytrium; species Fimicolochytrium jonesii. The sequence continues at coordinate 16,361 of NW_026515686.1, forward strand.
CAATATCACCCCACATATCTTGTGTGCCCATCGAGTTCTTTTGTACTACTGGAAGCCAAAGTTGATGCATAACATACAATCCGCACGTTTACCAATTGTTTCGTGCGTGAATCGTTGTCGGATACCTGGACATTCGCTGTCGGGTAATGCCGTTGCCCTTGCACATGCCGCATATATGCCGGATGTGCCGTCGTGCACACTGCCGAATGGACGGTCTTCCACGCAAAATGTGGGCGCGCGTTACCACGGTTTCGTTCATTCCAAAATTCCAAACGCTACGGACGGGCCACGATGAGCTACTGTATGTCGAGTGTCACTGTTGGGAACTTAGACATCCCAGTACGTATGCGTAGCGATATACGTGGGCGTGCGCTCCTCCAACATGCAGTCAAGAAACGAATAATAGGTTCCTAACCGGCAATCCAGAAGTCGCGAGGTGAACGTGAGACGGAACGATCGCAGAGTTGATATGTGCAGTGGTAAGGCTATAGTTTATTATTTTTACATCAGCGTTGGATCTATGAGAAGATTCTACTTATCTCTATCCTTTCATCGCACCGCATCAACAGCGGACATCGGGTCAGAGAATCTATCTACAGCGAGGACACGAAAACGGCCATGACCAACGCAGCGACGCCCAGCCCACTACCATGAGCGACAGTCGCGGCCCCACTTGGGATGGTCGCATCGCTCCCGCCGGCCGCGGCGGCAGTTGAAGGAGACGATACAGCAACCGGGACAGAGACGGAAGCGCTCGGGCCCGTCACACGGGGCGTTGCAACCGGCGTGGGCGCCACCACAGGTGCGGAGGTGGTAGTATTGCCGGCTGCGCCAACGGGGAGCATAACGGTGTTCGCCACACCTCCATTCGCATACTCGACTTTAGGAAGCGTCGCGAAATCCGGCACCGTCCCCTTCGCGCACAGGCACGTCGCAACCAAGGAATCCACCTCGATGACGGGTCCTAGGCCATCCACAGGGCAACTCTTGGTGCACAGATCTTTGAACGCCTGTCTGGCGGCGAGCGATGTGGGCGCCAGGCCGGAGATGTTGTACCACTGGGGCATCTGGACGCCGGCGTCCTTGATGAAGAGCGGCAGGCCGGTGGTGCAGGTGGCGCACATGCCGACATCGGTCGCGAGGTTCGCGGTGAGTTTTGTGCACATAGATCCGAAGTCGGTCGGGCAGGTCTGCCCTTGCGCGGCTGCAGCGGCGGTGGCGGTTTCGGTGCATTGCTTGAAGAAAGTCTCGCATGCGGGCGAGAATACCGGGGTAGTCGGGACGGAGGGTTCCGGGACGGTGACGGGGTTGGGCCTGGGGTTGGTGTGCATGAAAGGGTTGGGTGGGCATCCGATGGGGTTAGGGACGTTGGGGATGTTGGGACAGATGGGTCGGTGGTGAGTGATCTGACGTTTGCTCAGGACTCGCTCGTTGTTGGAGGTGAGCGATGCGGTGCAGCAACCGGCGAGGACGGCGGTGGAGACGACCAATGTTGTAAACTTCATGGTTGCGGCGATGTTGCTGGGTCGCTGAGACGTGTTACGCTTCAATGTTTGCGGCGGTTGAGGGAAAGGGGAGATGTGTGTCCTGTCCTTTATAGCCGAAATCATAAGGCACGGCATTTCCATCCTCAGACCTTCCACGCCGACAGAGAAAACTTTCCCATGATACCGGTGAGATGTGTAGTACTGCGAGGCGGCATGAAAAGACCGTGGACGTTCTACAGTGAGAAAGCCTGTACCGTTGGTTCGGACGCCAAAAGTGAAAGGGCAATTTAAATTTCGACGGCAAACCCTGTCGTCGGCTACAACATCTACAAATCGCACCGCACATCAAAGAGAATTTCCACGAACTTGGACGTCGATATGGCGGGGCAGACGTTTCAGAGGGTCGACGACTACTAGTACCGGAGTCTAGACCGCATATCGGACGCCTATCGGCCGCCGGTATGGCCATGATTCCAGTGAGAAATTTGGGCGTTTGGCCGTTTGACCGTTTTTTCTCAGTCTTTTTTCAACAGTTTTTATCTCAAAGGCCGTCAATTCAAATGCATGGCGTCCGACCCCCCGCATATGAAGTGGCCAGCACCGTGAAATCATTGACGGAGGAGAGTAGAGACACATTGGGAGTTTTCCGTCAGATTTTCCGCGCTTCGTAGCGGCAAAGAATTGCTTCAATGAACGGCTTCAACGCTGAGCCCGCCGCCGGACGAAGCTTTGTTTGCGGGTGTCGGTCGCGGATCTCAGTTTCGTACGTAGTCTTTCTTTTTGCAGCTTTCTCGAACGGGACTGACAAATGACTGCAAGTTTCTGGCAAATGACTGCAGGCGACCTCCGTCGGACTACGGCAAGATGCCCATCCGGTCCAGAGTCCAGACCCATTCGAATCGTAATGTGTCATAAACCGTCTCTCCGCATCACACGACTCTGATCTCCCGTTTTTACAGCCGCGTTATCTCGAAGCTCATGTCTTGTGGTCGTCTTGGATCTTCGAGCGGGCAGTGCCAGGCACCTAGTGAAAAAACGCCGCGGCATGTGGGCGTGGGGTAACGTGATGGATGAGCTGGAGTGTCGGGACGCGGACGTCGCCTGTTACCGTCCTACGTCGGGTTCCAGCCAAAAAAAGTCCAGCAGGGCTTTTTCCCCCGCGGCAGCTTGGAAAATCAAAGTTGGCCCCGCTCGCCGCAAAAATCGTCTTACGTACATACGGCATATCATCGCGGAATCATCACAATTTCAACACCAGGTTTTTGAGCCCTCCTGAAGGGAGTCTCGGCGAAGCCCTACATATACAGTAGGCGTGAGGCCCAGTCTCTCGCCCGAAAAGCTTATTACGAGGTAAGGGAAATGAGAAGTGAGAAGAACAGCGGCCGCTCACAAACCCACATGAGAAGACCATTCACATGGTGGAAGGGACAATGCAGGAGATCCTGGTGCTGAACCATTCCCTGCCGTCTATCCGGCCCGTCCCGCGATCAACAGAGCAGGGACTAAAGAGTCATTTGATCCTGCTTTAACCTTGATCTTGTTGTGGTTTACCTCACCTCAGTGTACTTTTAGGCCCTGGCTACGCCATGCGTGACTGCCAATACGTAGGAAGGGGACGAGAAGCTTGAAGGTTTCAGGCTCCATCAGACGTCACGAAGCTTGTTTCTTGAAAGACACCGGGGGGTAGCGTGACCCTTGCCTGGTCCTGAAAAAAGATGATGTGAGCCGTGGGCCGTGGCTGACGCGGCAGGGAGAGAGAGTTTTTGCGCCTTGCCTTCTCTCTGGCTATATAAGAAGTGTGGCATCCATGCTCGCCCTTGCTTTGTTCGTTGATATACTTGGAATTAGCAGGCGCTTCCGTACTTTCACGAGATATTCTTCTTGCTTCTTGAACCATTCTCAGCCTACCCGAGTTGCGGAGTTGTCACTACCTCCCGTCCTTACCCTTGCATCTAGCGCCAATCAGTACCCTCATAGCAGGAAACCTCCAGCTCACACTCCACCACCGTACACTAGCTCGTTCTCCACACGGTACATTTAGTCATGGCGTCCAGCGATAACGCCCCATGCCTCGCCAACCCGGCTTGCCTCGCCTGCGTCCTCGACCCTAACTGCAAAGGTTTCTTCGTAGCACAAGGCAAAATCGGCGCTCTCGGCGCCGTCAGCACCGCCGTCTCTACATTCGGCCCCGCAGCTCTCGTCGCCGGCTGCGTGATCCCCATCGTCTTCTTCGGTATCCTTCTCGCCCTCCACCGTCTCTTCTTCACCCGTTACACATCGCAGCATCAGCTTGGGCCGGATGGTGGCCGTGTGGACAAGAAACGCACGTGGGCGCTTTTGGCAGGGTTCCTCTTCTTGGTCCTTTGCATTGGAGCGCTGATTAAAAGCCTGGCGACATTTGAGGGAAGGACTAAGGGGGCGCTCATCATTGGATATGTGGGCTATGTTGGTGCTTTGATGGCGCTCAATATTGGTGAGTAGTTTGTGATGAGCTTCGGACAAAAGGGTATCCAAACCGCCCCGTCCCTTCGTGCATCGTTAACCATCCCATCCCAACCCTCTTTTCATCCCCACTAGCCGGAGCCCTCCGCTTCCGCCGCAACCTCGCACACCCTACCCACCGCCGCATCCTCCTCATCGCAACCGTCCTCGTGACCCTCGCAATTGGGCTTGCGGCCATGATCTGCAACTCTATGGATACGCAGGACTATGAAGGCGACCTGATCAACTATGAGTTATCGGACCGCGCGGCGTATTTGCCGCTGGGATTGCCGATTTGGTACTTTTTGATTGCGGTTTACGGGTTGAGTCGTGAGGTATGTTATACGAATTGACGTCGGCGGGTGAATTTGCGGTTGGGAGGTCCAGCGCATCATGTATTCGCGCCGATTCCTGGCACTAAACTTCCCTCCTTCCCCGCAGGTCCGCACCCCTCACGCCCGCAACGCCGGCTGGTCTGACAAATACCGCCCGCGCACCACGGCCGCCACCTCCCCGCACACCCAATCCTCTAACAACGTCGCCGCCCTCTCCACGGGCCACACCCCCCACACATCCCACCCGCTCACCATCCTCCTTCTAACCCTCCTTAACCTCGCCCTCATCATCGCCTACCTCGCGTCGGCACATTCCATCCGTCACGACAGACGCTTCGAGACGCCCGGCGCGATCTTGTTCGCGACCTTGTTTTTGGCAAATGAGGCATGGATTCGGGTTAGGGACTTCAGAGAGAATGGGGCGCTGGTGACTGGGAACAGTATGGATAGCATTGGGACTGTACCCGCTGGTGGGGCTACGGCCGCGATGAAGGAGACGGTTTAGACTTGTATGGCTATGAGTTGGTTTTCGAACCTTGGGATTGCGTTGAGAACTCCGATGATGGGATATGGACCTGTATACTGGATGTACCGGACATATTTTTTGTTCCTGAGTAAGATTTTACTCAAGCTTCTGTGTAACCTGCCTCTGCTTTTCTCCTCGTTCCTTTCCTTTCCTCGTGAGGAAATATATCCGTACTGTACAGTACCTTGCAGTGTGCTCTTCTCCATTAGCTGAGGCGACAAACAGTCGTAACCCTAACCTCCTTCCAGGTTTGAAATGTGGACAACGGTGTTAGGGACTGTTAGCAAATAGTAGGCCGTGTTTCCTCCCCTTTCTCGCCGGAAAAGGGAAGCTCAAATCGGGTATACTACCTAGGGAAACATCGACCTTGAATTGAGGAGGAAGCAGCAGTAGAAGCAACACCCACGTCGGACAGTTATAGTCTCACAGGGGAGATAGCGAGCGCTGGTAATTCTTCGAACGGACAGCGGCACACCTCCTTATTAGGCACACCGCATCGCTACCTTCCTTTCACCACCCCAACAATGACAACAGTAGCAGCCCGGTGGCGGCCAACAGCGATCCTCCTCCCCTTTGTCGTTCTCTTCTGCTTCCTGTGCCTCATCCTCTTGCGTTACGACCTCCCTTCCACCGACTTCACCAAAAACAACTCGTCGCCAACGCTCAATTTACCATCACCTACAAATTCACACCTCTGCGTGCTGGCACGCACCTACCCAAAACAATATACCTACCTTCCCGCTTTCCTCCTCAGCGTTGTGAAGGGAACTGACCACTCGGCGCCGCTGGATACGACCGTCGTGGTGGTTGTGACGGAGGAAACCACGCGTGAGCAGAAGAAGGTGTTGAGGGACACATTGAGGGTCACGGAGGAGGCGGCAATGGTGGGCGGACACCCGAGGCCGAAGATTGTGACGCTGGACGTGCGGAAGGAGGAGGCAGAGCGGGTTTATCCTTTGCTGAAAGATGGCTGGAGTGACTATGGATATGGTGAGTGAATGATTTGGGTTGGGACAACGGGTCGCGCAGAATGGATCCTAACTAACTTCTCATTACTATCACAGCATACACAGACGTGGCAATCGAAAAACTGGCTGCAGCCCACTCCAGTCCCCATACGACCTTCCCCAAATGCGACTACATCATGTTCACCAACGCCGACAACCTCTATTCCTCCCGCCTCGGCACACACATCACGCCACACATCACGTCACAAACCGACCTGATAGGCTTCGACATGATCTCAGGACACGCATGGCATTCACGCAGTGCTGCAGACCCCGCGCAGGGCATATATGACGACGCAACGATGAAACATCTTACTGTGGCGTTTAAGACGGCTGCGATTGACCTGGGAGCTTCGATTCATCGGTTTGACCTCGTTGTCAAGCATGGGTTCAGGTTCTTGAAGATTGCGGGGGTTACGGAAGGCATGGAAGGCGAGGAAGCCAAAGCGAAACTTTGGAATGCGGATGGGAATTTCATTGAGGCATCGAAAGCCGTTGCGCAGAAGACGGCGATCATTAGGCAGACGCTGTTTGTGCATCAATAGAGGGAGTAGGTAGGGGCGTGAGATGATACCAATAGAAGTAGCGTTGGCGTATTTAGAGTAGAGGACTGCGTTATCATTCTGGCGTAATCTGAGTTCCTTTTTGGCGTAGATGGTTTCCGTCATTTTTTGGTCACCTGACCTACGAGACATTCCTGCGGGATTAATCACTGATTAATTACCTCCAAGACTCCCAAGTTCGGACGGCGTGGGAAGCCCAGAAGCCCTCGTCCGGATTGCCGCAACCATCTCGCTCATCGGCAACCTCCGCGACGCCATGTCACCGGACCAATCCCAGCTACTGCTCTTCACTCCGGCTCCCGCTGCAGAATCCTCGCAGTCTCAGTCTCAGTTCCAGGCCGGGCAAATCCCCATTGAGAAGGAGTTCATCGACCTCTTTGCAAGCAACGACCAGGAACCGCCGCGTCTCAGTTCCCCAACGCGATCAGAAAGATGCGTCCACTGTCCCTCTATACCCACGCTTACCTGCGCGCACTGTTATCCGCTCCACGGTGTTTGCGGCCCCTGCTACGACGAGCGCCATCGCGGCAAACGAAAAAACCACACTCGCATCCCAATCCCCTGCCAAATCTGCAGCAAGGATCCCATCGCTGTCCACTGTCGCGACTGTCCCGCTGAAGCCGGCCACTGTGGGGTGGGTTTGTGCAAGCCGTGCTTCGAGATGGACCATTGTGTGGAGACAAATCTAGATGTATGGCAGCAGAGATGTACCCATCTCCTCGACATTGGGGGGGGGAAAGCGGTGACTGCGGAGACGTATTGGAACGGCGGAGGTCCTCCAGTGCGCACGTTGAAGAGCACTGCCTCCGAGATTTGGACCTTTGTGGACTCACATGAAGCGCCAGCGGGCGAAGGGTGGTTGATTGAAGCTATCACGGACGAGATGGACTCGGGCGACGCGTCGGGCAAAGCGAGCGCAGACGCGGCGAGCTCGGGTGAACCGAGCGCAGACGAGGCGAGCTCGGGTGAAGCGAGCGCAGACGAGGTGTCGGAGGAAGGGAGCTCGGACGAAGCGAGCGCTGGCGAGGGGTCGAGCTCGGACGACGGGAGCGCTGGTGAGGTGTCAAAGAAGGCGGGCGCTGGGGAAGTGTCGAGCATTGGAAAAGCGAACGCTGTCGAAGCGTCGAGCTCGGGCGAGGTGTCGAAGGAAGTGGGCGCTGACGAGGAAGCGAGCTCGGCCGACTCGGACGAGGACGAAGGGAGCTCGGACGAAGGGTGCGCTGGTGAGGGGTCGAGAGAAGGTAGTGCTGGGGACGTGTCGAGCTCAGGCGAGGCGAGCGCTGGTGAGGTGTCGAAGGAGGCGGGCGCTGACGAGAAAGCGATCCCGGTCGAGGTGTCGAAGAAAGCATCGAAGAAAGCGACCAAGAAATCAAGCGTCGGCGAGGTGTTGGACGGAGCGGGAACTGCTCAGAAGCGTAAACGTCAGCGCGGCGCCGCCTTTGATGCGTCGACGACGACTGCCGCGGTACCGGAAGAGAAGGAGAAATCGAAAGTGAACATGAACGCAGTCGCGGCCAACTCCAAACCAAACTCTCCACCGGTCATGAAACGTGTACGTAAGCGCGACGCCGGCCCCACCGCCGCCGCTAACGCAGTGAACATGGACGAAGCCGTTCCGGCGAACGAACCAGATGTTGAACGCTGGAAACCCAAGAAACGCAAACGCGCCAAATCCGCCACCTCAATTGCGGCCGTAACCGCCGCCTCAACCCAAAAGCCAACCCCAACGCCAATCCCAACGCCAATCCCAACCCTAATCCCAACGTCAACCCCAGCGCCAACCTCAACCTCAACCTCAATGTTAACCCCGAGGCCGATGCCGACCCCTATCTCGACCGAAGCCACTGTCTTAGAGGCGAGTTTGAACCGGATTCGGCGGGCGCGTCATGAGCTCTGTGGATCCTACCTCTCTTCTCTGGAAAGCTCCGTAGGCATTGTTTACTACACACCATGGAAGACGGTGCGAGCGCCGACAAAGTCAGCAGCAAAGCCCAGGAAAGGCCAGAAGTCCAAGAAGGCGAAGCAGCCCACCCAGGCAACGCAGCCCAGCAAATTCAGCAAGGTGGAGCAAGTCCCCCAACCCGGAAAGTCCACCATGTCAACAAGCAAACATGGTCAGCCAAGGAAACCCGCTGGTTTTAGATAGAGGGTGACACCCCCATGTTATCCGACGTTTTCTTTAGGCAGGTTCATGATGTTTGAGTTAAATAGAGACTTTTAGATAGATTCCTTCGCATCCCACGGAGGCTGATTCCCCGACGTTATCCGACTTTGTATTTAGTTTATGCCAAATTAACTTTCAAGGCTTTATCCCGTATTACCTACCTCCTGCCCAAAGTCTGCCAGCAACTCCCAGCTCGTCCAGGTACTCGCCGCAGTCCCACGCACAACGGGCAAGTCGTTGATGATCACATACGCGTTATCGCTGCTGTCAAGAACGAGATGGGACGTCGACCATGAGTTGATCGGGAACGGGATCGCCGTTTTGTTGAACCCGCCCGCCATACGGGGCACGAGGTAGCTCTGGCCTTTCGCGATGCGGTCGTTCGCCCAGTTCGTTGAACATAAGGAAGAGATTGGGGGCACATAGGAGGTGGATGTGTACGGGAGGCCCGTTTTGTACGCGACCACGGGCGTGCCCTCTGTGTCCATCAACACCTGGTCGATCCCGATCGTGTCGATGTCGACGTTGGTGTCGTCGACGCGGAACGTGGGCGTGCCTCCCGTGACTCCGATCTGCGGCTTTTTCCAGGTGTTGAAAGCCCTTCCGTAATCGTTGGAAACGATGTACATAGAATGTGTCGTGGTTCGCTAGCCCGCCGGGATTGCACAAAAAAGCGAAGTGTCGCTCTCGCGGAAGGTTCCATAGACATGCAACGTGTTCTCCACATCATACGCATATCCGTGCGGGATGAAACTGTGGAAGACCGTGCTCGTCTTGCCCCCCCGGTGTTGTGTACGAACCCGTGTTGGATGCATACGTTCCCATCGCCGTCCATGCGTTCTTGGTGCCGTTGTAAGTCGCGATGTTGGGCGTCGTCGCGTTGGTTGCGCGGCCGACCGGTAGAACAGTTGGAGCGCGTTGTTCGGGGTCGTCACAAACTGCGGGTAGGAAAGCACGCTTTCAAGGGCAACGTTGCCGAGTAGGGTTGTGCTCATCGCACCGAATTTCTGGCCCACTTTTGCCAACGCAAGAGACGCAAGGGCTCTTTCGCAATTGCCAACCTTTTGCGCTGAATCTGCCGTTTTGTGAAGGGTACACAGTTGAAGCGTTGCTTTTGTGGCTGCCGTTCCCATTGTCTTCTGGAACAAAGTGCCTACTTACGGACTTCGGTTGTCTCTTGCAGCATGTTGGCTCGCATTTTGAGCATTGGACAGCGTTGGGACCCAGGTTGGGACCTCGCATCGTCAGAGGTCGCCGATGGCTCGGCTGTAAAACGCCAGCCCCACGCCGTGCCCCAGTGGGTGCAACTCCCAACGCGTTACCATGTCCGCCCTAACCCCTAACCCTAACCCCTACGACACTTCTGGCAAGTCGTCGGAAGCCGTCCAAAGATGTTATGTTGCGCGTCGATCGAAGTTCGAAACTCTCGAACAGCTCCCTTGCAAGATCGCCTCGGACCCATCAGCATCGGCATTCCCCTCGCAAAGTTGGAGCACCGCACTACAAGGTATCAGCCTTTTGTCCCTTTGTACTTCACCCACACCCTGCTTGAATGCCACGCTTACAGTCTTCCCCTTCCCGGAGCAGCAATGCCTCGAGTCACTCGCGTCGGAGGAATGCCTCGAATCAGTTGCGTCACCTGTGCAAAAGTATTCAGCAAGGAGTATGATTGTGTGGCGCACGAGTTCTTCTGTTCAGACATGTCAAGCACTGAGGCGGCAAGCACTGAGGCGGCAAGCATTGACCCGGCAAGTGTACGGCCCGGAGTACCACCCAACTACAGCTACACCTGCAACTGCAAAAAAGTCTTCCCGTCCGAGCTGACTCTCTGGCAGCATCGGCAAGGTGGTACACACTGCAGCAAATGCAGGGGCGCCGCATACCTAGAAACGGAATGCCGGGGGAAACTTGAGTTTCACCAGACGACGGGTTGGGGAACGCGGTTCAAGTGTCGCAGGTGCGGAAGAGTGCAGACCGAATATTGGCCAAGATCGGTCACCGTTCCGCCGGAGTCTGAGAGATGCGAATATTTTGTGGATAGAAAACCGTGCTACGGCTGCGAAGGCACCGGGAAGCGATGTTGGATCTAGTAGAACCGTCACTCCGCACAGGCGCAACATACCCGCCCGCATTCATCGGATGTGCTAGATGTTCCCCGTCCTGATTTCCCTCCCCACTCAGTGACCAGTTCTCGCCCGAAAGGAAGCTCGTCACTGTTTCCGTTATCTCAGACCCTTCATCTTCATAGAACATTTGTACATGTACATAGATCAACGTCTTAGGGAATCGGGACGCGTTCATTCAATTCCAATCAAAAGAGTACGTCCGCTCTTATATCCCTAATTCCCCCTTGCTCCCTCGCGTTGAACATCTTCTGGGGCGCAATGATATGCGAATGCTTCTCGACATGGGGGGACGATTACGATGCTCTAGGGGTTTGGTTCATTTACTTCTGCTGACTGGAAAATACAGCGCTCACTGACGCAAACATGCAAAAAGTCGTGGTAAAATGGTGAACATCTCGTGCGACATCTCATAAAGCAAAAAATGTACCTAGCTGCAATGAGCAGCCTACGTCCGCGGGCATGGTACAGAAAACTCCATAGCCCTTGAGAGAAGCACGCCGTATTAGCCCCAGTTCGATCACAGGAAGCCGCAGCAATCCTTTGTACGTTCCCATTTGGCTATAGGACATTGGTGAATTGATAGACGTTAGGTGGTCCAAAAAGACCACCCTCTGCCTTGTTAGTCGGTATTCGGTCCATGATTGAGGGAAGGCAGACGCCTCAAATCCGGAAGCAATTACGCTCGCGTCTTCAAGGCGCGCCCATCTGATATATCCATCAAAGACGGTGGCGCTGTCGGTCGCAAGGCTCGTCGTCCGAGTTGTGGTCTGGATTGTCGTCGTTGCGTCTCCGCTTCCTAATCGCGAGGGCTAGTCTCCCCGGCGCTTCCTCTATGTGTTTCCTTAATTTCGCGTTATATGCATCCACTTCCTTCAGCTGTCTGCGGGCATCTTCCAGTTAGGTGCGCGTTCGCTCATGTTTGCGCCTCGCGGCCTGGCAAGCAACGGCGCTCATCTGCCGCAATGCGGCCAGGTGTGCGGCGGCGGTCATATCAGGAAAGATAACCTACCAACTAGCACTGCCAAGTCATTTCCTACCATCCTTACAACACTCGCTCACAAGCAAGAAGACGAGCCATGGATCAAGCTACCGCTTAGGCCCAAGGGGGCATGGTTAAAAGCCTGGCGTCTTGGGGAATGATGCTGGTGGGGACTTTGCATTCTCACGAGCTCCCAGCTTCAGTCTCAATCTTCTTACAGCAATCTAGAATATCAGAGTCAGTAAACACTTCACTCACATCATCCCCACACTTCATACGTCAACGATTTCCCAACCAACCTTCTTTGATTCGCGCCTCGCTTGAGCCAATCATCTACATTCTGCCCTTTGCGCTAACACATCCCAACGTTTCAGCAACCTCGCCATTGCCGCACACAACACACTGTACGTTACGCTCTAGGGTAGGGACACAATGTGCGCTGTGTGTCGGAGCGTCTCGCAGTCGCGTGAACGAGCGAGGGAAAGATATAAACGTCAAATGTGGGTGCCTTTTGGGTTGCATAACAATTCAATTGATTGAGTGGCGAGTCGTCAAAGTTCTGAACGGGCATTGTGTGTAATCAATAGGTCAGAATAAGAAAGGTCTGCTCTAGTGGATCCGTGAGAGAGATTTTCGAAGGAAACTGACCAGTGATATACGTTTGGAAACTCCATCGGCCTCCGTTGGGGGTGGAGACGTCGTTATTTACATGCTTACCTCAGGTGTGCACCTCATTCGAGTCTTGACGGGATTGCGTTATTATCCAACAGCTCTTGATAGGGACTCTTAACAAGCCTCCCTATACTCCTCGAAACTTCGCATTACATTTTGTACGAAGAAGAAAAAGAGGTGCACTGCCCTTGGTCAACAGAGCAGCAGGTTTGCAATCAGACCAACGCTGCGTGTGCGTTCTTTTGAAATGAAAGTATTCAACACCGCGCCAGAGTTGGGACCACCCTTTCGAATTGACGGATATACGAAGAGCCCCGCGGCATCGAAACATATCTGAGCGCGACCCACACCTCAGTCCCACAGATTTTTTCTGCCAGATTGGAGCATAGCGCGGCTAGTCGGTAGAACGCATCCTCCTCGCCTTTGACCTGTCATGTTGGCATATGTCGGTGGTGGTCTGGCCGTCTTGGGCGTCGGAGGTTCCAGGGGTCCCCAAATGCTGTCAAAAAGACGCGCTGTCAGAAACGAAAGCCATTTGTCATCTTAGCGGTTGTTGCCTCGTCTCGCTGGTCATGTCCTCCAGAGCTCGGAAAGGCCGTCCGTCATCTCGCGGGCATTCCACACGTCCCCAAACCCCGCATAAAAGGCTGCAACTACCCACCCGGCCGCCCCGTCTCTCAACGCTCTGACTCTCACTCAGCTCTTATGTCCATAACTTCCCCACTGCTCCCACTCCACACAAAGTCATCTTTGCTCACCGCAAGAACTGCAACCGCACTCCCGCACTTAGCATCAGCATCTCGCACGCAACAACTTCGCACCCCCCTCACTCACATACCCCGCAGCCAAGTCTCCCTGCACCGCAAAATGATCACCACCACCGTCCCCAAGACAATGCGCGCCATCCTCGTCCCCAAAACAGGCGGCCCAGAAGTCCTCACCTACACAGACACCCAGCCAACACCCACACCCCTCGACAACGAAGTGTTGGTCAAGAATGAATACGCTGGGGTCAATTTCATCGATACGTATTTCAGGACGGGGCTGTATAAGGCGCCGACTGGGCTGCCGATGATTATTGGACAGGAGGGTGTTGGGAAGGTTGTCGCGGTTGGAGGTGGTGACGTTGAGGGATTGAAGGTCGGCGATGAGGTTGTCTGGCTCAAGTCTGGTACGTGAACGACCGAAGGGAGTGAGTGCGTCTTCTTTGCGCAAACGAGTTCAAGCGGCAGGGAGCGCGACGAGCGAAGGGAGCGCAATGTATACCGAGCGTTAGCGAGGATGAACGGGGGAAGTGCGAGCGTAGCGATTTTCGTACGCTGAAGCAGCGATCCTCTCGCTTACGCCTGTCAGGCCACCTCAGCGAAGATCGGATATTTGCGAGCGAAGCGAGCGTCGGGGTTCTCGGCAATTTCCTTAATCGGCCGCTGAACGCTTCGAAATCTCGTTCGACATTTTCTCTTTCGGCGGCGGTGGTTGTCCACAGTTCGAATCTCGACGGGCGGCTTTGTCGCTTGCTGTGTATCTTTCTCACCCGCCCTCTTCAATAATTCTTAGGAGCCTACGCAGAATACACTGCCGTCCCCGCAACCCGGGCCCTCAAATTCCCCCCCGGCATCCCGCCACAGACCGCCCTCGGCGCATTCATTATGGGTCTCACATCCTTAGCCCTCGTCAACGAATCCCATCATATAAAAAAGGGCGACAAAGTCCTCCTCCACGCCGCAGCCGGCGGCGTCGGCCTGCTCATGTGCCAGCTCCTCAAATCTTTCGGCGCCATCACCATCGGCACGGCCTCCACCGACGAAAAGTGTGCTCTTGCCAAGGCGAACGGCGCGGATTTCATGATCAATTACACCAAGGATAAGGAGTGGGTGAAGGAGGTAATGAGACTCACATCGGGCGAGGGCGTGGATGTGGTGTATGATTCGGTGGGGAGGACGACGTGGGAGGGATCGTTGGAGGCCGTGAAGAGGAAGGGAGAAGTTATCTTCTTTGGGAATGCTAGTAAGTATCGCGTCAACCACCGTTTTCATTTCTCGAAAGCCTTATTCTGCGCCTTGCCATCTAACTCCCACCTTCCGTCTGTTTCGTTAAAGGTGGCCCAGTCCCACCAATCGACCTACCCCTCCTCGCCGCCAAAAACACCAAAATCATGCGCGCCGCGCTGTTCCAATACATCACTACGCGTGAAGAGTTCGCGTTCTACTCCAACTGGCTCTTCGATTTGCTGAAGGAGGGAAAGTTGAATGTGAAGATTCATGGCGTTTATCCGTTGGAGGAAGCACAAAGGGTGCATAGGGAGTTGGAGGGCCGAGGAACGACGGGCAAGTTGTTGCTCAAGTTGTGAGGAGTATGAGGAGCTGTTTTGGAACGGGTTCTGCTTCAGGACAGGTATCATCGATGTGAGTGAAGAGGCGGGGGTCATGGCGCCCGTCCTGGACTATTGCAAACGGGAGTTTTGTAGTGAGGTACGGCCCGCTTCAGATGGGCTACATTTGGGATTCAACACTGGTTCTGCCGCACTTCCTGCCTGATACCCATATGTAGCCATATACATAGGAAAAGAAACAAACGTGCGGCGTACAGTGCTTCATATCTTCTTGTCAATTTATTCTGTATCTGAATGATTCACCAAAAGGAGGAATGCTTTATATGATCGTGACAACAAAAAGCCGACGAACTGACATCTGACGAAGCCCTATGGGAAGGATTCTCAGAGCAAATACCGCCAATTCCCACCTGATGGTCCTCGCGCCAACACAGTAGGTTCTATGAACGACGCCTCTGAATACATCACATACATATAATGTATAAGAAGCATCTTCACCCCAACCCCCGCACTGTACAGCATTATCCCACCGTCCTGCAATCGTTCACTCACCCAGGTACCCCCTTCACCAACCTTCTCACCCAGATAACCGCCGCCACAATCCTCATAATCCCATCTCTCAGCCACGCCCTGAAACCGCCCATCGTATTCATCCCCGTGCCTCGTACACTAAATGCAATCACCTCCTTCCCCCTCGCAAACATCTTCGCATGATACGCTCCCATTGCCACTGGTACATCCCCGCCGTCTTTCAAAACCTTCTTGATAGCGTCCGCGAGTTCAATGGCGTCCCGAAAAGCGGTGTTGGCGCCCAATCCGCCGTGTGTGGTCGTTGCGTGGGCTGCGTCGCCGAGGAGGACGATGCGGGTGGGCGGTGTGGGAAGGTCGCCGGGAATGCGGGTTGACCGGGACTGTAGGCTCTCAGGGTCGTGCGATGATGAGGCTAGCATACCCGTTGCTGGGGTGGCGCGCAGGAGGGCGACGATGGACGGATGGTAGTTATGTCGGGTGGTGATGGAGAGGCAGTAGTCGTGTAAAATCTGTTTGACTTTGATCGTGGACGTGGTCGGGTCAAGCATCCGCTGCGTAAGTTCCGCCATTTCGTCCTGCCCAGGTTTTCGCGTGACGACCCACGCCAAGATGGGTTCGAGCGTCGCCGGGTCCCTTGAGCGTATGAACAGCATGCTGCCCCCGTTACGGTCCAGCGCGCGGACGAGACTACTCTTGTTCTCGCCGTCCAATACTGCGCGTCGCAGTTTGCATTCGGGGTCATCCCACCCGGTAATGTCGGCCAGCGGGAGTGCACCCGCGATGTTGAGCACGCCGAGAGCTTCGTACTTGATTTGCGGATACAGGCGTTTGCGTACTGGTGAGTGCCCTCCGTCTGCGCCGACGAGGATGTCGACTTTGCCCGTCGTGGTGCCGTCGTCGAATTGGCCTACCACTTTGGTGCCGTCGTCGGTGACCTCGTACTCCAAGAACCGCTTGCCGTATACGATCCCCGCGTTCTGCCCATCCCCTTGTTGGTTCTGTAACAGCCCCTCTGTCAACCCCTCCCGCAACAACACCCTATTCACAGTCCCCCCCAGCTCCTCATCCTCCTTCTTCCCCGACACATTCGTTCCAAACTTCACCAAGACATCCAACCTCGGGTCCGTCAGCGACACCGTCCTGACTGGACAATCGTCAAAGATATCATGTTTGGTGAGCAGCGACGGGCACGCGGCGATGAGCGCTTTGTACCCGTCGGCGTTGATCCCGATCGCGTAGCCTTGCCCGCGGGCGCTGGGGGCCGAGTCACGTTCGTAGACGGTGACGGAGAGGCCGGTGGAGTGAAGGGCTTGGGCGAGACAGAGACCGCCGAGGCCGCCGCCGATTATGGCGATGGATTTTGGGGGTGTATAGGTTGGGGTCATGTTCTTGGTCGTTTTGGTGCAAGTGCGCTACGGTGATGGGGTCGGACTGCTGCGCTGCCTGCCCTGCACATATATGTAAGTGTTCTGTTGTGTCGCTCACACTTCCCATGTGATATCCCCGCTGTCCTGGCGCCGTACATTTTGTTTCTTCAATGGAAGCAACGTTTACACGCTTTGCGTTCTCGGTCCAAGGGGAACTTTCGACGTGTAAGGCTTTCAGTGGATTGTTCGGAATTTGGCACCTCCGTCACTCCGCGCTAGTCTCTGTTGTCAACTGTAGCGTCACGCGACGGGAGACGTATTTTGACAGCCATTCTCAATTTGGAGGTTAGGAACCGAACTGTGCGAACGGAAGTGTTGGATGCGAGGGCTTGCGGTCGATGCCGATGTTCATTGCGGAGCGAACAATTTATGATCAGACATGGGTGGAGTTATTGCATCGCTCTTATTGTTGCAAGTGTAGTCCGCCACCGTTCCGTGGCCACCTCTGCTGTATGCAAAGAAGGTTCACCTCGTTCGAGACCACATCGGGCACGACCACATGCCACGCATATGTGTCTTCACCGAAATGTAATTGCAACGCTAATACCTGACACCGAAGCCTCTTTAGCTAAGTGGTATAGCGTCTGCCTCGTAAGCAGAAGGTCGCGTGTTCGATCCTCGCAGGAGGCATGAAGTTTTTGCCTTTTTGTTCCCGACATCACTCCTGTTTTGCAACAGTCATCGATTTTTGCAGAGGACATCCCCATGGAAAGAAAAAGCAGAGACAGGCAGATAAACGGAGAAACGACAAGGATCGCATGAGCGAGCCCAAGCAGATTTGTGTACTGCTGACATACGGCGCAACGCAGGGAGGAGGGTTGAGCGTATATATAGCGAGTACGGGTCGAACGGGCACATCCATTAGGCAAGCATGTCCACCGTTGTTTGAGCGTGGCTAGCCAAACAGCCCCCATTTGCGAAAGTCTGCATTAGATTCCGCCTCATTCCTTTACGATAAGCTTGGCCGCATTGACGTGCGAACAGCGCACATCGCTCGCCGGAGAAAGAGCGACCAGGAGCAACAAGAACGAGAGAAGGTCAAGATGCCAAAAGTCAAGAATGTTTGCGCGGTATCAGATATATGGTATTTTGTAAGCTCAAAAAGGTCGCATCAGAAAGAAGGTCTAAGGTATGTAGATACAAGAAGGGGGAAAATCTAAAGACAGGATGGGTATGCCCGTATGTACAGGATGAAGACAAAAGCCGGTCTGTACCCAAGAAACGGTCGCTCAACCTAAATTGCCCGTGCTAAGGGCATCCTACACTGCACAATCGCCCCGTTGGTGTGAATATACGTCCGTATGTCATCGGAAGGTGGGATGCAGGGCATAGGGCGGGCGATTCAGTAATGGCGGCGGTGAGGACGGCGACCGGTGGTAGGCTCCTCCGTAGGCTCCGGCACAGAGGTTTCGGTCGGCACAGAGGTTTCGGTCGGCTCAGGCGCATCCGTCGGGGCGGGGTCCTCAGTGGGCTGCGGGACGTCGGTGGGCGCGTCAGTAGGCTCTTCAGTAGGCTGCGGTGCGTCGGTAGGTTCCTCACCACCACCAGAGTTCGCAGCGATTTGCTCCTTGATCCAGTCGGCAAACGAGCTAACACGGGTGTAGACTCCCGGTTGCTTGGCAGCGGCGCATCCGTTACCCCACGAGACAATTCCGTAGAGGGTAGCCTGGCCGGCGTTGGTGGAGAACAACGGGCCTCCCGAATCGCCCTGGCACGAGTCGACACCTCCCTCGTCCTTGCCAGCGCAGATGGTCGAGTCGGGCGCGTTTTCAGCACCGCCGAGGTACTGCTGGCATTTCTTCTGGTCCATGATGGGCACGGAGACCTCTTGCAGGATGTCGGGTTGCTCGCCACCGGAGGAGAGGGTTCCCCACCCGGACACGATCAACGAGGCGGGTGTGGTGGCATCGGTGGAGAGGGAGGCGGTAGGTTGCGTCTTGCCGCCGGCGGTCTTACGCTTGAGCACCCAGATGGCGAGATCGTTCAACGGCACCGGGTTCTGGGTGAATTCGGGGTGGGGGATGATCTTGGTAACATCGTAGTCGATACCGCCTTCCTCCGCCGTCGACTTGCTCTGGTCGTAACGGACGGCGGAGACGAGCATGCCGTCGGGGTTAGAGGGCTTGCCGCTCTCGTCCACGGAGCAGTGTCCGGCGGTGAGGAGGATGTTCTCGGCGATGATGGTGCCGCCGCAGTTGGCGGTTGGAGAACCGTTCATGCGGATCATGGCGAGCCAGTCGTGGTGAGCAGCATCCTTTCCTCCCACAATGGGGTTGGAGGGGGCTTTTGGGACGGCGGCGGCGAGCGCACAAGGGGTGGCGAGGAGCGCGGCGATAGCGATGCGGGCGATCATCGTGATTGTTTGATTATGGGTGGTAAGGATGGGGTTTTGTGTGAATACTGCTGGCTCGTCGCGATTCCCAGGAGAAGAGAAGGATGGGAGTGATCACTGATGATCTGGTGAAGAAGAAAAGGGGAGTGGTCCAGGGACGTGAGCTTTTATAGGTTTCAGAGGCCTTTCCACAACCATGCTCCTCCCACTCGGCAGAAGGGGCCTTGCTCGTTGCAGCAACCCGTTCTCTCCATTACGCATACCCGCACCTCCTCATCCCAGTGCACACCCTCGCCTCACAATCACAGACAGTGCACCATGGGCTCGTTATCTCCCACAAAACCTGTATGATACTGCATCCTGTGTATGATACTGTGTGTGATAGTGCTTCCTGCGTGCCGCGGGGTGTCCAGTATCACTCGCTCGACTTTACTAGCTACGATATGGCAGATACTACGACATCCGAAAATTGTTGGGATTGTTGTGCATCCTGCGATCACCGCGGGGCTTCACGGTGTGTTTGATCGCAGACGCGGCATGTGCCGACGTGCTGGACGTACGACAGCGACGACAGGATCCTCGTCTTTCGGGTGAAGCAACCCTGGGTGTCTCCGCACTCGAAATAGAGAAATGCGGCGGAGCAGCGGCTTTGCGGGATGTGTGCGAAACGCGCGTTGAGAGAAAACTGCACGTTGCTTTCGCTCACGCCGGGAAGCGCGTGGACACCAGCCCGACCGTTGTGGCCACTGGACATGAACTTTGGAATCCGCAGAACACACCACAACCAACTGCGCTATCACTCCCTTCTGCCGCATCGTGCGCCCTGCTGCAGTATCCTAGCGTCGTCATCCCGCATCCCCAGAATCCCTGTACTCGCCGAGTCTTAGGTCTATTCCCCAACGCTGTGATACGTACGGTGATACCCATGGGGTTTTGAGCACATATAGTTCACATCCCACACGGTAGATAGCGTGTAACTTTGGGCGACGGGCGATGACGTCCTTCCGTAGACTCCAAGCGCCGCATTGATGCAGGTCGGTGTGGACAGTACTCCAAGTTGAGTCCACTCTCTACAGTACGACGGACTTCCCGAGGGTCGTAATTTCGGAGGCGGATGGGATCCGCCGGTCAGCGGCCGGTCGGGGACCTCCTGGCAGATCTGCCAAAAAGCGAAATGCAAACAGGATCCACCGTCTGTCAACAGTTATTCACCCACTGCAATGTCCCATGGGTCCCATACGCCAATGCGCAGCAGCGGGTTGGCGACGAACGGGCAATCTGCAATTTGCAATTTGCAAATGACTCTGGAGTCTGGATGATTTTCGTCGTCAGGATGACGGGAAGCCCATGTGGCCGTGCGGCGTAGGATGTTGATCAAGTGTATCCACGCGCGAGAATTTTCTACGTGTCGATGGAACGTTGCGTGAGGCAACATTGAACACAGCGGAGTTGAGGAAAATTGACGGCCTTTTTCCACTGTGGTCCGAATCCAACTTGCACACAGCGTCCCGACTCCCGAGTGCAAACATGGGACGCATTTTGTTCACAAGTATCACCATAACACATAACACATCATGAACTAAAACGAAAGGAGACAACGATGACATATTTATTCGAAAACGGATACTACGAAGCACGCCCTCCTTGAACCTAACGACTCTCGGCAAAGCCACCGCTGTTTTGAGTACCTTGACCCGCGGGGACGGATGGCGGCGGCGGATTGACGGACATGGGACTCGAGCGGGGGGGCACATCAGCCGGAAGCGAGCGAAGCGAGCGCGGAAAGCGGGAAGGGAAATCCAAAGAAAGGGCGGTGGAGACGTTGTTGGGACGTAATGTGCGGGTGACGTGCATTTGCAGGCGTCGGTTTGGGGAAGGGATGCTTCAACCAGAAGGTGGAGGAGATGTTGCTGGGGAGTGATGTGGGGTGAGTAGGCGGCGGGGTTGAGGTGCGTGCGGCGGGTTGAGGTGCGTTTCCGCCGACCCAACGACCGGGGCTCAACAGGACTGACTCGGTTTGACGCGTAGGGCGGGGAGCAGCGTAGATCTCGGCGTCGCTCCCTCATGTACCTACCGTATACGTTTTTGCGTATTTGATTGTTGTGGCGCCCCTTGCAGTTTGTGCAGTGGATTGCTGCATGATGCCATGAAAAGCTCGCAGAGGAAAATGTGGTTTCACATTTGGGGTTTCGTGCACTCGTCGGCATCTGGTCGCCCTCGAAAACAGCATGCCGGAAACGTCTATGGCCGAACCACCACCGCACGACGAGAATGAACACCACCCCGCGATCTCCGATCCGGGTATGCGGTGAGCGGGCGCTGGTCGATCTCCTGATGGGACTGGTGGATCTTACCATGGGATTGACTGCAGTAACTGGTAACCTTCACCGGGGACTAGGCAGCAGGAATTAGACAACCAGACCGTCTCCACGCCTCAGATAGGCACTCTTCTAGATGCCGGTGCAGTGCCAACCTCATCTGGGTGCTTTAGAGTTTTAAATGTCTACCACACACTCTGTTCTTCAGTACTTAAATAGAAAAACAATTAGTACCGCCGAGTATCGGAGCCACCCCTTCTTACCCCTTTTTGCCTCTGTGTGGTGCAGTGTTAATGCGCATGTACTGCCAAGTTCCATGTACCGCCACTGAATGATGTCCAACAGCAACGATGTCCACTCTTCCCAATGATTGTTTTTACAACTCCCATTTTTTTTTTTCGTAAAACAGAAAGTTTCCTTAAAAGAGAACAAACTACAAAGACGCACACAACGAAACGTGAAAGCAACGCTTCATCTCGAACAACAAGCAAAAGAGTATCACAGAACGCCAACGAACGACTCCAACCAAGTCATTGCTCCACGCATAAATCCAGGCGCACCATCCCCAGAGTTTTCTGCTTAGAAGCACTTGCGATGCACAATGCTTGGGCCACTCTCATCGTACTCCTGCTTGGAGATCCACATCTGCTGGAACGTAGACAAGGATGCGAGGATGGAACCACCGATCCACACGGAGTACTTGCGTTCGGGAGGCGCGACGATCTTAATCTTCATGGAGCTGGGAGCGAGGGCGGTGATTTCGCGTTGCATGCTGGGGGATTGGGAGGAAGAGGTGTGTTAATCACGGTGAAGGAGTGGGTGAGCATGTTGAAAGTGTGGGTGAAAACCTACCGATCAGCGATGCCGGGGTACATGGTTGTTCCACCACTCAGAACAATGTTCCCGTACAAGTCCTTCCTGATATCGACATCACACTTCATGATCGAGTTGTAAGTCGTCTCATGGATACCCGCGGCTTCGAGTCCGAGGAAGCTAGGCTGGAAGAGAGCTTCGGGGGCACGGAAACGCTCGTTTCCAATGGTGATGACCTGTCCATCGGGAAGCTCGTACGACTTCTCGAGGGCGGACGATTGCGCCGCGGTCTGCATCTCCTGCTCGAAATCGAGAGCAACATAGCAGAGCTTTTCCTTGATGTCGCGAACGATTTCACGTTCGGCGGTGGTCGTGAAGGAGTATCCGCGCTCGGTGAGGATTTTCATCAGGTAATCGGTGAGATCACGCCCGGCGAGGTCGAGACGGAGAATCGCGTGGGGCAGAGCGTAACCTTCGTAGATGGGCACCGTGTGCGAGACACCGTCACCGGAGTCGAGGACGATACCTGTGGTACGACCGGAGGCGTAGAGAGAGAGAACGGCTTGGATGGCGACGTAGAAGGCGGGCGTGTTGAAGGTCTCGAACATAATTTGCGTCATCTTTTCGCGGTTAGCCTTCGGGTTGAGCGGGGCTTCGGTCAAGAGAACCGGATGTTCTTCGGGTGCAACTCGCAACTCGTTGTAGAACGTGTGGTGCCTGTGACCGCGAACGAAGTGGACGAAATGAAGTGAGTTGGATGAGCCAATGCGAAGCATGTATGAAGAGGGAAGCGAATTTTGATCGGTTCGTAGGTTGACGGGATGGATGTGCAACAAACATCTTGCCCGCTTACGCTCGCGACGAGAATGTTGGGCAAGAATTACAAAAAAAAGAACGCTCGCTCTCGCTCGCAGTTCAAGAAAGGGGCTCGCTTACGCTCGCCTAAGGAACAGCGATTGTTGCTGCGGCGGGGAACTCGCTGGCGCTCGGTATTACAGTGGGCTCGCTTTTCCCGCGCTCCCTTTGCTCGCGGCACTCACCAAATCTTCTCCATATCGTCCCAGTTGGTAACGATACCATGTTCGATAGGATATTTAAGAGTCAAGATACCCCTCTTCGACTGGGCCTCATCCCCCACATAAGAGTCCTTTTGACCCATCCCAACCATAACGCCTTGGTGCCTAGGCCTTCCGACAATCGAAGGAAAGACAGCCCTAGGAGCGTCGTCACCGGCGAAACCGGCCTTGCACATTCCGGAGCCGTTGTCAATCACGAGCTAAATGAATAGAGAGAGAGAGGGGGGAGGAAATATGGGTTAGTGGTTGTTGTTATGTTGTTATTGTAGTTGTGAAGAAAGAGGGTGTGTGTTAAGCCGTAACGCAGATAACGAGATAGTGGCGTAGGAGATTGCAACCGACGGAAAATTGGTGATTTTGCCTCATATTTGCGCCGTTTCTACTCCGAGTCCTTCCGCCCTAACCACGCATCACCGTCCTTCCCATATCTTCCGTCCGCTATTCACAAGCTCCCCAACATCAAACAGTATGCTGTGTGTCTAAATTAGAATCTGCGCGTGCTATGCGCGCGTTGAGATTGCTTTTGCGGAAACGCCACCAAATCCTCCCGACGCCGTCGTCAAGAGAGCACGGGGTAAGAGGGAAGGTACTCACTGCAGCTACGTCGTCAGACATCTTTGCTATATGTTTGAGTGTTGGTGGAAGCTGTGGTTTGGTGGGTTTGCGTGCGTTCGAGGGTTGAGATTGCTTTTGCGGCCGGTTGTTTTGCGGGTTTGGTTTTCTGGATGAGGTCGCGTTATGAGTTGCCCGCCGCGTTGTTTGTCGTTTATGGCGGATCCCAAATGGGTTTGATTAGCGCTTGTGGGTTGGAAAGCGCTCGAATGCTGATCACGGCCCTAATGTAAAAGTCACGGAAGTATAGTGCAAGGGTCTAAAGTTGCGGGGTCTCCCTCAGCTTTTGATTAGCCGGGCGGGTACGGAATGTTGCCCGGTTGATTAGTCCTCAGATGGTCCGAGGGCACGAATAGCTTCCCCTCCCGCTAAGTCCGAATGAGGCAGAGAAGAGAGAAACGCGGGGGTGCGCGCTCCTTGTGCGTGACTCACCCGTGACATTGTTCGTGTAACCCCTCGCCCCCGAACTCCCCCAGACTCGCTCGCCGGTGGGCATCTGCGTCCTTCAGGAGTCGGCATCTGCTCTGCTCTGCATCGGGCATCAGTAACTTATTTGCATATTCTCACCGACACTAGCACAGCCGGGTGGTGCGGTCTTGTCCTTTCGGCGTCTGTCCTCCCTCAGCAGACTCACCCGCACTCGACTGCCGCCGCGGCCCTTCCAACCCTTCGCAAAAATGTCGACTTTATCCATACCGCCATCCACCACCGCAACAGCACCTCCAATACCAACGTCACCATCACAACCGCCATCCCATCCCAACACCACCCACCAAAAGCTCGACAAAAACTCCTACTCCTACATATGGCGCTCCCTCCTCGCTGGGGGTATCGCAGGCTGTGCCGCAAAAACCGCCGTCGCACCCCTCGACAGAGTCAAAATCCTCTTTCAAACAAATAATCCGCATTTCGAGAGGCATGCCGGCAGCTTCAAGGGGATATTCAATGCCGGCGCCGAGATCAAGAGGCTTTATGGCGTTAGAGGGCTGTTTCAGGGCCATAGTGCGACATTGCTGAGGATTTTTCCGTATGCCGCCATCAAGTTTATGGCTTATGAGCAGATTAAGCATCGGCTCGGTGTTGGGAAAGCCGGTGTATCGCATACGGAACAGGCTTTCAGGAATATGGTTGCGGGATCGCTGGCTGGTGAGTACCGCGAGCGGCGAGCGGCAGCGAAAGCGAATGGAGTGGGCGAGAGCGAACGAAGTGAGCGCTTGATTTGCGCACGGGAGCCCGAGCGAAGGGAGTCCCGGTGCGCCAAAGGCGCAATAGTCCAAATCATCATGGCTCTTAGCGAACACCGGCGAGCGTTGGATATTCTAGCGAGCGAAGCGAGCTTGTTGTAACGGTCGCCTCAGGATTTCGTGAGCATTCGACCGAAATTGACACCCTCCCTCATTCCCCCTAGGCTGCATATCAGTATTCTTCTCATACCCTCTTGACCTTCTCCGCGTACGTCTCGCCTTTGAAGTACGCACAACAACCGCCGCCAGCCAAGTGCCCCTCCAACCCGTCAGTCTCTCCAGCGTCGTCAAGATGATCTACCACGAGCCGAATCCATTCTTTGCAGAGGATCTTGCTGCGGATGGGAATGGGGTGGAGAGAAAGGGGTGGTCGAGGGTGCCGGGCGTGTTGAACTTTTATAGAGGGTTCATGCCGACGATTTACGGGATTGTGCCCTATGCGGGGTACGTATCATCTGGGCGGGATGTATTTCGTGGCTCCTCTATTTTGCGTACCAACGTCCGACATCCCTCGATTCCATACAGAGTATCCTTCCTTGTTTATGAACGCCTAAAAACGTACGCCAAAACAACTCTCGGCCGATACACCCTCGTCTCTCCCACGCCAACTTCTTCAACAACACCCGCACGCCCCCCACAACTAACATGGTGGGCTTACCTCGCCTGCGGCGCCCTCTCAGGCGCGATCGCTCAAACCACCGCATACCCATTCGAAGTCATCCGGCGGAACATGCAGGTCGCTGGCGTCGCTTCAAAAACTCCCATCTCAACCACCACATCCCAAACATCTTCCACGACTTCGACGAAACTAGCCCAACGCAAAACGACCCTGTCGACGGCGAAGTGGATTTATGGCCGGAAAGGGTTCAAAGGGTTTTTTGTTGGGCTGAGTATCGGGTATCTGAAGGTGATGCCGATGAGCGCTGTGAGCTTTTTTACATATGAGTGGGGGAAGGGGTGGTTGGGGATTGAGTAGGGTTGGTCATACGAGAAGAGGAGCCAGCGACGAGTCAGTCCATAACGAGCAATGCTGGTTAGAACCGAAACATCCCGTCCCATACACCCACCCGACAAGACCGCATACCGCAAACCTCAAACTCGTTCAGCTACACTCCTCAGCCGGCATCTGTCACATCGCATCGCATCGCGGTATACCCACCTCACCGCATCCGAACCCATCAGCACGCAAACACATTCATCGCCCCACGCGAAACAACGCACCACCCACCCCAAAAAACATATCAAAACTCGGCAATCCCAAACGCCCGATCGAACCCGCAGAGATTCTGGGACACGACTGGGATGTGTATTTCGGATGCTTTCTCGCGGCGCGCGCCGGTTGGGTGGGTGGGTGGATGATGTGGCGAGGGGCGGTGGGATATTAGCATGAGCGCTGTTGCGGTCAAACAGCATCGGGAGGAGCATACCGGACCGCCGCATCACACATCACCTCAGTCATCTCATCACCCGCACATCACCCTCACCGTCGACCACGTTATCCTAGACCACTTCACCCGGTTTCAAGACACATTCGGAACGGGCACGGACGGTTATCTAGAACCCGTAGAGTATATACTCCCGCATCAGGTCTCACGCCGTTGATTGCTAGGAATGGCCCGGAACGCCATTGAGGGGGGCTTTCTGGGGCTGAACGATGTGGTGCGGATAGATGTTTGGGATGGGCGATGTGGTTTTTCATTGTAGATAATGAGGAGAGGTGCTGGAATTATACCCTATATTTACATATTTGATGAGAACGGTCCTCTTCCTAGTCCGCGCTCGTGCACATCTCGACTCCGGCCGGATCTCCGTGCACCATCCCTGCCACGGCCGGTACAGACCGCGTCTCTCCCACCGGGCGTAAGAGTATGCTTCTGCAATTCTGAAACTGTCTCTGCCTTTCTTTCATTGTTCGACCATCCAAATCTTCACTGAAACCTCTCGCGGCTTCATTGCACCGCCCGCCACAGCCGCGGACTTTTTTTCCCGGCCAAAATCTGACTCGCGGGCTCGCTCTCGTTGCTTGTTGTGAGGGGCCTCCATATACACCGTCGTCGAGATCCAATTCCTGTTGGGAACGTCCTCACGGGCCAATGATCGAAGTGGTGTGCGCCCACGACGGGGTATCCGCAGGGCCAAGTCCACCTGCTCCCGTGTCCTCTTTGGCTCCATGCCCGTCTTGTCAGCGCCGGGTGCCGTGCTTAACGCTCAACCTCACCCGCAAACCGACCCAGAAAAGTACCAACCCCCACCTCTCCTCGCGCTGTGGTGTATGCGGCTTCGAGGTGTTACCCCTCCGCCTAGGTCACCGCCCGGTCGCGACAGCGGGTGAATACTTTTCGGGAGATCCTGCGTCACAGACGGGATCGTTGTCTCGATCGACAGCCTCTTTGTTGTCTTGGGGCCGAACGAGAACGCTTATCGCCACGGCTACCCTTGGGAATGAAAGCCCGTGATTGTGTTCCGTCGCGCGGGTCACGGCCAGATGTGAAGGGACCGTCTTCTTCACATGACGGGGTCGACGAGAAGAGCCCGGCAAACGAGGGCGTGAAAGGCTGGCTGTCGTAGCCTGCCGAGGTCTCTGAAGATGGCGCGCGAGATGGCAGAAGGAAAAAGTAGGGCAAGCACCTATGTAGGGCCGAAATTGTGCGAAAGCCAAAGAAAAGGAAAAAGAAATGCTTCCAGTCCGGGAATCGAACCCGGCTCTTCCGCGTGACAGGCGGAGATACTAGCCAATATACTAACTGGAATTGGATATCTGACATCATCACGCTGTTAAATATATTCTCTTGATCGTCAAAGCAGTCTCGGTGCGCTGTCATTTCGCACCGAAGCAGCTCTCGCTCGCTATCGCTCGGCCTCGAATGGTCAACTCCGGCGCCATCTGCTCGGAATGACACGCGGAAGTAAGGTCTATAACCTTTGATGTCCAATAGAGGTATCACCACAAGGTAAGCGGAAGGGAACATTGGGTCGAGAGTAGGGAAGAGTACGCCAGCTCTGTGTCAACGGGCACTCCTTGCAAGCAACCCGGAAGTGGCAAACACTAGCTAAAACCTGGCGATTGACCAGGTGTGCATGGTGTCGCAAAACAGAAGGGGATAACGGAGAGAGGGAAAATGCAAGGAGGGTTGCTATCCTTGATGTCTACGATATTGTCGAAATGTCGGATGCGGCAGCGATAATGACGCAGAAGTGCGCGAGCTAGAAGGGCACGATTGGACATGGGCGAAGGATGAAGAAGAGAAGCAGCGTTCATCAGAAAGAGTGCAAGTGAACGAGTCCTTCAAAGGCAGGGAGAGGTCAGCCGGGGGGTCGGTATCCTCCCCGTTCCATAATAAACTACGTATGAGCTACATGCACACGGCCTTTGTCATTGGGATATGCAGATGTTATGTAATGTATCCTCTCCTGCATTCAGAGGAAGAACGACAGGAAGGCTTTCTAGGTGAAGGGAACTGACATCTTCCCGTTCGAACTTACTCTAATCATTATTGCGCACTATCGGCAAATCCCTACCGCGTGGTTGAACGTCGACGCTGAAGGTACATATGCCGAGACGGAACGTCTGTTTTCGCTTGCGGTTTGCAAGCAAAACCGTGAATGCGGAATAGACATGCTGCCTGCCCATCGGCCAGCGCCCACCTTTGTCTGAATATCGCAGCTTCTGTTGAGTATACTTGCTGTTGAAATAGTCTGTGCCTGTTGAAATTGACCACGGACGGCAATGTCACACAAACGCAAGATTCTGAACGGCGCTCGGTACCGGAAAACGTGCGGGTTTCCTTCGACCTGGATTCATCAGATGCATTGCGGGATGGCCTGGGAAAGCATACCGCAGTCCGAGCGGCGTCGGGGGTCCAGATCCAGCCCTGTTTAGAGCCGCCCATCTACCGGGAGTGTGGAGAAGGGCATTCCTAGTCATGGGTGTGATTGAGTGGTGATGTTTGAGTCGAGAGTATTGGGCTGCTTGTTTGAGGGAAGGCCGCCTATTGTGTGTGAGTGTGACGGGGATCCCTCAAAGCATGCCGCTCCTTTCTCTCAATGCCAACCGCAAGAAACCCTTGCATTTCCAACATTTCCCTGAACACCGCCTTCACAGATATACGCAGAGAACCGTTTACTGCGGGGCACTCGGTCAGGCCGCAGGAAAAGCTCATACACCGCACGTGCTTGCTTAGTCGGAGAAGTCAATCTGACTCCTTCTCGGCCGTCAGCAGCAACGAACCGAGTAGCAAAGGCGACGAAAACAACGAACAGAGAGTCTGAACACAGCACACCAACTTGAAGTAAGCCTGACGAACGCCGGCCAGCATGAGCAGCGCACCGGTTTACGGCCGGTCATTCCTTCAGGGCGTGGAGGAATTTGAAAGCGATGCCGCCAGCGGCCCCTCCGCGAACACGGACCCCAGTGTCGGTTCCGCTAGCCCGAAGCAAAGGACACAGGGGACTCAACAGTTACATAATCGAGCGAGCATGGCCGACGTCCGCAAACTTATCACCGGCCGCAACGCGGCCCTGCAAGGGAACACCCCGTCTGCGTCGACGCCTCACCTGGTGAATTCGCTGACGAAGCCATTGACCACCTCGAGCCTCTCGCGAGCGCAGAAGTCCCCTCAGCCGCTACCAATGTCGCCACTCTCGGCAGGGAGTGGAGACTCCAGCAATGCGTCCCTTCCACGCCGAGATTTGGATTTCGAGACGCTTCTCCGGTCAAACGAGACCAAGAAGATGTCCTCTACCCCCGACCACTTGAAGGACTTGGAGATTAGGAAAATGTCGATGGACCAACCTAGAGCGAAAATGCAGGCGAAGGCCGCTGCTGGGTTTGAAGACGACTCGGCGCTCTTGTCTCTGTTGAGGTCGAGCAGGAACCCGGCCGCAGGACCTGCGAGAGCCGCAGAGGCGAGCGCGGATGCTACACATGAGCCTTTGGGGAGCAAGCCGGGGAAGGCCCGGTCAACGCATTGGATCGAATTCTTGAACAGCACAAGCCCTGAAGATATTCACCGGGAAGCACTCCCGACGCCCCCATTGTCCAACCGATCATCCCAGGAAAGTGGTGCTCTACCGAAAGACAAAACGGGCAGCTCCACACCTGTCCGAGGTGATCATCCCATTCACGGCAGTACGACGGAACCGCGAGTAAGCACCAGCCTCCCTCGTCCCCCAGGTTCCCCAACACCGGGACGCCCTGGCTCCGCGAACTCGTCTGAGGCCGGCTCTCCACGTCGCACTAGGACTTTGTCAAACTCGGATGTGATGTCGGCGATAGCCAAAAATGTTTTGGCTCGAGCCGGCTCGGATCAGGCGCCTAGCGTATCCAGCGCCCCGGCCGCAGCTTTTCCCACCCCTCCTCCCTTGAACTCGAGATACATTACCCCGTCGACGTCTACGCAAACCACCGTGACCGCCGCCCCGATAACTGACGGGAAGAAGAGCAATGGCAACAAGGGCAGACGGAGTGCTGCATTACGCTTGTTCACAACCCTTCATCTTCGAGGACCCAAAACATCCACTACTACTTCCGCATCAACACCCGCACTAGTTTCGCAAACTCGTGGAGTCAGCCCACAGCTCACACGACCGGCCTCGGTCCATCGACTCGTTGTTGGTGGTAGAGCGCAGGGACTAGTGTCGCCTACAAGCCCTTTGAAAGAGCTGCGCTCAATCACTTCAGAAGGCGGCCCGGAAGCTGAAGAACCTGCGAAAATTGGAATTGCGACAACATCTCTCGTCGATGCCGTCCATCGTCTGGTGGTGTTGGATCCGGCGTTTGCGAACCTGGACGAATTGATGAAGGATGCAACTATCGTGGACGAGCCTGTCCCGCTCGAACCCTCGAGCATTGCCGATACGGCTACATCGAGCTCAAAGATCACCCAGGAGTCTGCTCAGGAACATCAAGCAGACGACAACACAGCGGCGTCGAGCTCGGTCGATTCGTCGGCGGTTGAAATGCGGTCGCAATCTACACAAACAATTCACTCTGTACTTGTAGCGGAAACCGAGTTTGTGTTCGACGAAGTTGATGGGCACCATGAGGAAGACGTGGAACATGATGCTGGAAATGGGCATGTCGTCAACTCTCCCGGCGAGTTCGTTGATGCCCACGTCATGTGCATGACCTGTGGTACTCCCGCATTTATGGTCGATGGAGATGGTGAAGTCAACGGCCCGGTTAACGTGTCTGTCGCAGTGCCCACCGCAACAACGAACGAGATGGAGAAGGCCGTCAACGACCGGGATCACATAATCAAGGCGCTGCAGCACCGGGCCGCCGCTCTCGAAAACGCGCTTCGGGTCGCCTGCGACACCTCTGCTGCTGTCTTGAGCGCGACAAAGGCGAAACAGACAGTTTCGGCTGCTACCAACACGGATGCAATCGTCAATGCCTCGAAATTCTCGCAGAGCGGCCCTCCTTCCCCGGATAACACCCCTCCGCGCAGTCTGGCTGTTTCCACCATCGAGGGTGTACGAAACGTACCATTCGTGCCTCCGCCGGCGGCGCCTTCGACGCCTACCGAAGGAATGACCAGCCCCGTCGCTCCCGTGCGTGACATATCTCTTCCAAGGGATCAGGACTCCAGGACGGCTTCAATCGCCGCCATCGCTCCCGTACCATCGGTATCGTCCGCTCGGACAGGATCTGCAGTGTCAACCATGACATCCACCGGCTCTGCCCCATCCTCCCAACCGGTGCCACCCCCGAAAATGTCCACTCGCGCTCGCTTCGTCGCGGCCGTCCCTGCCGCGAAGACCGTAACCCTCACTCCGCTCCCTTCCTCGGTCATCAGCGACCCCAGTACCGCCAGCATTATCCGATCACCCACTCGTGAAGTCCACGTTACCACCGGATTCCCGAGTTCCAACGACGCTGCTCCAAAATCCGAAGCCAGGAAAGTCACACCGGCGCCCATTCTCACTCGACCGTCGGCGGCCGCCACCGCGAGCACAACCATCAAGCCGGCGCTACCGACCCCTTCCCCACAACCCACGTCGACCGCGTCGTCGACATTGTTGAGTCCTTCTGCCTTGAAGACAGACGACATCTTTGGTCCTAACCCTTCGTCTTCGTCTCTCGGCCTCGGCCTTGACATTGACCGTGCCCTGCCGCGCATCAACGACGGCGCTGCGAGCTCGTTATTCGACTCATCGAGCCTAGCTGATGAACTGGACAAAATCTTCGGCGTATGAGGACGGGATGGGAAAGCCCACTCGGGTTGGAAGTCGCGGAATTGTCGGAGTACACCCGACCCCTGATTTCGACAAAGTGACTGCTGATGTACACATGCAACCGACTCGGCTGGGATCGACAGGCTGGCCTGAACACCCGCTCCCAATCATGCGAATAGAATATGCCCTTACATCTAGACACGACCCCATCCACAGTCACAACCCCCCGATATCAACTTACCGTACGTACGCTGTACCTCTCCCACATAGACGCGTAGTATATAGTGCGGACACAAGCCGCATCCCATCTTTACAGTAGTTGTGATTTTCGACCTCCCTAGATTAGATTTTTTTGAGGCGTATAAAGGCCCTGTGTATCATTCCCACTTCATCCTGACACAGACACGACAGTACCACTTGGCCATCGAAACATTGATCATTAATGAAAGATTCTCCTGCACTCTGTCCCATGGTTATGGTGAGGTTCCAACAACCGATAAATTTGATTCTACTAGTGCTAACCGAATCAAAAATATGGTCGGCATGATGATGAACGAAAAATGGAAAAGTTGACAAAACAAAATGCCCCCTGCGTGGATCGAACACGCGACCTTCTGCTTACGAGGCAGACGCTATGCCACTTAGCTAAAGGGGCCCGATTGGTTCGTCTAGAGAAAGTTATGATACTATTACTATTTAGAACGGATCCCTTCGAAGATATTCCTCTGATGGGTTACGAGTCTGGGCGGTAATTCCCAGCACCGGCTAATGGGGTGATGCGGATGTGAAGGTCAATGGGAAGCCATGATGATATGCACAGTTTACGCCATCCTTGGCTGACACGGCCAATGCACGGCAGAGAAAGGGAACGCGTCGATCACTCCGCTCAATACCCGCCGCAAGCCTCGTTTCAGCACCTCCATTTTCGAGTATTGTTATTGGTGGCCGGGATGCATGTATTTTTGGCGAATAGCTGTGCTGTCGTGGCTTACAGACACACACAGACACCCCCATGCTTGCGCTTCCGATTATAACAGCCGTGGCCTTTTTCTGCGAAAGCAAGCGCGGGTAGTCTTTCGTATTCGGAGGAAGGTGTGACCCCATTCTTTTCCGTGGACCGTCTCGCAACAGCGGGTAGTGGTGCTTGTTCTGGCAATCAGATCGCAAAGATCATAAAACACTCCATCTGGCTCCGGTACCATGCCTCCCACCCCCGGGGTTCAGTGACAAATCAGGCGGGTGGTTGGCTCGCGTGCCGGTGGGTTATCTGGTTATCTTAGGTTCTGGCACATCACGCACGGGCCACAACGTTCGATCTTCCCAAGGTTGTGGCCCTGGGATCTTCGCAAGACGGCTTGGGTGTTCCTTTTTTTTGGGTTGTCCCAGGGCGATGCCTGTGGTTGGCGACAAACATCAATAAGCTGCCCCGACGTTTCATGCAAACCTCTGATTATAGACATTGTTCTTTTCGCATTCGGGAAAACAAGGTGCTTATTGTGGGCACGGGTATTCACATCCTGGTCATAAACATAGTACACAGACAATCATTCTCCGACTCCCCAGAACTCCGCTCGCTGCAGCTTCCGCTAACTAGACGCAGCCACCTCATATATACGACTCGGGGCGGCGCTGGGTCCCGCCTCTTTGCCCGTCGAGCAAGTTTTCATCCTGTCGAGCTTAGTTTCTCCATCAACGACGGAACGCCCGTAGGCAGCAGTCAAGTCAAAATCGGTCGCGGTGGTTGTGTAGGTTGAAAGTTGAGTCTCGCTCTCCGTCAGTTCTGTTCCGATTCGCAAAGCACGTCGTCGGTTGTCCACGCAGCGTCGGATTCCACTTCTCGTCGTTGCAAGTGTAGTGTTCTCGGTCGGCAGCTCCTAGCCTGCGTTTTTCGGTTGCTTGTTCTTCGAGTAGTTTGCGATATCGGCAGCCATGGTCAACGTCCTGACCGCTCCGCCCGTAATCGGCTCGCCGAATACGGTACCAAAGTCTGCAGCCCATGGGATGCCGCCGACGCCCATCAAGGTTGAAGCCAGTCTCCAGCTCACTTCATCGACTACCACCGCACCCCTTCCGGCAACCTCTACCTTCCTTCACCGCCGCGAGTCCGATTCTTCTGTACTCAGCACCACCGAGGAAGGCGGCAGCCGCCGGTCATCGGGCGCATCATCTTTCTTGAACGATGGGTCGAGCTCCGCGGCGTCGTCGTCCAACCTGTGCTGCGTGTTTGAGGAAGTCGATACCGAGCAAGTCAGATTTGGGGACCTTTCTCTAACCAGCCCGGCGCCTGTCGCCACGATGGGCGGCGGAGGCGGTGTGATGGATATGGACATATACATGATGAATATGAACATTCAGATGCAGCTGCAAATGCACAAGGATGCTGCTACCGCCGCAGCCACTACCGATCCAACACTACCGCCGCAGCAGCAGAGGCAAGCGTTGCCACTCCCTCACTCAATCCTTCGATCTCACAGCTTTGAGTCCCTCGTTACGAGTGGATCCCTGACGGCTGGCCCCATGGCTCACCAGAACTCGCCGCGAGTCCGCCACGCGCCGATGGCGAGACGTGCTTCCGCCGCCGCACTGCATCCTATCGTAGTCCCAACCCTCTCTGTACCCGTATCAGGCCCGATGCAGGCATCGCAGGATCCGCAACAACAACAACAGCAACAACCGTCACAATACCAACACCCGATGACTCCCTACCCTCGAATGACGAGGCGGAAATCGAACCACATCAGCTCGACCCCGACCGTTGCAGGCAGAGTTGACCTACCACATCTCAACACCGAATTCACTTCAACGAAGCCGTCAATGCGCCGTTCATCCTTTGTTGGCAGCGAGACGTACGCAATGGGGCGCCGCGGCTCCGCGGTCTCCGCCGGTGTCGGTACTACACCTACGCTGAATCGATCACACTCGCAATTCAATATTAACACCTACGGCATCCCCAACCATGGTCCGGCGACGCCGCCGACCTCAAACATGGCAACCGCATACCATCCGTACAACGGCTACCGCCAAGGCCGCAAGCGCTCGCTGGATCACGGCACCATTCTCCATCAAGCGGCCCCCAAGTCGAGCGGCGAGACGTACACGCAATACCCGGCGCAGATGTACCTTCCCATGTCGGCGGGTCCGATGCACCATCCAGGCGCGATGACTATGCTCCAACGCCGGTTCTCAGTGCCGTTCATGCCGGACATGAGCGCATTGCCAGGAACGCAGCAGCATCTCCACCTGCAGATGTACTACCCGGAGGAAGTGACATCCGCGCCTTTGTACCATCAGCTCACCGCCCCCTACATCCACGACGGAATGCACACACCGCTAATCTCGCTATCTTCCCCATTCGACGATGCGTCCACACCTACTCCGCCACCGAACTCAGCGCTGTCGACGATCTGCACTCCGACACCCACCGGTGGCATGTACAACATGGACACCAATTCCGGCTACCTCGGCTCGCCCGCATTGGCATCCGCCGCCGACGGACCATTCGATCCTTCGTCAGTTTTTGCAGTCCCATCACCGCTGCCCATTGAGAAGTGGGACATGATATCAACTGGTGTTCTCTCCGCGGCGTCTTATGAAGACCACCACCACCATAATGCGCTCGGGCTCGATTCTGCGACATCAACCGCCCTGTTCTCGCCGGATAAGATGTTGACGGATGGTTGGGGCGACGGGTATTGCTGGAACATAACGTC
Organism: Fimicolochytrium jonesii; assembly: GCF_025526975.1. NCBI lineage: Eukaryota > Fungi > Chytridiomycota > Chytridiomycetes > Spizellomycetales > Powellomycetaceae > Fimicolochytrium > Fimicolochytrium jonesii. The sequence continues at coordinate 52,272 of NW_026515686.1, forward strand.
GGCGACGACGAGCGCTACAATCTCGGCAGGTGGGGTTACCGCGGACGACCATGGCGGCGCCGCGTGCCCACCGCTTCTGTACGAGAGCGGCGAGGAAGTTGGAGCGACGAGGGGCGACGGCTACTACTACGGTGAGGAGGAGGAAGATGAAGACTATGCGCGGGCTCGCCATGACGCTATGGGCAAAGAAACGCACACGTGCGACGCCAATGGATGTGGGATGACGTTCGACACCGAGACGAGCTTCAACGCCCACGTCAAAATGCATGCACCGCCGGCGACGCGCCAGCAACAACAGGTGGATCGTCGCTCACATGTCTGCGAAGTTTGCCAGGTATGGTTATTCTGCTTCTCGGCGATTTTCGCCGTCGTCCTGTTACGGCAACGGTTCTGATCCTTTTTTTCTCTTCCCATCTCACCCCACAGCGTGCATTCGTTCGTCGCCAAGATCTTAAACGCCACTCAGCAACGCACTCCGCGACTTTCAAGCCATTTAACTGCTACAACTGTGCGACCACTTTCACCCGTTCTGATGCCTTGCACCGCCATATCAAGGCCAGGCGCTGTCTGTGAGCGCAATTCCATCATGGGCGGTCTCACCGCCCTCTATGCCGTATGACGCATCATACCGGCCACGCTTCTCACGAGTCGGTATATCACCCGCCGTGGATGGGGATTCTCATCTCATTGCTCTGGGATCTTCACTCAATATCTTTTTTGGAAATCTTCTTGGACCCATCACCTCCCCCTCGCATCCCGACATCGGGGGAAAGTTTTCAGGACATTTCTCGCAGGACATTCCTTTTTGGATCCGTTTTTTGGGCGGCGTACATATAGATCGAGCTCTAGTTCCATGTCGCATCTCGGCGCATATCCCGCACACTCTGTCACACGTCTTCGGCGTATTGCACTTCCCACCCATACACCTGTTGCCTAGCTCAGTCCCCGCAGAATGCTTTTTCTTCCTGGAAAGTTGCCGTTTTTTTTTCGTATAGATGTTCGCATTCATGGCATTTCAGCCTGTAGCTGTACTGTATATCCCTTCGAATGCACGCCTACTCCTTCGGGACCGGCTTGGTCTGAATGAACGAAGTTATGCATAGACGGCAACACCTGACGAAGAGTCAGTTCAGAAAATATAAGGTGGTAGCACTCGTAGCACGACTGTTTGCCGAGATACGCCTCAGGGGTTCGGCCGAGCCATTAGAGCGGGCGACGTGCCAGAACAATGTAAAAGTTCAATAGAGTAAATGTGCTGGTGGAACTATTCAATCCACCGTGTGCTTTATGCAGGGCCTTCCAAAAAAACATATTTGCGCCAATGAGAGAACCAATTACGTACAACAAAACAATCTCAGTATGTAACACACAAGCAACCCGTCGCCATGTTGATTGATGCGCCGGCTTGGATTCACCTACCAATCTTGCCACCAACACAGTTCGTCAATCCATTAGCATCGCGACAATCGTGCAGTCCATGGTAGGGGTTGTTACGGGCCGAGGCGGCAACACGAGCAAGAGGTGATTGTGCTTTAGCACTATGATGTGGTAGTAGTGATAGCTTGTTGTGGACGGATACTAGTAGTATCCATCGACTACATGCTTCTTCGCTTGGGGCTTTTTTTCGGACCGGAGAGGACGGGATATCAAAGGCTGTTTCCAATCTCATCAAACCAGTCCGTTTCTGGATTGTATCGATCTATAAAATCACCGGAGAGAAAAACAATCAGTAATTGGACATGTTAAAGCTCGCCAATGGAAAGAGTGGCCCTATGTTTCGGATGTCGGTGACTCCTCTTTCCCCTCTTTCCTCCATCCCGTCTTTCCTCCAGTCCCCTAATCAAATCGAACGCCCACCAACTCACATTTGATGAGATCAGCGCCGTATGGTTTAGGCTTCAGGCAGTATAGAGTGTGGAGTGGCACGGAGAGCGTTGGCATTTGGTCCAAGGGTACGGCGACGAAGTACGACAGAAGCGTTCTCAGAACCTAAATCGACAAGGTCAATTAAGAATCGAGGTTGGCCACCTCCAACCCGCTATCATGTCGTTGAACTCACCACTTGATGCGTAACGATCATGACATTAGTCTGCATCCGCTCAAGCTCGATAATAATGGGCCTCAGACGCTCGATGACGTCGACGTACGACTCGCCGCCAGGGCCTGGGTACCGGTAGACGAGTTTCGCTTTCTGCCGCGCGCGATACTCGTCCGGATATATCTCCTCGATTTGAAGGTACGTGAGATCTTCGCAGATTCCTGGGTAAGCCCATGCGATCTATCAGTACTCTGACGGAAGGGGACGGCCAGCCAACATCGACAAGGGTCGTCAACTCACCGGCATAAATCTCGTTCAAGAACTTGATGCGTTTGATGTTATACTCCTCGTCATCAAACCACTCTACTGTCTCGAAAGTTCTCCGAAGAGTCGACGTCCAGATGCTCAACGACATGCCCCTATCCGTACCGAAATCATCGTCGAGAATGGATGAGGAGCGTTTGAATGGTTCGGATGGGGTAGCGAGAGTGGCAGTGGAGGGCTGTGATTGCTGTATTGTGGCCGATGACGACAGTGGTATTGTCGATGAAGCTGAACCCGGTAGCGAGTGAGATGGGGACGTCGACAGTTGCCGATCCCCCAATGTCGACAGATCTGCGGGCCGATCTGCTGAAGGGGATGAGGATCGCGGGATCCGTTCCGTGCTTTTCAACTGTTCATTTGATGAACGACTAGCCACTGCCGACGGTGGATGGAACCCACGCATGAACCTCGCCAGTGCTTTCGCGTATCTTCGCCCCAGATCTGTCAGAGGTGGATCGCCGCCTATTTGGCCTGATACGTTGTATTCCGACTCGCCGTGACGTGTAAGCCAGATGGTGCGGGGCTTAATGTGCATTTGCATGAGGTAGAACACGCATTGCGATTCTAGGTAGCCGTGCACGTTATGAGCGATAACCTTTTTCCCCACGTTGACTAATTTGATGAAGCTATAGGAATGCGAGCACAGTCAATCGAAAGAATGATGTGTTCGGGAGTAGGCAGCCAAATGTAGGAGGTCACGCAAGGTTTCGCCCAGGCATGGAGAATGTAAAACATACCCCAGATCGTCCTCTTCTTCCTCCTCTTGGGATATTGTTTGATACGCTTTTTCGTAATTTGCCGTTCGCGCCATGAAGTCCCGCATGGCCATTTCGGGAGGCATGTTCTTGTAATCAGGCCCTTGTAGCTTCATCTGGATATTCTGTTCCAAGACCTTGCTATCCGTGCATATGCTTTCTAGAACACGAGACGACCTGATTTTAGAACGTGTTCCAGCAGACGATATCAACACCTGTCGACAACAAAACGGACGCAACTCCTACCTATGAATAATGCTTTGATCCCCTTTTCTTTCCTAACCCTCTCGAACAACATCTTGCGTCTCCTGACCGTCGAATTTGTCGCGTCATGTATCGCAACCTTGCCCCCACCCCTGTGCAACCATTCAATCACCTCCTCCAACGTTTCCAGCGCCAGCTTGTCGCGGGTCGCGGCTGCTTCTGGGTTGTCCGGGTCAAAGAACTTGGCATCGTGGGTGGTACCTCCAGCAGGAACATTCACCACCGGGGACGGACATGGTTCGGGTACAGGGCCGTGGTACGCCGGATTGAGCTTCTCCATCATGAGGCGGGCGAGAGACGAATGTTTGGCACCCGCACTCAATGGCTGCAGAATCCTAGGAATGGGCCTGTGGAGAATTGCCGATTGCGAGGTATTGGATGAGGTTTCGCCGCCGGATCCGTCGCTGGAAAAGTCAACATCACTGTCCGTTGCTGTTGCGTTTTCTGACCGGCGAGTGACTTGCGACGTCGCTTCGGACGATGCTTGTGGCACATCCTTCTCCGTCGCCATAACTCGACGACGGTTCCCGACGTTAAAAACCCGCGTGTTGAATCCACTCCATGCGAGGTATCGTACCAGTTTCTTCGAAATGTACGATTTCCCCCTCGCCGGTAGGCCAACCATGAAGACAACAAGCTTTGGACCTAGTTCATTCTTTTGTTCGAAGATATCTGTTCCTCGAGACGAAATTGGAGATTGAAGATCGAAATCACGACCGTCAGCTTTGGCATTTGCGATGATCATTTCGGAACCTCCCGATCCCGTCCAGCACTACGCCGCCGCCACCATGTTCCGCGACGGAGGGCGTGCGCATGAAGCGCCATCACTATGTATCAGCTCCTTATGGCACAGCTCCCGTAACTTGCTCGCGCCGACCAGAAGTCGGAGTTCTCAGCTCACCTTTCGGCACTGCACTGTGTTTCTTGACACTGTGTCGTCTGTGGTGCGGCTGCGAGAGCTCACGGTGCGGGTGATGATGCTTGGTATCGCCCGTCTTGACGTCTGTCGCATCATCGAGGCTCGTCTCAACTTCGAACCTCTCTCTTTCCGGACTGCCTCCATCTTGCCCCATGGGTTGAGGACCTTTCCTGAGTCTATCATGGAACGCAAGGGCAGCAGGCGAACTGGGTGGGGGAGACGGAGTACTGAGGCCGCAGGAAGCGGAGGTCCCATCTTCCGCGATTATTCGGAGTAGGTCATCCTGTTGGAGGTGAGCGAGCGGACGGTATGTACCAAGTGTTCCTCCTGAGACTGTTGCTGTCGCTATGGCAGAAGCGGGCAGGTCTGGATGTGGCGACGTTTCCAGCGGCGGTGAGGACATCACTGTGAGACGCGGAGAAGCGATAGAATGTTTCCGAGCGCAATGCAAACGACTCCTTAGCAAGACAAGGTTCGCAGCAGATAAAGCCTCAACCTCGCCTGTAGCAAGTTACCGCTATTGCTTTCCTGGTATCAACACACGAGTCGCCTTACGAGCAATCGGCTCGGAGAAGGCAAGATTGTGCATGCAGTATTCATGACATCGATGTCTCTAACCCTATGCGCGTCATGTGTTACAAGTCACGCTTCGCTCCCCTTCTGCTCCGCACACTTTCCACATTCGCACACAAAATTCCGTACTTCTTGAGCGCATGTCGTCGATCTTGTCCGCTCAACATAAGCAAGCGCGTGTCCAAGAAGTTGTAGGCTTGCTCCCGCAACCAACGGCGGACGAGATCTTGTTGCAGCGGATAGGAGTGTTCCGCCGAAGGGCTTAGTACCGTGAGGAGAGCCCTCTTGGCATCGAGTACGTCTTCTTGCGTAGTCAACACTTGGGGAAAGTCCCCGGGAAGCTCGCGATTCCTGGCTATGGCGGAGCCCTTCTCCAGAAGCTGTGCCCACAGCTCCTCATTGAAGACCAGGTGTTCCAGGTGTTCCACGTACACGACGTCATTATCCTCAGACATCGGCTCATGAGGAGGACCATCGCTTGTCATGGCTTGTAAGCGTTGAAGAATATCGTCGTCGTCGTCGTCGTCGTCGTCATTATCGTCATTATCGTCAGCTTCGCCATCTTGGTCTTCCTGGGATTCGTCCGTGGAGTTCACGTCTGCCGAACCCTCGCGTGCAATCTCAGGCAAGAGAAACGCAGGCCCACACTTCAGCGCGGCCCACACCTCTAACGACGTTTTCATGGCCAAGATCGGAAGCGCCACTCGTGACAATGATGGAGTCATTTGTCGCATGAAACTGGCTGCAGATCAACGCCTCTTTTTGGTGACGAACGATGGTCAAGAGGAGGTATTCAAGAATCGTCAATTCAACAACGCGTCGCCACCGGCATGGTTGTTGATCAGGAGCCGGGCGGATACCCATGCCGACAGATTCGAAAGCCTTCTCTTAGAACTTTGGCTCTATCGCTATATCCAAACGAATGGGGAGATTACCACGTTCACATGGCCGGACGCATATCGCTCAGGGTCGGATACCGTCGACAAGGAATACGCCTGTGTCGAGAGAAAGATGATCCAGTCGGGGCTGGATACAAGACTGCTCGGGAAGAGAAGGGTAGTAAAGAAAAGGCGCATATCGGAGAATATGGATACGAATACGAGTGGATCACCAGGTTCTAAGAGACCTAAGATCACAGCTACGGAAGCTAAGGCGGAAAAGGAGGAGGCCGTGTGGAATCTGCTGAAGACGCTACCTAACTCTGAGGGTAGTGTGTGTAGGTTGTACGATGAGCTCGTCAACCGTGCTTGGCGTATCTCTTGGGCAGATGGCGACTTCATCTATGATAATAACAAGCTGGAGAAGAACGTGAAAGAGTGGTTGGCGAAGAAACTCACCGACTTAGAACGGAAGAAAAAGGTTGTTGAGAGAGGGGTTTTAGGGGTGCGTGGCAAGTTTAACTATATCTATAGGGCCGTGACCGGCTGAAGGTCAAAGGGTGGGAGACCCCGGGCCTTCTTTCCCCTGTACTTTGTCTTGTGTAACCTTCTGTCACTCGCACCTCCTCAAAGGAATAAAAGCCGGCCCTCGTAACACGCTCCCTCCGTTGAACGTTCGTACGCTAGCCGTGTTTGGAATACTGGTGGCGGCGTGCGGAGTGGCCTGGGGTCTCACCCTTATTCTCAAGGCTTGCTCAAAGACGGTCCTATCATAGACGTCCGCTAGCAGACGAGTGTCCACGACATTTTCACCGAGTTTGAAACCCGCGTCAGGGTGCTGCAGACGCAGTCGCAAGGTCGCGGTGCTGCGTAATCATTCCGGTTGCCACGCTTTCTTCCCATACCGCGCCGGCTGGAAAACACGCCAAACAACGTGTCGCGATAAGGCATCGTTATTGGATTATTTGAATTGGATCCAACAAGCACGCAGCTTCTACAAAGACTTTCCCGAGCGACGCTAACCCTAACCATGTCCTTGCTGTAAAATCGTCATGTATTAGGGGGTTCGGCGTGCGAAAGGGAAGGTTGCCCGACTTATCATAGACTAAATTCTCCGGCGCACGTCTGCGCCGTGCTTAATCAGACATTCCACCACCGAAAGTAGGTGGCCGTTGCTCGAGGCATTTCGCAGCGCGTAGTCGTCCTCGGCGTGCACGTCCGCTCCACCAGCAGACATTCGACAACCGAGACGTGACCGTTTTTCGAAGCCTGTCGCAGCGCGAAGTCGTCGTCTGCCGTGATCTCTGCCCAGCAATACCACAGGAGGAATACCGGCCCCTCAACGGCTCAATGCGTGCACTTTCGCGCCATTGTTCAGCAGATATTCGACAACCGAGACGTGACCATATCCAAAAGCCCATCGCAGGGTAAAGAGGAGACACTACATTACACGGAGATGCTGGTGCTCTGCATCCTGATTGACTTCTTCGTTGCGACCGAACCCAACCGATTGGAAGCAAACCCATCAAGCGTTCGTAGTTGACGTTCGGGAAAGATTGCTGGAAGCTATCGGTGGGATTGGGCATGATTTGCGGAAATTCGCTGAAATTCGACGTGCAAAACCCGCAGCTCTCTAAAGCCCATGTGCAAAATGATGAACTCGTTTACACTGTTGTAATACGCTTTTATTATAGTGTACGAGAAAGCTACTGGGATGGCTCGATTTCAGCCCTGTCGAATTCACTGACCGCTTGGATGGTCTTACGGAGCACATCCTTCAGCGGTCTCAGATCGGGTGGAAAGGCTAAGTGTTCTAACGCAGCGATGGCGGCTTCCGAAGTCTCATTCTCGGCGCGGTGGAAGGTGATGTTGCTGTTTTCCTTCATATGGAGCACCGCCTGGAGCTCGTCCAGCGTCAGATTGTGCGTCGCCAGGATGGCCTTCAAAGCGTCGGTGACGACGCACTGGGGTGCCGGTTTTCCTCGTCGGAGAGCTTCCGCTTTCGTCTTCTGCTCTTTGCGAATGTCCTTGGCTATCTGTCCCCACAGCGAGTAGTTGCGACCCACAAATTTCTCACTGAGGACATCGGTCAAATAGTCCCGAAGGTCGCCGACCCAGTCTCGGTATTTGGCATAGATTTGCACACGAGCTTCTCCATACTCGAAGGCTGTGTTGATTTCGTCGAGGAGCTTCAAAATGATGTCGTTGTGCTGGGACTGCTGGCGCAGGATGTCGAACATGCGCTCGGTGACATTCTGTAGCTCAGTGATCGAGTCCCCAGCATCGTCCCACAACGCTCGCACTTCCGAGGTCATGTTTGCCGCTTCGACAGCTATATCTTCCAGCAAGACCTTGACCAACGGTTCGATTCGCTGCTCATGACTCTGTTTCGCCCGTTCGATAGCATCTGCGAGTTCCTTACTGCGGCTGCGTATGTTGCTGATGCGGAGACCGAACCTTGGTCCCATGTTGCTGAGTTGGGCTGAACACCTTCGCTGCCCTGTATAACTAAACAAGAGAAGTGGGGCTAGCGTTCAATTTCTGCAGCACATTTGACCACAAGTCGACAAGGATGTCTCACCAAAGTCCGGTTTGTCAAGCGAGCCGATAGCCTCCAGGACGTCTTCGGCGAGTGCTTTGGTGTTTATGTCCTGACGCCTGACTTCAATTGCCCCGTTGAGTGGGGCAGTCACGCGTAAGCCCCTTCCAAAAACGTCACGTGTATTTGATACTTGTATGACACGCGGCCCAAAGGTTAGGGTTAGGGTTAGGGTATCTGCACATCCAGTTTTCGCTCTTTGGCGTTTTGGAGAAACTGCGTGATCTCTGCCTCATTCGATTGGAGTTCGAAACCTGTTCCGTCAGGATCTCTATACCACAGCACAGAATCTTTCGTTCGCAGATCTCAGCGGCGACGACTGTAGATTAATTTTGACTCCCAAGTCACAACCTTGCACACGTTTTCGAACATCTCTCGAGAATCCGCCGCGCCGGTCGGCAGTGTCTTTAGACTGATCCAGACGCCCGAGTTACCCGAGTTACCCACGACGGGCCACCGCGCTGTCGTAATCGATGACTGAATGCAGGCAGATGCGAGCGACGGAGATTGGGACTGAATGGCGGCAGATCGTTGGGCAGTTGGTGAACAGCTTCCTCGAGCACAAACACGGCTACGGCCTTTGTACGCTCCAGCCGACCCTGCCATAACCATCAACAAGCGAACTCGACAGCCGCCATCTCGAGCTTCGTCCACATGACCGACCGACGGGCGGACGGCGAGGCGAGCTGCATCACGGCGAAAATCCACCGGCGAAAATCACAGCGAATCACAGCGGACCCAAAGTCATGTTGGAGACTGGGGCCGTCAATAGAAGGGAGGTGATGAAAGGAAGTGCCATATCTGGGAGCGGATATGGCAGGTGACAGCAGCTCGTCATCGCCATAAGGGGATAGGGCTTCGGCGGGGGTGATTTTGAGGAAGCCTAGCGCCAGGGGGATTTGTGAAACGCCGAACCGAGCTGAAAGCGCTTACCGGATCCGGAGTCTGTGGTCCGTCTCTCCATGGAAAGCCGCCTTGGCCGAATCACTCTGTTCCGGGACCATCGGGATATCCGTCGCCCCTCGGTACTTCGCACACATCCCGCTCAACGATATTTCTGACGCGCTCAGGATGTCCAGATTTCCTGGGACTCACTCCGGATCGGCGGGAGGGGATGGAGTGGGCGACAACATTCTGGTCTGGGCCGGCGGAATGAGTGTTCGATGTCACTAATGGGATGTATAGGTTCGGTGACCAGACTCTTCAGCGCGCTGGTGAAGGGCATGCATAGTACGACTCACGAAACGGATTCCATGCGTGGTAGCGAGGACGCGCTCTCTTCTCGTGTATGTACTTATTCTCCGATAAAATGGCTTAGAGAATCCTCCGGATTGGACACCCTAGGCCCGGACGGAACGCATCTCTCGACAAGCGGGGTGAACCTGAGCTTTGGTGCTTGAAGGCTCCACGTGGAAGAAATGCTGGGACTAGGCACAGTATGGCCATGACAGGTATACATCAATCGCCACGTTGACAAAGACGAGCCATGAAAGTCGTATGCAAGGACGCTCAGGGAATGCGCATCCAAGTATATATAAGTTGTATATAAATTATTACACTGTACAAAATTGGGATTGAATCAGATACAGACAACTCTTGTCGTTCGTGTTCCGAGTTCAGCGCGCAAGCTAGCCTGTGTGGTGGTGGGAGACGGAATGACCCGCTAGCGTGAAGTATTGTCTCTGATCATCCGAGCCGCGATGTTATCACGGCTCCGCAACCTTGAGATACGCCGACTGTCAAGTACCAGGATCCACAAGGGTGGATATTCCAGCACGAGTAGACAGTGGTACAGCGGGTTGCGCCGGCTACTTGTTGTTGGTGTATACTTCGGGCACCAAGTTAGGTCGAGGGTGTGTTCTTGTTATACACGATCAATGGCACCAGCTTCGTAAGCTAATTCCTCATCTTCGGTTGTAATATCCGCGATACCGAACAGTGTGCGTTCAGAGTCGAGCGTGCGTTCAGAGTCAAGCGGATGCGATCGTGGCAAGCTGCCGTTAACAACGGCCAACGGCGGTGGATGTATATCTGTAGCTGAATCCTTCTCCTCCTCCTCCTTGGCATTCTCCTCATCCCTGACCTTTGGACTCGTGTCCGCGCCTGCGTTCTTATCTTCCCGCGTCACTCCGTTGATCCTGTCAAGGAACTCGGCGGCCTCCGACGCGTACTTGCACCGGGTGCGGATCGATGCTCCGTACTTCCAGAAGAGGTACGGGAATGGCATACAGACCAGAGCCAAGAATGCGGGAATCGATGACGCCCAGTGGATACCCAGACTCTGATAGATGTCGGCTGTGAATAGTGGCATGATGGCCGCGAAAATCGATCGCAAGACGGCAGCGGAAGCCAGAACACCTGGTGGGGTTGGGTGAGGACGAAAACAGCAGGTGAGAAAAACGCTTTGGAATATCGTCGATTGGCAAAAGAAAGAATACATACTCGCCGCGTAGATGACATAACTGTCAATCAAGTAGTTCATGCATGCCAAGAAAACCAGAACCATGCCGAAACCGAAGGGAATTGACGCGGAGATCGGGATGGCCCAGTGAAGAGAAGGGTCATTGCCCCACGCAAACCAAAAGAGGCCCACGGGAATGGCCACTGCCCCAACTATAGCAGGCGGTAGCCGTGCCTCTGGCGCCGCCCTACCGCCTTTGTTCATGGCGATGTACCGCTTGTTGTCAATGAGAACGTACGTAACTAATGGTGAATAAAAGCTGAATGAGGTGACTAGACAAGAGTGCTCGTGCGGAGAGGTCGACAGAAACATACCAGCGAAAACCATGCCGATGGCAATTCCGATGAAAGCCAGCCCGCCGATACCACCGCTCCATCCGCGCCCGCGTTGGAACACGATGGGGAAAGCACCGAACATCAAGTACAGCGTCATGTACACGATTGCCAAATAGATGGACAGAATGAAGACGATCGGCTCGCGAAACAATAGGACCCACGGGCGAGACAGACTCGTCTTCATGAGCTTGCCGAAGCGGAAAGGTTCTTTGCCGTCGTATTTTGATTTGTAAACCATGCCGGTGGTTAGAGATAAGATCTTTGCACGCTTCCGAAGGAGGACCGGCGCATATGTCTCGGGCAGGAACAGTGTGCCAACGAGAAACATGACTCCCGTGAAGATCGTCATGATCCAGTGAACCCACCGCCAGCCAATTGAGTCGCCAGCGAAGCCGCCGACGATAGGACCAATGACGGGTCCGAGGAAAGGGGCGGCTAAATAAGGGGATCGGATGTGAGCAATCTGAATATGTCATCGCGAAACGGGATTATGATCAACTCACCAGCAAAGATGGCCATCGCGACACCACGCTGGTCAGCGTGGAAGATATCGGCGATGGTGCCTCCGGCATTCGTCAGCGGAGAAGAGCCAAAGGAACCCGCAAACAGGCGGAGCAATATGAGAGCAGTCATCGATGGGGATTCACTTGCTCCAGCGTTGAAAGCGGTGAGAGCGAAGTAAGTGTACACAAACAGAGGACGGCGACCAATGACTTCGGAGAAAGGAGCCCAAATCAGGGGCCCAAGTGCGAATCCCAGCACGAACATGGCGACACCGAGAGTGAGCACTCTCGTGGATACATGGAATTCCGCCATGATCCCTTTCACAGCTCCAGTATACGCGCTAGAGCAGAACCCGACAGCAAGGGTGGCCACGGCCACGATCAATGTCAAGGTCCACTTATAACTCGAAGGCCAATTCATTGGATTTTCGCGGTCACGCCCGTAGCCTTCGTCGGCGTCCAACCAGTCTACGACGTACGGGTCTTCCGAAGTTCCCTTCCCAGGGTATTGGTGCCGAAGGATGCGATCGAAGTCTTCCACATATGGTGCCCATGGCCTCGATTTACGTTGTTTCGGCTTGCGGATGGTTGGAGAAGAAGCCTGTTCCTGGTGAATGGTGACGGAGGGCCCTGTTTTGAGTTCGTTGTGGCGCACCATGTTGCGAGCCGTGGAACAGGGGACGGTTTACGTAGCGTCGAACAGACCAACTGAAAGAGTGGCCGGCGGAAAGCGAGGCAACAAAGGAACGACGGTACGTGGTGGTGGAGAAGCGAGCATCTCTGTCCTCCCGGAAGCCTTATATACCATATCCATTTCTTTTTTTCCCACGCTTCCGTGCGTCGTGATGTTCTACCCTGCGAATGTTGGAGTTGAGCGGTAAAGACGGACGTTGAGAGTGTTGGAAAATTGCCGTGGGAAAACAAGCTATGACGGGGATTATCCGCGGATACGCGTGGTTACCTCATTCAGCCAAACTCGTTTATGCAGGGTCAGTCTGATGAGGTTGGCGATTGGCGCTTGCTTGCCAATTGCATCAGAGAGAATAACCGTAAGGAGCAACAGGAGCAACCGCCGATCGCGTCACGTTGATTTTGCGGTTTTTGCGTGGGTGCTGCCTTTTAGTAATTGTTCGGCAATTGTTTTCCCAGGCACACCCATCACGGTTATTCCTTGCCTCAACATGGGCTCGGACAACGAAGGTTTAAAGACACTGAACACCGAGTGAGCCGCTCGGCGGCGCTGGCGAAGGACACGGATTCCATGCAAAGTGGCCACCCACGGTATCGCCAACTGACATGCCCAGAATATGCCACGACATGGCGCCGGCCTTCGCCTCTCTCCTCTTCGCCGAAGCTGGCCTGCATTTAATTATTTTGGCTTTGAAGCATGTGTTTTGAACATGAAGCGAAATGCTGCCTCCGAAAGCAGAAAAAACCAATAGCAACCCTAATTGGCTCATGATACCCTCGATCTTTGGGCTCTCCGTTCTGCCGAAAGACCAAAATTTATGACTGATGCCTCAACTCACCGACCCCAGAAATCTCTGTTAGGAGTTGACAGCACGCATCTGCAGATTCGACAGCGCGTCTAATGTGACTGGATATCGGCTTTGTGCGCTTCTCCATCCCAGGGAATCTCCAGCCCAGAAACTCCAGCCCAGAAACTCACACAGGTGAAGTGGTTGAATTCTGGTTCCATTGTTGTTATCCAGTTTTGTGGAGTCCCGTCCATAGTTGTAAAAAGTGCTTAGAGCATAACGCTTAGACTTTTCCGTCATTGAGCTTGGCCAAGTTCGCGTAGCAGCTTGAAAGGTCCGACGTTCGGCTACAGCTTTGCCACCCGGCGTTGAATACATCATGAAAGGCGATAAAAAAGAACTCGACGTTTTGATTGTAGGTGAGTCGAGTGAGAGCGCTATGGTCTTTCTTTACTTTTCGACACAGTTGACGTTTTCTTGCTCTCATCTCTGCGCAAATAGGGGCTGGGCCTGTTGGGCTGTTTGTCGCTTTAAGTCTGAAGCGAATGGGTGTCGCTGTTAGGATCATTGGTAAGTCAAGTGAATGTATTGGGGCGCTTCCGAGATCTTGATTCAAAACTGAATCCGCGATCAGACAAAGCTACCGAACCAGCAAAGCATTCACGGGCCTTTGTCCTGCATGTGAGGTATGTGAGGTCGTCCTGTAGAAGTCAACGATTTGAACAAAATATCTCACCATCGAACACCTGGAAACAGAACACAAGAAGTGCTGGGCGAACTCAACCTTCTTTCACGATTCAAAGATGAAGGCTGGCCCCTCACTCACGGCCACTTCATCGCCAACGGCAAACTCATCGGCTCAATGCAAACCGCGGTCCCCGAGAACGATCCCACAGAAGAGCGCACTTACTCGCGAGGCCCGCTCGCAATTCCGCAGTCCTTTACAGAAAACATCCTAACTCAGGAGTTGGCGAAAAAAGGCGTCACCGTCGAGAGGGGCATCAGTCTCATCGAGTTCAAAATCGATCAGGACGCAAAATCCAGACCCAATGACCATGTCGTGCAAGTCACACTTAGCGACGGATCGACCGCTCGATGCAGGTACCTCATCGGCGCGGATGGAGGTCACAGTGCTGTTAGGAGGCTGATGGGGGTGAAATTGGAAGGCAGATCTTTGCCGGGCGTAGTGGGGATGGTGGATGGACTTGTCAAAACCAGTGCGCCCATAGCGATCGATGGCATGACGCTTGTCGCGAGTACGTTGGGTTCGGCGTTGATGATTCCTCATGGGAAAGGCTATACTAGGTGAATGCTGCCATCTGCATCGCTGCTGTGGGTGTTGCTTTCGCGGTCTGATCACAGATGGTCTTTCAGATGCATCGTGGATTTCACCTCCGAGAATCGCGGGTTGAAAGAGCTTTCAGAAACGGAATCGCCGTCTACTCCCGCGACAACCAGCTGCACAGCAGCTCCAACCTACCACACGATCACCGACGCCGCACCTGACATGCCTCTCGAGCCCATTGTCTCACGCATCCGTCGACTCCTTCACCCACACGATTTTGATATCACAGATGTTGAATGGCTGGTCAAGCTGCAGTTTCAGGAGCGCATGGCCAAAGCCGTCGATGTGGAGCAGCGGGTGTTTATTATTGGTGATGCGGCTCATGTGCACAGGTTGGTATCGCAGAGTGTGTGCTACTTCGTTTCAAGGGGTACACAATCTCATGTACTTTCATCAGTCCCGCAGGTGGTCTCGGCCTGAACACCGGCATACAGGATGCACACGGGCTCGCCTGGCGTATAGCGCTCGCGCTGAAACATAACGGAAACCGCGATTCGCTGTTTTCGACTTATGGTATTGAGAGGATGTCTGTAGCACAGCAAGTGTTGGGACTTTCGGGCCGGCTGCATGCGTCGATTTTGGGTGGAGCTGGATTATGGCAGTTGGTATGTGCGGAATGTCCTACGCCTAGTGTTTCATATTCACGCAGTCCCGTGTTCCTATTACAGCTCGTGAAACGCATAGTCGCCATTATCTTCAATATCTTTCCCTCCTTGCCGAAAAGGATGCGCAGGATGGGTGGCGGACTTCTCATTGGTACGTCGAACCTGTGGCAAGGTCGAGGCTTCTGGTTTGGCTTTGAAGTCGCTTGTCAATTTACTCATGCGCTCTTTATCTAAAGCATACTCCCCAAACGCCCTCATTCAAGCCTCGCCCGCTGCAACATCCTACTGCACTCTCCGACCAGGCTCACGAGCTCCCAACGGCCTCATCGAAAAGCTCAGCAAAGGAATCTTATCGAGCTCCGTCACAACAGAATCTGCACTCTTCATCCACGACACGTTCCCGAACGACCATTTCACAGTTCTCGTTTTCTATAACGCGCAATTTGCAGTCTCCACTCGCGCGGACGACGACAAGACTGCCAATTTCACCGCGACAGAGGACCGGAAGGGCTCCCCGGGCGTTTGCGGCGTCGAGATCTCCCTCCCAAATCTCTGCACACCCAAAACAACCAGCGGAACAACATTACAATCCCAACCAACACCCCGCCCAATCCAAACCTTCCTTCTCCTCCCACGCCGCCCGCCTCGCGGATTCAACATCACCACCACATCCAGCACAACACCGCGCCGCCCGCCCTTCAACGCGATCTACGCTGCGCAGCCGACATCTCCGGCGTCCGGCCTGAGCGTGTTTGAGGCGTACGGCGTTAAAGGCGATGCTGTGGTTGTTGTGAGGCCGGATGGGTATGTTGGGTGTGTGGCGAGGATGGGCGATTGGAGGAGGGTTGAGGGGTATTTTGATGGGGTTTTTGGGGGTGCGATGTAGGGGTGTTGTTCGGCGTTGGATGTGTTGGCTTCTGTGTAGAAGCTTTGGAGGGTTGGGTAGTTGGTGGAAGACATATTTGCAGGCCGGCATGATGTGGGAGAAAGAGGGGGAAGAAATCGGCGTATACCCATGCTTTCTCGTCTGAGTGAGTCACGGCAATTTTCTCTGTTAGTTTGTCTTATCCATAGCGTCATAGGAGGCAGCGAGACGTTGGGCTCTTAATACGCATCCTCTACCTTCGGAAATCGAATATAAAACAACAGGGAAACTTTTACGTCACGAAAGTGAGGTGCAAATTTTGAATAAAAGTTACAAATGTAGAGGCGTTTAAACGACGGGATGCTATGCGATCCTATATATTGTAGATACGCCGTGGCGAATCCAGTACCTCAAATCCTCCCGCTACATCCCTTGCTAAGCTGCTTCCTAGGGTTGAGGGAGTAGTGTATCTGTGACTACCCAGCTACTCCCAAAGCAATGCGATGATATACCGCATGGACATTCTCCCAAAGTATGACACCCTACGCATCCATAATCTCCATCTTCTCGATGAACCCGCGCTGAATGTTGCACATAACGAGGTAGGTATCCCACAAGCGGTCATCGCGGACCTTGAACGATTGCGGCGGTATCCACTGCCGTCGCGAAGCTTTCTTGCCCGGCGGTACAGCGCCAGCCGCAGTAGGTGGACCCGATGCGACCGTCTCGATGTCGTCCTCATCCTCATCCTCGTCATCAACCGCGCCATCCGATCCGACATCACCAGTAACCTTCTTCTCATACGCCTTCAGCAGGACTTCCAAGCCCGTCCTCAGCGCTCCGATAATCAACATGAAGTCATTGACGAAAAACCACACATCACCACGTCTGATCCCATTCCCATCGATCAGGGCCTTGAACTGTCCATGACGGTAGAAATCTACCGCATAGGCGTCCAAAATCGGCGCGGTCGGGGATGTATCGACGAGTTCCGTGACCATTGGGATGACGGCGTGCTGAAGAGAGATGCCGGCGCGTAGGGTGGTGCACATCTCTTCGATGGTTGTGAATGAGTCCCCAAGACCCGACAGAGCGACAAAGGGTGAGCGCGCGCGATAGGCTAGACTATGTGTGGACGCGATGCTTTGTACGAGTGGGGCGGACGAAAGGGACGGGGCAAGTTGCGAGGCGGATTTAGCGAATGTGCGGTTTGAGACGGGAAGGGTGGCGGTTTCTTCGTGAGGAAGCGTTTTGATGAAGGTGTGGATGTATGAGCGTAAGACTTGGAACAGAAGGTCGTTGTGGTGCTTCAAAGCGTCCACTGCACTGCTAGGCAATGGCTCCAAGAAGACCTTGGACGGTGATTTCTTTATGATTTCCTCCTTGAAGTCGCCAATCTTTGTCGGACGCTTCCTTCGGGCAAAGAGATGTGCGAGGCACGTCAAGAGGTTCAATTCCGGCTCGGGTCCGCATGCGATGTCTTTGAGAATTCCAGAATCCATGAGATAGACGAATGCGAAGTTCATCGGCTCGGTCCAGTACAGGTGCGCAGCGACACCAGCCAAGTTGACAGGGTGCCCAGTCGAATCCAGAAGCCCGACGCGTCTAAGTTGCAAGCCAAAGGCACCAGTTAGGTGCTCAATCAGATGATATCCTTTCAGTCGCATCGTCCACACATACCTCAAATAGTCAATAGAAAACCTCAAATGATGCAAGACCTCTAGTCGTGCAGCCGGGCTCCCCACCGACAACCGTCCCAAACCGAGCATGCCTTTCATCATCTCCTCTCCTGAGTTTTTCGCCTCGCCATCCACCAGCAGTTGATGCAATCGCAATACCAGCGTCGTTGAAAGCGGGAAATGACCTGACAAATCCGATAACCGCGATGCCAACAGTCGATAAACTTTATCGATCGGAATGGCAAAGAACACGACGTTTCCGAGTACGTCGAACCCACGACGACCGGCACGTCCCGCAGCTTGACGGTACTCCAAGGCCGTGAGGAAAACGCTATCTTCGGTAAAGACGGATGTTGCTGCAGGCAGATTGATACCCAAAGCCAGCGTACCGGTAGCGACAACCACGCGAAGGTTGCCAGAACGGGCGTGGCGCTCGACAAACTGGCGGTAGCGGACGTTCATACCGCTGTGGTGGACGCCGATACCCCGAAGAAGGGCGTCGCACAACTGCTCCGGGATCCCAACCCAATTTCGGAGGTGATCAATCTCCTTCTCGATCTCGCTGGCGGATGCCGAGCTCTTTCCTGCGAAACTGTATTGCGGTAAAGGCGCGTCCGGGTCAAATGTTGCGTGCCAATCCAAAAGATCGCCCATATCATCTCCTCCATCGTCGCCAGCATCATCATCATCGCGGCTCTTGCTGCTTTTGGTCGTCTTTGCAGCCGCAGCATGCCTCGCCGCCTCAAGCGCCTTCCAATTCTTCCAATCCTCCACCTTGCGCTTCCAACTCGTATCCGTCTCCTTGAATTTTGTTTCAGCAGCCACAAGATCACAGTGAATCCGGAGCGCGAGCATTTCCACGTTATTTCGCGAGTAGTTGAAAAGGATCGCAGGCAGCTTGCCACTTCGATGCAGATCGGCGCACAGGGCAGTCACGTTCTTCAAGGCATAATCGAAGCCAGCCGTGGGAGCCCCATTACGCTCCGCAGCAAACTCCTGCACGAGAAGTTTCTGGTCGAGATCTCGCGTCAACTGTTTCAGAACTCGGAAGAACGGGCCGGCCTTCCGTGACCCAGGCACTCCCATCCACGCCTGCAAAACGGCTTTCAACTCCGTCTGGTAATTCACGACGTCAATCTTGCGGATCTTGGGTAAACGTGCAAAGTACCGTTGTGGGTCCAAGTCCACGGGAACTTGTTCAGGGGCGTCGTGCTCCTCTTTCTTCATCAAGTCGTATAATTGCAGACATTCGAATGGCTCCAAATACATATCATCAGGGATAGTCGACGCGCCTAGGGAAAGGGCAGCGACGGGGTGAATATGCTGGAAGTTGGTGACGCCCTCGAGGGACGGCTCCTTGAGTCCGTTAAAAGACTGGGGTGATGTCGGGAGGTAGATAAACTTGCGAAGGTCAGAGTATCGGTGCGAGTGCCGAATGGTCCGGAGCGAATGGCCTTTCGCATCTTGGACTTCGCGTAACCAGTTACCAAAATCTTCCGGATTCCCGACTGTAGCCGAGAGCGCAATGATGGAGCACGGCGACAGAAGTAGGTTCTGTTCCCAGACCACACCGCCTTCCAAATTGCTGATGGTGTGGATTTCATCAAAGATGATGCGCTTCAGGCGGGGTGTCCAGTGTGCTGCCACGTCCGGTTGCCTATAGTTACGCCAACCGTTAGTAGAGCTTTATAAACTAAAGCTAAGGTTCAACATAGAAGTAAAGGACTAAACCGTACATCAAGAATATCTGAAGCATGTGTGGCACCTGAACAATTCCAAACATGAGTCCCCGAGATCGGAAGCTTACATAAACAGCAAAGGGCACATACCGTTATCAACACTTGACACTTCAAAGGATTATGTATCCGATAATCCCTCGTATGCACCGCCCACACACTCATACCCGGGTGCGGATACGTTTTTGTGAACCGGGCCGAGATCTCGGCCGCAATCTGGTTGACGAGCGCTTTGGTAGGGGCGACATAGACCACCACGCCTTCGTTGCTTTCTCGCAACACCTTTTCGATGGCGTAGAAAGCGATGAAGGTTTTTCCCGCTGACGTGGGCGCCACGATGAACAGGGACTCGTCTCTATCGATACTGTAGGGGTTTCCCGATTAGAGTCGTTATGAAGTCAAATCAATATAATAACGAAGACAAACTCACCAGTCCAAAACATCCCTCTGCCACCTATCTGGCATAAAATCCGTGCGGACATCCGGCGCCGAATCCACATTACGTTCCATGTACGGTCCAAAATGCTTCAATTGAAACGTTATAACGTCATACGGACATCGTAGCGCCGTTTTGTCCCTCGGTAATTTGGGGTATTTGAACGTAAAGGAGAGAGCATGGATCGAGGATGGGTCGACGTCGGCGGAGGAGACGGCGTTTGGTTTGTCACTTTTGTGCTTCTTGTCCTTTTTGTCTTTTGAAGGTGTGGACGGCGTGGAGTCAACACCGTTTTCTTTGGAAGCCTTGCTTTTCTTGCTCTTCCCCTTCTCCTTAGTCGATGCAGCAGTAGATGTTCCAGATGCCGATGGGGATAGTCCAATAGTGTCGAGTACTCCGCGGGCCTCATCGACAACCTCCCCACTCGTTCCATCCCCATGCACAAGCTCCGTACAAATCTCGAAAATCTGCACCAGTAATCCCATTCCGCCTTCTTTCTGCCGCCTCACATCCGCTTCATCCTCTCCCACGCAAAGGCTAGCCCATTTCTGCAAAAGGAGCATTGCCTTGTACAGCCTTTTCTCGTCCGTGATGAATTTGACAGCATGTCCAGCCCGAGCATCACTCTGCAGCGATCGGTCCAATTCGGCGATAGCAGCCTCGACATCGTCGTGTTTCTGCGAGTTCCGTTGCAATTGTTTCCATTTGTTGAGAGCAGGCTCACGTTCCGCGATCAATTTGCGCTCGTTGTTGGCAGCGATAATTGCGTCTTTCTTGCTGAGGGGAGTGCCTTTCTTTCCGCCCGCTTTCGCTGTTTTGGGACTACTCGTATGCGTACTCTCTAGCGCCTTCCTCGGCGTAGCGCTCTTATTGCCATGGGCCGACGCACTACACACAATAGTCTTCCGTTTAATGACTCCCCCAGTAGCCCCTGTCAACGAACTCGCATAGTCCTGAATGAACTTTGCATGCCGTTGATCAGCCTTCCGCGCGCGAACAGCGGCTTTCTGGGCTGAATGAACCGGGTTGGGCCCGTGGGTGGTTGCTACAGGTTTATTGACGTGCCAGTGTGTGGTTTCGTGGTGACGGATGTGAACGTCTTCGAAGTTTGGTTGAGGGGAGGCGGCTTCGCTTTCAGTTGGGAGGGTAGGGAGATACGACTTCAGGAACGGTTGGTCGTAAGGTAGAAGCGAGTAATCATCATCGGTTGGTGGGGACGATAGCCCATCTTTCTGCGGAACGGAAAATGCACGCGCGTCGATAGAGTCGTGGAATTCGCTGCTGAGGCTCCAAATCTCAGTGCCCGGGAAAATAGCTTCCCAGGCCGTTTTGATGCGATTCGCGTTCTCGACTGCTAAATCCCCCAACACCGCACGCAACGATGAGCCGGGATTGGTGTTCAGATGCCGTCCGACTTCGAAAACCAGGCATCTGAAGAATCGTTCGTCAACGGTATTTAGGAGTGGTTCGGTGTCATGCCCAAATTTCAATGTTGTTTGCTCCGCGGTCGCGTAGAAGGAGCGGACAAAGTCCTCATACGAGGAGAGCGCTTTGCTATCAAGCGGGAGCCTTATGTCCTGGAGTGCTCGATATTCCAATGGGATTTGTGGCAATATGACGGAATGCAGAAGAAAAAGCTTGGCCATATCGACAGAGAGCGGATCCGGAGTAATGATCTTGGATAGGGTGGCGACTAGGAGAGACCCTTCCAGGTGAATGGCGGCATCACAAGCATCTGTGATACTCTTTATCGAATTGTCATTCAGGAAAGCCGCGCTGGACATATACTGCTGATGATGCGCGGAAGGGTCGCCATCGGTGAATCTCGCATGGGTGTGAAACACAAATGCAACGACCTATGGTTTATGCCATGAGTGATGGGCCTTTTACAACATCTCATCCCAAAACACGGGAGCCACTGACCCTGTTTCCCTGGAACGAATCTCGAGCCAGTAGCGCAACGGACAGCCCTTGTTGCAGGAAAAGGTACATTGACTCTAACCAGAGGGTTTGGCCACTTTTGCCAAGTTTCCGTTCCCTTATAGAGACTTGATCCGTGCTTTCATCCTCTGCGGAGCCTCCGTCGTTGGTGAAGATAAAGTACGGCTAAGGGACCACTAGATGATGAGCTGTCGAATTTTCCGGAAAAGATTGTCTAATGAACTCCGACGAACCTTCTTTTCCGCGACATAAGATACCCAATCCTCGGTGCATACACTTGCGAACAGGTTCACTCGTAGACCCGTATTGTTTCGAAGATGAGCAACCAATGCTGATCGGAAGAGACGGCGCCAGTGGGCTTCTTTGCTATATGCTCCTTCAGGGGCGTTCGCACTGAGATTTCTCCGGTCTGTCTGGGATAGAGAACATCAGTGAACTGCATTCAAAGATCGCGAGCAATCGTCACTGGCGAACAACCATCGAAGAAAGCCAGCTCAAAATTGGCTTTCACGTCTATCAGCGCTTTCAAGCGCTCTTCAGCACAATAAAGAGCATGCAGAAAAGCGGGACAATCTACACCTGCGGAAGAGAAAGGTCAGTGCTTGCACGATACATAAGCGTATACAACAGTCGAGAACATACCAGCAAGGTCCTCGTAAACCAAAGCCAGGAGAGCCTCGCCGTCGACAACAAACAGTTCGGTACCAGCAAAATCACCCACAAGGTCAATATACACAGGGTTGAGCTCCAAGTACCAGTGTGTATTGGTTTTGACCGTGTCCTTGCCGTCGACAGGGTCCACGAAGCGCTCGATATGGGCCCCCGACATTTTGGATAGGTGGCTGGTCTAATATCTCTGGGGCAGCCTCGAACTGCAGGCAGGATGATCTCCTGGGAACTTGCAAGGCTGTCGAAAAGCGAAGGCAGGAACATGTTAGTGGAAGACACGCGCGAGGGAGTCATCGATTTTCCCAAACGGCGATATCGGCCAACAGGCTCGAACGGCGTTCCTGGAACTTTCGCTCCGACCAGCTGACCCACACAGCACAAAGCACAAACATGTCACAACAGCAACCACCGGCGCAGGCACAACCAGCGGGACAGAGGCCGTCTGTCGTTGGCGAGGACATTCCCTCCGCCCCTTACCCCGTCAACCTGAAGGGCATAGTCTCGGCAGGTTTTGGACGCGGAAGCAAGGAGCTGGGCATTCCAACAGGTACGAACTCATTTCTCCAACTTGAGTTCATTTTCCTGACTCCGAGAAGTAACGCCATTCTTCTGCCTTTTCCAGCCAATCTACCAGAGAATGTCGCGGAAGACTTTGGCAAAATTGTCGACACCGGAATCTATTATGGCTGGGCGTCTGTTGGCGGTGAGGAGACGGCGAAAGACGTGTACCCCATGGTTATGAGCTTCGGGTGGAACCCGTATTACAAGAACCAGAAGCGGTCGGCGGTATGCGTGGTTGTCCATTCGAGACGTGGAGGAAGGCGAGTGCGGACATCTTGGAGCTGACGCCTTCTCTTGTTTTGATTTCCCAGGAGGTGCACATCATCCACCAATACGATCGCGACTTTTACAACGAAGAGCTCCGGGTCATTGTCACAGGTTACATCCGGGCAGAGAAGAACTACGAATCTTTAGGTCTGTTCCCCGTCACACTCGCACATCACTGCGACCTGCCCCGCTCACCATATGGATTCATTCCCCATACATACAGACGCGTTGATAGACGACATTCACACCGATATTAGAGTCGCTCAGAATTCCTTGGAACGACCAGCATACAAAGCATTGGGCTCGAGTCCCTTTCTCACAAACCAAAAATGAATATCGGATTGGCGAGGACATTGCAACGCATCAGCAGCGCTACGCATAGATGATCGATAGGAGACCCGATTCGAGATAGCATAGCGTCATAGACTACTATTCTATAGTCGCAGACCTTTCCCCCTATATACCACCGACTTCGCTCTTCCTCAACAATACATAATGCATAAACATTAACGGCCAAAAATGGAGCATACACCTTTCCACAATCCATCATACGCCGAACTCTAGTCTCAGTTTCATCGCCTGCTCGTACAACCGCACATCTAACCCTTCCACATTCCTCACGATTCGTGCTCGCACAACAACGCCCACGTTCGGTGGGTCAAAGGAGACTCTGTTTGGCGGCTAGATCGAACAAAACGCATGCGGTTTATTTTCGACGTTTCCCTTCCTCATCGACGCAATAGTCCGTCTAGCCACCACTCACCCGCCAATCGCACTCCACATCCCCAATAAACTGCAACAGCGTCCTCAGCCGGTGCCTGAACGGCCCGAGTAGGGCGGTATCCACCACCAGACGAGCCTTGCCGTACTCGATAAGCGCCAGCGAGTTGTTGGAATCGTATGCTATTAACCTGAAATTGTGCGAAACAAGACATGAGTATACGGTCAGAGACAGGCCTCTCATATGAACGCCGTACGCAACTTTGAAACACATACGTTCCGAGCACACGGACGGAGAGTGGTTGAGGGGTGCTTGAAATTGCGGTGGTTCGGACGAGGATTTCGGTGATGGTGAGGATTTCGCCGTGGCGGCGGGCTGGTGCTGCTCTCGTCATGCTGTCGAGGGAGCGGAACAACCTGGCAGCTGGCAACACACTCGGACAGAAGCCTGGGAAGTCGGAATCGGCTGTGGGAAGTCCTTCCAAACAGGCTTCAAACAGAAGCCACTTCGGACGCGTTTGGGTTATGGCCTCTCCATGCAGTTGCCATGCAGTCCATGCCTGAGTCCATGCTGCCTCCATGAGGCATGCTTCTTCCAACTCGACCAGCCAAACTCTCCGCCAGCTATGGACGAAACACCAGACTCTCCCACAGGCCTTCGGGACGTCACGCCGATAGCCCGCCTGACCGTCTCCAGCTTCAAAGATGATCACCCGCCGGAGCGGTTACGGGATGGGAATCCCGGCACGTATTGGCAGTACGTGGGTTTGTGATGGAGGGTGCGACCCAAGAATGAAACTGACATACTTACTGCAGATCAGACGGCCCGCAACCTCACTATGTTAATGTAGAGTTCCCGCAACGGATGGCATTGACGGTAATGCCCTCTGTACCTCCAATTGCCTTCAACAGAACAATGGCTCACTTCACTTTTACAGAGGATATCGCTCTATATCGACCACGCGAAAGACGAAAGCTACACCCCGAGGCATATCCTGATACGCGCCGGGAACTCATTTTACGATATGCAAGTGCGTTTTGGAAGCGGAAACCAGCATCGTTGAGATGCGAGCGTGTTCGATTTGAACCGTAGAGATTGACTTGCCATTTTCCCAGTAGGATTTTCAACAGCACGAGGTTCCCGAGACGACGGGATGGGTGGATTTCAGCTTGTCGGAGGATGAGGAGGTTTTGTGAGTTCCTGATGACATGCATAGACTCTTGCGGCAAGGGATGGGGAGGAGGGCTGATTTGTCGTATCGTTTCGCAGCAAACCTTTGCGCGCCCACGTTCTACAACTAAGCGTTGTTGAGAATTACCAGCACGGAAAGGATACGCATGTTCGGGGGTTGAAGCTATGGGCTACGGCAGTGTAAGTGTCGCGGTGCTGGTTCTCGCGTCGGTACGCAGCCCACAATCTGACACGTTTACTCGCGTAGAAGGTCGGATATGCTCATGGACGAGATGCCGCCGTTCTCCACCTACGCGTTCCAAATGTAAGAAACCGCCTGGGAATGTACGCCTCCAAAATATGCATTCGGCCACTAATATGCGTTGAATACACTCTCCAGGTATTCGACAGTACGATAACAGACAACACCGTATATCGGTTTTTGGGTATATCTAGTATCCTCGCCGCATAGGCAAAGTACGGATGGGGATAGGGTCTTTCGTTCACCTCGTGAACGCAAGGATCTGACTACGAGAGACGAGGAGCATTCCTCAGTGCATATACACATGTCTTGACGCGGCGTATTGATGGAATGGATATCGATCGCGGATGGGGGACCGGCGTACTGTTCCCGGCCAATATACACCCCGCCCAAACACGTCGATCCGTTCTTGCTCTCCCAATGTTAACTTATCGCGGCCTCAATCTCCCGACATCCCAACGCCGAAGCTGTCTCAGTGCAGGCCCATCCACCGCATCCTCCACCCCCATGAATGACCCCATGTCGGAGCTTCCAGTCTATCTACGCCTTGCCCTTCCCCTTCCGATCCTCCGGCTCGACTGCATCATGTCCACCTTCTTCCTCGTGTAATGATTCGAATTCAGGTACCTGTACTGGCTCCCACGCGCCTGTACCGCTTCCTATGAACAGAAAACACATCAACAAGCTGCCCACAGTTAGGAAGATCATGACCACCGTACCCCTCCCCATCGTACTCACCTTCCCCAGGCACCCAATACGCCAAATAAACAACGGAATCATCCACCAACCCCAACTGCTCCAACAGCGCCGCATCCTCCAACCCCGCATACCCAGGCGTCGGCGCCGGATCCCCCTTCGCGTCCGCCTTCGCCGTCCCCTTCGCCGGCGCCGCCTCTGCCCGGGGTGCCGTCGCGACAAAGAACTTTAGATCTTTTGGGTCCTTTTCGCGGTTGAGTGGGCCGTGCGCGAGTTTGGTTTTGAGGGACCCAATGCTGTCTTGCGGCGTGCATTCGAGGAAGTAGATGGTTTTTTGGCGTTTGACGCGGAGGTACATTGTTGGGGAGGACTGCGGGGCGGGGACGGTGGGAATAGCGAATTAGAAAAAGTCATACGTCTGCCTGCAGGTGGTTATCGATTTCCAGAACTCCTCTTCCCGTCGGAGGCACGCACTCACCATCGGGAACGATCCGGTGTCTTTCTTCGGTCGGTATTGACAAACGTTATGTACAGGTCGATGCAGCTTTCTTTGAATCACACCACAGGATCCCTTACACCCTATACTATAATAAGTCTGTGAATGCAGATGTTGCAGGTGGAAAGCCTGGGTGGAGGCTGTGAAGTCAGTGTGAACGCGTCTGCAACTACTGTACTCTGAAAAGGACTGGCAAAGGAGGGCAAAGGTCTGCAATTGCCCTGGGCACTCGCATTATTTGCGTTTTTGACATTGGCCTCCAACCGGACGCATTGAGCTGGCTATACTGGGAAGGAGACCTAAGTTCACTCTGAAAGCAAGGCTGAAAGGACTGTTCTTGCTTGACACACCGGCCGCTGCTTGCCCTCCTTACACCCGCATCTTCCGTGGGCGTGCCGCAACGTCACAAACAGCGTAAAGAGTTTTCCGGCCACTATCCTCCACAGTCCATGTCATCATCCCGCGGGTTCGACGGAAGCGGCATGGGCGCCTCAACTTCACGCCCCTCCTACGTCGTCGCCTACCTCTCCCACCTCTTCGCCACGCTCTACACCACAATGTCGAGCTTCTTTACCATCTTCAAGCCTGCGGAAACCATCACTCTCGCTCACAGCCGACGCCGCGTCACGGTGCTGAAGCAGCTAGGGGAGGGAGGATTCTCGTTCGTGTACCTAGTGCGGGATGTGGGCGATGGGGCGACGTACGCGTTGAAGAGGGTTCGGATACAGTTGCCGGAGCACGAGGAGAGGCTGAAGAGCGAAATTGCGGCACATAAGGCTGTACAGTCGCCATATGTGGTGAAGTTGGTGGATGAGGAGGTGGTGAAGAGGGGGAATGCGGTTGTGGAGGGTTTGCTGTTGCTGCCATTCTATGAGAGGGGTACGGTTCAGGATCTGATAGATCAGACACCGACCGATCAAGCAATCGCATTACAAAGGATCTTGCAGATTACTATGGACGTATGCTCGGGGCTTTCCGCATTCCAGTAAGTGCATTGAGTGCGTCCGTCCGTGAGAGCTCTCTTTCTGATCGCATCACATCCCCAGCACGCATAATCCACCACTGGCCTTCCGCGACCTCAAACCCGCCAACATCCTCATCAACACGGACGGACGAGCCGTCTTGATGGATTTGGGCTCTGTAGCAGTTGCACGCGTGACGTTGACGTCGCGGAAGGAAGCCATCGCACTTCAAGAAGAGTGCGCAGAGACAGCCACGGCGCCGTTCAGAGCGCCGGAGCTGTTTGATCCGCCCACCAACGGTAGTGTTGATGAGAGAAGTGATGTCTGGTAAGGGCTTTCACCCCGCGATGTCAAGGCGCTTCGCGTATACTTACTGAGCACTCTCACTCGATGATCGTAGGGCACTTGGATGCACACTGTACGCAATGGCATATCGCGTCTCTCCATGTAAGCCGTCATTCGCATCCATTGCACGTCATCACCCCCAACTTACACGCATCCCTTTTCTTCACCCATCTAGTCGACGGCACAACAACAGCAACCATCTCCGGCCGAGTCTCCTTCCCCACCCCACCAACGCCCTTGCGGAGTCATCCTGTCTACATCAACGCCGCTTTCCGCCATCTCATCCTTGCCGCGCTGACGCCACCTGCATCGCGACCCACAGTGGCTGAGATGTCCGAGAAGTGCAGGGTGGTGCTTGAAGGGCTTGGAGACTCGCAGGACGGTATCGGTGCTGTTTGAGCGATGTGGGTCTGTTTCTTGACTCTATGTGGGCAAGCCACTTGGGAGGAGATGCGAAGAATTACGCATGTTTTTGGGCATTAGAGATTGACCGTTCAGAGGTCGCAAATAGAGACGTAGTTTTTCGCCGCCTCATAACTCTTTAATTTGCGAGGTCCGATGACGCTTTGAAGGGCGTTCTCGATCTGGCCCCACTGATATACTGTTGCGAGACTGGAACCTGAGACCAGCGCTGGCAACACGAATCGTAGGCAGCCACCTTTGTCGGCTTTTGCCGATCAGAAAAGCAGCAGAGAAGGAAACCGGGGGAGCAAAGTTCCGGAAGTTTATCATTGAGCAAGGAACTGATGGCACACTCCGCTTGTATGCCGATATTGTGCACATAAACTTCATCTGGGAAATACTGCTATTTTTGGGGATTTTGAAAGAATATATCAAGCAGCTCATGGGCGCTTCATCAGAACTCAGTCAGCCCAACACTATCAATGTAGTACTCCATAATGCTCCACCGAACTCAGGGCAAGGTGAGAATGGTTTATATCCCTGCAGGAAACAGAGCCTCTAGGCTTTTCGCTGATGGAAGGAAATGATCTGTATTGAACTAGGAACTATGGAACTATGGAAAGACGACGCGGTGTCAGAGTGTGTGTTGCTAATAGAATCGTATATACTACATATGGAGATATGTGTAACCAAATCCTAGCATTCAACAAGCACGGATGGCCGAGTTGGTCTAAGGCGTTGGTCTCAAGTTCCAATCTCGTAAGAGGCGCGAGTTCGAATCTCGCTTCGTGCACAATTTTTTGTTCTTTTTGCATTTGTGGAATTGACTTTATGGCGTCAAGTTCATATACCAGTATTGTCCGTAGATTACTTGAGTTGAACCCACATCGTCCCCTATTGTCAACCATCATCCGCCATAATCATGGTTGAGCGCATTAGCCCAGTTTTGGTGCTTCATGAAACTGGCCCCATACGTAAGCAACGTCAAATAGAAATTCTTCTAAAGGGCATGGACCCATGTCATCCACCCAGTCATACGCCTATGTGCGAGCGAATCGTGAATCATGATCTCTCAGTTCTCCAAAAATTCCGGACGCATCCACGCCGGATTCCACATCAAAGCGCAAATTCTCTGCGTCGAGGGGTATGATTAAACACCGCCACGAGGCGAACCGTCCGTATCAGCGCGGGCGGTACCCGTGCCACCAGCAGCACCGGCGGCAGTGGTACCGCTAGGGGCGGCACTCGTCGGATTGCCTGACGCGCCAGCGCGCAGGAGGTCCATCGAGTCATGAAAGTTGCGCCTATGTGGTGGTGAGGTGGTGGGTGCGTAGTGTGCGAGATTTGGGAGACGTCAGTAGTGGGTCGCAGAACAACGCGATGAAAATGGTCTCCTGTACTGACATTGATTCGCTGAGCTCCTCAAGCTATGGTCGCGAGCAAGGATGAGGATGGTGCGGCATGTGATTGAAGTCGTTGTGAGGTGCATGTTGAGGTGGGACCCCACGGCTTGAACATACCCGCGACATCAAACCGTTGACTTCAGCTTCCCGTTTGGCGAAACGCTCCGCGTTGCGCTTATACCGCCGCGTCGAGTCTTCATCAGGGTTGACGTCCAGCGCCGATCTGGGTATACCGGAGGAGTGAGGACAGACAAAGGTTTGCACATCGCATGACGGAAGACCGTCACCGTCCGAGTTGTACCATAGCTGCCATCCCTCGAACACACAGCTCCCCTCTGTGATAATCTCAGGGTCTTAGAGCCCAATTCCCGACCCCTTGCCGTTCCGTCCCTCTTCTCCCCCAATTCATTATCCCAGAGGCTCATTCAACTTACAGCCGTTCGCTTGACTGCTTTCCGAGTGCCAGATGCTCCAATGCTATATCAATCTGCATTCGTCGTAGGTGATCGAGATTCTTGAAGAGTTCCGTCGTGTCTCGCTCTGTTTTGCTGTTCGTGAGGATCGTTTCGATGTGGGAGGATGCTATGGGGTCTCGGAACCCCTCCTATGTCCGTCGTTTCCCGGACGCCGCCCGTTTCAACATATGCTTCAGAACTACTGCTACAGCGCGGTACATGCGTATGTTTTCCCAGGACCCTCAAAATGTCCAAGCAAACTACTGCCCCCGCTGTGTTCACTCCAATTCTGTCTGGACCCTTTTCACTTACCTGAGGACGACGCCTGCTCAAACGCCTCGATATGCGCCAACGCCTTATCATGCTCGAATGCTGAGTAGTTTGCGCATCCCGGTGGAGCGGAAACAGAGAGCGGATTGGTGTAGAGTCAGGTGAAAGCAGCTGCTTTCGTGTGCCAACGGATCGATGTACACACCTCGGTCGTTGACTATCGTCGGCAGTTTCCCAAATTCAGTCATCGTATACGCACCCTTCCTGAGTTTGAGAAAGGACTTGTGGTCCGAGTTGGAATTAGTATATCCGATAGCGATGACCAGAGTGCGGGAATGTGGCACACCGACTGGGAACGCGTTCGCGGCACGAAAACGCTGACAGTGCTGGGCAAGAGGACTGAACCACGACCTCTTAGGTCAACTATCGATGATGGCTCCTAATAGCAAAAGGCTGAGCATGAGGTTTGTAGAAGATGCGACCTGTACATAGCCCTTTGATCTGGACGGATCTCATTACGGCAAGTCTCCCTAACCAAAGAGACGCTTCGCAAGACGGAGGCCGCAGATTATGGATGAAAACCATATATGTTCATCAGGATGCCAACGATGATTTCTACGTACAGGTCGATACGACGCAGAATCGTCCATCGGTCCTCGGACCAGACGCAAATGGTACTTAGAAAGGGGAGCCCTATTCCCCTACTATTCCCCACATTCGCGGCGCGCAACGCCTCAATGCATCTCCTTATCAGGTTCGGGCATAATGATGAACGGCAATCCAACGCGAGTCAATATTCCATTCAGAAGGAGCCGGGAAATCCTCCCATTCCCGTCTGAGTAGGGTGTCCTCACAAATCTGTACAACGCTTCAACTGCGAATGGAAGCCATGGGCTCAGTTGAGCGTTCCGGCTGGACCGTGTTTAGCCGGACCTGTTCGACTAGACTGATCTTGGTATGGCGACGGTTGACCCACCATCAATCTCTCCATCAATGAGGCCACCTCCATTTCGTGTGGGGAAAGTGCATGAGATAGACCAAGGGACTACCTGCCCTGTACGGAACGTCCCTGCCTTCCAAGCGTCGGGCCGGGGACGGCATAGTAGGAGCCAATGGATATGAGGCAACGAGGGGTTGCGGCTCACCTTTTCCTACGTAGTGTGGTACAGTACTGTACTGTATGTACATACATACACGATTCTCGCCCATTTTCTTTGTGTACAGTGTTTTCGATTTTCGTCGCTCCAGGGCGATGCCCATAGATCAGATAGATCTTCCAGCCAGCCAATTAGAGCCGCGTGATAGTTTACACGCGTTCCCCTGAGGCCGACGCGCTGCCCATGGGAAAGGGTCATCTGCAACTGCCGCTCGCTCAAAGCGCACTTTTTTGGGGAAGCAAGCGTGGGGAAAAAAGGTCAAATAGTCCAACGCATCCTGCAAGTAGCTAGGCCCAAGTCCCCACGGCACCTCTGCGTGTCTCACTGCTCGTCCACTAGCACTTTATCTCTGAGGTTCGTCCCCTTCGCCACTGTTTCAAAGCGCTCCCAAGCAGAGGACCGTCCCGCAAACGGTGCCGGTTTTTTCCGCCCTGAATTCAGCCCACTTAGGTCTTGGCATTTCGTTAACAGATCTCGTAGATCAGCCCTTAGCGCGTTTTCGCAGAGCCGGCCAGCATGCTTTCTAGGACACTGCAGATTCGCGCGCCGGCGGCGGTCAGAGTCCATTTTGCCGCGTCCGGGGCTCGCCGTGCAGCAGGATGCTCTGTCATCAACACCTTCGCGCGACAGACACATACAGGACCTACCAAGCCCGCGACTTCCACCACAACGGCGGCTGCAACCCGTCGTTTATTTGCGACGACCACTGCGAGTACGACCAATCCTGTATTCGAGCCTCTAGACACATTCCCGCGTCGTCACATCGGCCCCGATGACGAGGATGTTGCACAAATGTGCAAAGTTATCGGCGTTAAATCGCTAGAGAACCTTGTGGAGAGGACTGTACCACCGTCGATTACGATCAGAAATGCGACGAGATTAGGGCCAGGGGTTCCCGAAACGGAGGTGTTGGAGCGCTTGAAGCACATCGCCTCCAAAAACAAGGTCTTCCGGTCGTACATCGGGATGGGGTACACGAACACTATTACTCCGAAGGTGATTCTCCGCAACATCATGGAAAACCCCGGATGGTACACGCAGTACACGCCGTATCAGCCGGAGATCTCACAAGGAAGGCTCGAGTCGCTACTGAATTTTCAGACAATGGTGTGCGACTTCACGGGCCTGCCTGTGGCCAACGCTTCGCTGTTGGATGAAGGAACAGCTGCCGCGGAAGCTATGATGATGTGCTTCTCGCAAGCCAAGCGCAAAAAGAACATGTTTTTCGTGGATCAGGCATGTCACCCGCAAACCATCGCATGTGTCAAGACGCGTGGTGAGGGATTCGGTATCCAGGTCGTTGTTGGCGATTACGAAAAGTTCGACTTTGAGGCGAATGCCGGAAATGTCATGGGTGTGCTTATCCAGGTAAGCTCGCGGAGAGGCTTGTTAATCCCAGAGCCGACATGAGTTAACTGGTGTATCCCTTCCCAGTACCCAACAACAGATGGGAGAGTTCTCGATTACGAGACCTTTGTAGAGAAGGCGCACTCGAAAGGCGCCATGGTCACCGTCGCCGCAGACCTTCTCTCGCTCGCACTTCTCAAACCTCCAGGGGAATTTGGCGCTGACATCGTCTTCGGAAACTCCCAACGGTTCGGTGTTCCACTCGGTTACGGCGGTCCCCATGCCGCCTTTTTCGCCGTCAAGGACAATCTCAAACGGAATATGCCTGGCCGTTTGATCGGCGTGTCAAAGGATGTCGACGGAAACAAGGCTTATCGTCTGGCCCTGCAAACTCGTGAGCAACACATCAGGAGAGAGAAGGCTACCAGTAACATCTGTACGGCGCAGGCGCTGCTGGCGAACATGGCCGCGATGTACGCAGTATACCATGGTCCAGAGGTATCATTCCCGCCACATTCTTTTATCCAGTGAAAACAACGTCTGACCCGTTCATCTATATTCCCATAGGGGATTCGGGCAATCGCACAACGCGTTCACAACCTGACCTCAGTCCTCGCTGAAGGTGTCCGTCGTCTTGGCCACACGGTGAAAACCGAATCATTCTTCGACACCATCACCGTCGAACTCAAATATGATGCTGAAGAGCTTGTCCTTGCCGCTGCCGACGCTGGTATCAACGTCCGCCAGGTGGACGCGCGCAGCATTGCCGTTACGCTCGACGAAACCGTGACAAAGGAAGACCTGTACGATCTCCTGCGTGTGTTTGCCACCGCCTCTTTTGAGGAAAGCTACAGGTCCGGGTCGAAACGCGGAAACTTCGCACCCACGCCCATTCTTGACAGCATCGCCAAAGAGTTGGGAATATCCGCTGAGAACCCCGCGCAGAACATCCCGCAGAAACTCGTTCGAACGTCAAAATACCTCACTCACCCTATTTTCAACAAGTTCCATTCCGAAACGGACATGTTGCGGTACATTAGCTACCTGCAAAGCAAGGATTTATCGCTCGCCGAGGCGATGATCCCCCTCGGGTCCTGTACCATGAAGCTGAACGCCACCACTGAAATGATCCCCGTGACATGGCCAGAGTTTGCACATATACATCCATTTGTTCCAGTGGATCAGGCCAGCGGATACAGGATCATGCTGCAGGTGAGGAAAATGTTTTGACAAATGGTTCCATTTCGGTATCCTAACCACCTCCATATCTTTAGGAATTGGAGTACGCTTTGTCTGAAGTGACAGGCTTTGATCAAGTCTCCCTGCAGCCCAACTCTGGAGCCCAGGGTGAATACACCGGTCTTCGTGTAATCCGGGCTTACCTTCGGTCTCAAGGGCAAACCAACCGTGACGTTTGCCTCATCCCCGTCTCCGCGCACGGAACCAACCCCGCTTCAGCCGCCATGGCTGGCTTCAAGGTTGTGATCGTCAAATGCGAGGAGAACGGAAACTTGGACTTGAACGATCTGAGGGCCAAGGCTGAGCAGTACAAGGATACCCTCGCAGCTACCATGATCACGTATCCCTCCACATATGGTGTCTTTGAGGAGACCATTACAGAAGCGTGTGAGATTGTTCACCAAAACGGTGGTCAGGTGTACATGGATGGCGCGAACCTGAACGCCCAGCTCGGTCTGTGCAAACCGGCAGAGATCGGCGCGGACGTGTGTCACTTGAACCTGCACAAGACCTTCTGTATTCCGCATGGTGGCGGTGGGCCTGGAATGGGACCTATCGGTGTCAAGAACCACTTGGCGCCGTTCTTGCCCGGACACCCCGTCGTGAAGACCAGCGGAGAGTTGGCTATCGGACCCGTCTCGGCTGCCCCATGGGGTAGCGCTAGCATCCTGCCCATCTCATGGGCGTACCTGAAAATGATGGGTAAGTTGATGGATCCTGTTCTGAATCTCTAGCGGGCCTCGTTACTTACCCCGTACGTGCTCGGCACATTTATTTGTCAGGTGACGATGGTGTTCGCAAAGCTACCCAAGTAGCGCTTTTGAACGCCAACTACATCATGAAGCGCCTTGAGAAGCACTACAAGATCCTCTTCACTAACGAGAATGGCCTATGCGCTCACGAGTTCATCATCGACTGCCGACCGTTTTTGGAGTCTGCCCATATTGAGGCTATTGACATCGCCAAGCGGTTACACGTAAGGAGGGAGGAGCTCCTGGAGCGTTGGCGTTCGAGTCCAGATGCTGAACCATTATTCCATCACATTTCAGGACTACGGCTTTCACTCCCCAACCATGTCCTTCCCGGTATCCAACACCCTTATGGTAGAACCCACCGAATCCGAATCCCTCGTCGAGCTCGACCGCTTCATCGACGCCATGATCGCCATCCGCGCGGAGATCGCGGAAGTCGAGGCTGGGAAGCAACCCCGCGATAACAACGTCCTCACCAACGCGCCCCACCCAATCCATCAGCTGCTCGTTGGCGAGTGGAAGAGGGAGTATTCTAGGGAGAAGGCAGCATACCCTGTCGAGGGGTTGAGGAGGAAGAAGTTTTGGCCTAGCGTAGGGAGGGTTGATGATACCTTTGGAGACAGGAACCTGGTATGTTGTGTGGGAGCGACTTTTTTGTGCCGGTTGGGCCGGTTGTGGCTATTAGACACTGACTCCTCGCTTTTGCTTTTTGTTCACAGATCTGCTCGTGCCCACCTATCGAGGAGTACGAGTCTAACTAGATATACACTGATCAGGCGTCGGCGCTGGTCACTGTAGAGCGTTCGTCCGTGACATATCCTATGCCGGGGTAGCAGGCTCTTGCACACCATGACTGCAATTTCGCAACCTGAAACGACCGAACATTATACCGCTGTGACAATCTATGGCGCCACTCATCAAGAGGAATCTCGGAACAATGGGGGGCAGGGCATGAAAAGTCGACGTACGCCATCGCCGTCGGCGCGCAACCGATACAAACGCTTCTCGGACTGACCCTTGGCTTTGTCATGATCCCCCCCTCACCGCCGTATGGTTTATCCATGTGATTTCGTTGTATGATTGGCGTCTCCCGCATTTTTGTTGTTTATTTCCATTCTAATTAAGATACTTTCGCGATGAATAAATTTCGCTATGGACAGATTGTTGTAAGATAGACAACGGTTCGTAGGTGAGGGGGGAATAAACAGCCTCGCTCTCAGATCGAGTGTTTGCCCATAATCTCGTCTCTGGCGTTGATGAGACAACCAGACCGGCCTCAACGTATGTACGTAGCAAGATTTCCAAACAAAAAACAAACCGGGTCATCGTAATGATGAGATCAAAAAAACTGGAAAAATTTGCGACCCTGGAGAGATTCGAACTCCCAATCTTCTGTTCCGAAGACAGACGCCTTAACCATTAGGCCACAAGGCTCGCATGACATTCTGCGATTTCAAGAGCTTTCTAAAAACATGGATGCGTCTTTCAGTGCGGTTGTGCAACGATCCGCTTCGCAAAGGTCCGTACTACAGACCTCATTACGCACTTTCAGTCAGAACAAAGAACGAGAAAGTATGTATGTACAGGGTATCAAATGTTATTTTCATATTTGTGGTGTATAGAAGCGACCCATCCAAAAAAAAAGAGAAGGCTATGTACAAGTTCCGGGCAATGTTCTCCCAGTCCGGGGAATGTTCTCTACCGCGTCTGCTCTCGATGGCTTTCATGCTGCAACCTGTTGCAGCCGTTGCTGATAACTAGCGACGAAGGGTGCCATTTCCTTGAAGGCAGACTTTGCCATGCCGACCTGGAAGGAGGAGAACAGCTTGCGTCTATAACCCCTCCTCTGTCGCTTCTCATCTTTGCATCTGGTTGGGAAGCTCGATTCCAGCGGGAGGGACGTGCATTGGGCAGGTGATGATGATGGTGATAATGGGGAAATGGTGTCGGCGGAGGAAGGAGAGTTGGTGGCCGCATGCCGTTGGCGCATCCAATCGAGCTTCAGCGACCAGCGCGCTCGAGGGTTGGTCAGCACGTACGCAACCGTATTGGCGTCCACACACGCTTCATCATCCCTCTCGAACTCCAATCCGCTAGACGAGACGTCCACCTCGTCAACGCGGACGATGATAAGAGGGCTCGGTGCGCGGACTTTCAACTGCTTAGAGGATGACTTTTCTTTTCGTTGTTGTCGCTGGCCTTTCATGCCGATGCCATCGTAGGTCGTTGGGTAACGCGAGAGTTGTGGGCCGGGACAGGTGAGGCAGGGAGCCTCGTCATCGGAGGAAGATGTTATGTAGCCGGACCCATGGCAGGCTGGGCAGACGTCGCAATCGTATGGGACGTCGGAGATGGTTTGTTTGGAGGGTGTGTTTGGTGGCGTGAGAGGCAGGTCCGCTGTGGGTGACGTTTGGCAGTACATATTGCGGTTGATGTATACGTAGCTGAGGATGCGGTTCTGGGTTGTTCGCTGGGGATTCGAATTGCTCGTGGCGATAAATCGGGGCGATACGCTCAATGCTCCCCTTTTATACGTGCTGCGGGGAAGTTGCTTTAAGCAAAAACATACGTACAGTACGCCGGCAGCATTCCGAATTTCCGATATCTCCAGATGCGGGTAAGTGATACTTAATTACTGCCCCAGCTTTTTCAGCGACATGACACGTTCATCAACCCTTCGCACGCGTTCCGGCACCCAAATTCCGAAAGCCACGTCGACCGCCTGACATCCGGCGGGAAGGTCAAGGAAGCCTCCGATTCCGATCTCGACGTCCCGTTTTGAACTCTTGATTAGGCTCGTGATTAGCATGCGGTGAGTTTCCGGTTTCTAGGGCTAAACCGGATCCTGGATTCCTGGTGCTATCGCAATTACGAATCTTGGCGGCGATTGTCAAACAAATTTAAGGTTTCGATCGCCGCGGGTAATCTATCACGGGAGGCATGAATCATCCGCGTGTGTAATTAGTACTGACAGCCAATCGCAGCTCTTTATTATCATAGTGACCATTTTGAAGACCAGTATCGATTTGTTTCGGCGGGAATCGGGACCAAATTGCCACATTCCGAAACATCCCGACAATCTCCTCGCGCGGATATACAGTATTGCAACATACTGCCTCTGCTCTGTATGTGCACCGTCACTCCCATTTTCCGATTTCAAGCCCTGCATTAACAGCGTCGAGAGGTCCTGCGACGGGGGCACAATCAACATGCGGCAAAATGCGGTCGCAGGCTTCCTTTGTACGAAATGTCGATCATATCGTTTGAACCTAAGTGAATCCGTCTTCGGGGAATAGATGAATTCACTGCATCATACACATTCGGGATTGAATCTTTAACCAAGACCATGCAAAATACAGTATCTTGGAGGTTATATGATGTGGTGCAATCTTGAGTGCGTTACTGTCCTAGAAATGTTAAAAAGTTCACACCATGGCAGCGCTGGCAGCTAACCAAGAATTCGGGAACGCGAATGCTTACGTCAGCGCCGGCCTCGAGACGTCGCTGGTCTTGGGTAACGACAGTAACGCTTAAGCGGCAGACACTGAGAGGATCCCAAGGGCAAGAAGAACATCGTAGTCAATTACCACAACTGACTCTCTGGTCATCGGCGAAACCCGAAGCGGTAGTGTACTGTTCGAGTTGTTCGTTTATCCCGGCACCGGCGCCGCCCACTTCCCTACCCTAAAACGCTCCCAGCCCCGTCTCGTCAGCAGCCATGGCGTCAATGCGGGACGCCATGCGGCGTCTGCAAGTCGTCTACGAAGCTTGTGCGCCCGAACCCACGGCGGACGAAGGCGCCGACGGCAAAAAGATCGATGAGTTCACACGGATACGCAAAAAGATCCATCTGGACGTCAAGGAAGTCCGCAATGAGCTCAAGGAGCGTGAGGAGATCATGTCGTTAGGAGGCACCACGACGGAGAGTGCGGAGAAGAGTTACCGCATTAGAGTGGCGATTAGGGCACTGAAGGAGCAGGCGTCGCGGATGGCGGAGATTGTTGCGAAGGAGGAACGGAAGGTGCGTCGCGCGTGATTTGCTTCCTCCACTTGCATTGCAGAGTGGCTTTCGGGAAAGCAGAGCTCCCATTCAGTTGAGACCGTATACCGGATATGAACTGACGTTCTTTGAGTTTTTCCCTTTGACTTGACGTTGAGCAGAAAAAGAAAGATCCAGAATCTGTGGCGAATCTAGCTCAACGGCGTGAGATCCTCGATCTTTGCCAAAAACACATCGAAGAGTGCGAGAATCTCGAGAAACGGCGGTTCAATGAGGGGCATGTCGCCGACCGGAGCGAGTTGCTGGCGGGAGCAAGACCACCCGGTGCGTAATATTCTGACGTCTGTCCCGGCAGTCCCATTCGTCTAATTCCCAATCCTCAGAACGCCGTCGGGGTAGAGGCAACAAAGCCGCCGATCCAGAGGAGCCACCACCAGACCCGTTCACAAACACAGATCTGCCGGACATCGACGTAGAGGAGGATTTCAAACGGATTGGGGAGCGTAACAAATTGATCGACAACGATCTGGATCAGATAGGTGCTGGTGTGGCTAAGCTGAAGGAGTTGGCTAATGAGATGGGGAATGTACGTGTGGTGTTACGACGTTCAAATTGGGGTGGACCAGGGGAGAGAGACATTTCCTGACGGTCGGTTTGCATCCTCGGTTTCACAGGAGCTGGACCGGCAAAACGAGCAACTAGACAACATCGAGCGAGGGGTGGATGGGGCTTTAGATCGCGTAGACAATCTGAATGTGAAAATGCGCGTGGCTGTCGATAAGGTACCGTCCCCTAAATCAGCCGTGGGCAAGGGAGTCTCTTGGAAGAGGAACGAAAACGCTGATCGGAAATCTTCACACTCGTGCACATGCAGGTCATGAAAGGAGACAGGTTTATAGTAAATTGCGTGCTGATGTGTGTCGTGCTAGCGCTCGTCGCATTCATCTCCGGTCAGTTCGCAACGTGACCTGTCCTACATGGGACGCAGCTGCTACAGACACAACGCACGCATTTCTATTCTTTGTTCATAAGTAAAAAGTGGGGAGGGATCTGTCTTTTGTTCTATAATACATACTGCAGACATTATCGGAGAGTTCACCAGCCTGCAGTTTCGGGGGAGGACCGTGGGAGAGGGGCGATGGGTCCAAAAGTTTCTCCGAGGGAGCTCGGTCACGACGGGGTTTGATGATATACATCATCACGGCGAGATGTGCATCATTGAATAGTCCCGACCGTGTCTCGACCGTGCAGGCGATGGGGTGACGGCAAAATCTTGGAAGCCTTGTACAAGGGCTTCCACGGTGTTTGATACCTTCGTTCTGGTTGGGGAGCCCGAGACTTGCACTGACTGCACACGACGTAAGGCCGGCATAGTCGGCCGACCCCCTGACCCTGTCGCTCGTGTGGTTTCTGATTTTGTTGATGTCAGCACTTGCCGATTTGAAGATGTGAGGATGCCCGTGCTGCTAGGGGCGGTTGTTGGGGGTGTTGGTAGGCCACTCAGAGCCGAGTGTGAAGATTTGGAGCTTCTGCCCCGACCGAGCACCCCTAATGAGCCCAGCGCCGACGTGAAGATATTTCTATGAACGATAACGACATTGTATCAGATGAATGGTGTTTTGGACCATGCAACAGCAATCATGGTTGCTTACTCTCGATCGTCTGAGTTCTTTTCTCCAAGAGGCATGACATAGGATGCGCGTGACCTGACCCGAGTTTGCTGCAGCGAGACTTTCTCTGTTGTGGTAGGAGATTTTAGGTCCGATTGTTGTGGAGGGAAACACGGTGTTCAGATCGAACCTTGCGCCTGCAGTTCCGCCCGTGCTTCAGCGAGCTCGGCTTGCTTTCTCAACAGATCCTGCTCCTTCGCTTTTATCTCCAGCATCAGCTCCTTTTCCATTTGATGGTACCGTCGTTCCAGCAGCTCCTCGTGATTCTGCAAGGACGCCTTCATTTGTGCCTCGCGTTCGGCCACAATTTTGGACCATTCAGCCTCTTTAGCGTTCTGAACAGCTTCCCGTGCCTCTATTGCTTTGAGTCTGGATTGCAACTCTTCAACCGTGGGAATACTTGGTTTGATTTCAGGTGATGGCACAGAACTAAGTATTGGTAGGTTTAGTTCGGAGGGATAGAGGGAATGCCATTCCGTAGTTGCCGACACTTACTGCCGTGGGCCCTGACCGAGACATTGCATGATCTTGGGATGTTCGAGCAACGCACTGGTACATGGCCGCATCTCGTGCTGCAATCGTCATAAGTAAACGATCAAGTGGAGTAAATAAAAGAGCACGACGGAGATACCTTCACACGCAGCATCTCCCTCATAACCTGGTACAGCTCCCGCGAAAACTGCAGGTCGGATGGTCAATCAGCGACATGTCAGATTTGCGCAACGGGTACGAGTTTCCGTACCTGCGATGGCAAGGGCTCTATGATACCGCGCTGTATCTTCGCAGCGAGCTGGGTTTGCGTTCTCGCCTGAAATGGTGGTCTGTTGTCCAAAACGATAGTCAGTTCCGATCTACCGTCGATATCCGGTCTGAAAGGTTGCTTACTCGAGTGTGCACATCTCGTAGATGATGCATCCTAAAACAGCAGAAAAATGAGTTCCACAGTGGCAGCTATGTATAATCCAGAACCACGCGGCACTGACCTAACGCCCAAATATCGGATTTCTTGTTGTATGCCGATTCGCTGATAAGCTCCTATGAACGTACAACTATCAGCCCAAAACTCGACGGGACCCGGATGAGTAAAGCTCGGGAATTACAGGGGACATGTAGAATGGTGTTCCAACGTATGTCTGTGCAAAGTCCGCGCCATCCATCAGCCGTGATAGCCCGAAGTCCCCAAGCTTTGCGTTATGACTTCCATCCAGGAACACTGATTGATCGGAGAGGTTAACATCCCTCCCCCAATCTACATGGAACGATCGGGAGAGCAACCCGACATACCGTTATCCGGCTTGATGTCCCTGTATGAAGACGTTAGTACAGCCGTATGCGACAGGGTGAAGTGGGTTGCTTTCCCTCACCTATGTAATATGGGAGGATGTGATCCACTTTTGGACGATCCAGGGGACCCTTGATGGCATTCGTGTAGTGCGAGCAGCAATTGTGCCAAGATGTTCCATATGTGGGCTTCTTGAAATCTTTGGCTAAAACAGAGTCGATCAGCAAACAGGTCAACGCGGCCGTTCAGTGAAGTAGCATACGCCAGCCTACCCCGTCTTCCTAGCTTTTCGGATGACGGCCGCAAGATCCCCTGTTGCTCCGACATCAGTATTCGACGGCGTGGATGCTCCATCGAGACAAAGCATACCTCCTTCGCAGTATTCTACGGGGATTCAAGGACATGAGCTCCATGTCTCAAAGGCCTGAGCCGCTTCAGCATGCACAATGCGTTCCTTACCCATTATAATATAGATCATCGAGTTGCCCTTATCGACATGCCGCTCATAATACCGTACTATATGCGGATGCCGAAGTTCGCGGAGAATGTTCACCTCCGCGACGAGCTGCTTTCGCTCTCTCTCGCTCATCTTCCGGTAATCGATCTCCTTCCTCGCAAATATCTGACAAGTCCAGGAGAACCCGTGTGAGGTAACCTGGCACATTACTCTACGCGTTCAATGCCTACTCCCCACCTTGCCATCACTCTTCCGCCTGACTTTGCGGATGAGGCCAAAGGATCCAGACCCTATCACGTTCAACGACTCGTAGCTGTCCATCTTCACTTTGCACTTTGGGTTTTTGATCCCCGGTCGGTTCCCAGCTCAGCTCAAGGACACTGAAAGGGGAGTTCGCTGGCAATGATCTAGGCATTAGAGACTTTGCTTGACCTGCGGAGTGCTCGAGCCAGACGATATGCTCACTCACCAACTCGCTGTTTCTCTCGTCGGCTTTCTTCCGTAGCCAAGGGGGCTGTTCCTTCTCACGGGAAAGGTGGGCAAAGTCCAAAGCTCTGGGGCTATGATGGCGAAGGGAGGTGGTGAGGGAGACGCGTGGGAACTGTCCGAAAGGGGAGAACCGATATTCGCACTCACCGATCAAGCTTCTATTCGCACTCAAGGCATTCATACTCTTAATTGTCAAGTGCCCCAGTTAGGGTTAGGGGCAGGATTAGGGTAGAACCATAGAAGTGAGTGCGAATATCGGTTCTCTCCGAAAGGGCAGGACATGACGAGTTTGAACCTTGGAAGGTGTTGACGCTCTGGGTTTTGGAGCATGCGCTCCATGCCCTACCGCTCATGGCATGGAGAGGTCCTGCGTGTACGTTACATAAGGACAAGCGTCGTCGGGCCTACCCTGCACAGGCGGCACGGCACGTCTTCGAGAGACTATCAACATTGCTCCATGTCTCCTCCCCTTGCTCTCCTTCACCGGGACAACCCGGATTGAAATTTGCTGCAAACAAACCTTGACCGATTTTCACCCGACCTGCTCCCTGAGAACAGAAAGACTGTGATGGGTCAGCACTGCACCAAGCATGTAAACTGCTCGAAACGCTCCCAGTCTCGCCAGCTTCAATTTACAGGATAGTGCGTTCTTCTATTTTGTTGTGCAGGTCGCCTGCAACGTACTTGCGGGGAGTCAGGCGAAAGTGCATGTCTCCTAGCGCCTAGAAGATGTTAAAGATGAAATGCTGCTGGGGGAGAGGTGGCATTTCGATTGCTACATTCGATGTGAAGTCAAGCTTGAGAAGACATGGCATCAGTACGGGAGGAAGGCCATAGCCGCGCTGTGAACTCGGCCACCCCAGTGGTGGAGATGAGTAGAGTGACTCGTTGATGGTCTCTCGGCCTCGCACGTCCTTGGTATTGTTGGAAGACAACTTTGAAGAGAAACATTGTGCACACGGATATGGCAATGATTTATTGAGTGGGAGAATATTTGGAGCAGTGCTCAAACAGGAAAACTGCTATCCGAATTGTTGATTAGACTCAATAAACTACATACGCCGGTTCATGTGTCGACGGCTTGTCGAGGTTCCAATGGCACTTGATGCCAAGTTTTG
The DNA here is from genome assembly GCF_025526975.1 of Fimicolochytrium jonesii. Taxonomy (NCBI): domain Eukaryota; kingdom Fungi; phylum Chytridiomycota; class Chytridiomycetes; order Spizellomycetales; family Powellomycetaceae; genus Fimicolochytrium; species Fimicolochytrium jonesii. The sequence continues at coordinate 96,196 of NW_026515686.1, forward strand.
CGATCTGTTCTGCATGATATTCCCACGCCCGTTTGCCTTCGGCGCTGACGGTAGCTCCGACATTCGTTCTACCCACAAGAGGAGAGCTTCCCGCTCACCTAGACGGGAAGCCGAAGAGATTCATACTTACCACACCGGATACTCCAACCCACCGGCCTCCCCCACCTCGGCCGGAAATCGTTCCCAGCACACCTGATTCCCGAACTCGCCATAGAGCGTCAATCCGGCGTCCTCATACTCTCCCGAAGGTACCCAACTCAGCATCGTCTTCTCCAGTCTTGTGCAAGCAGTCAACATGTTGCGCAAACTCGCCAGCCACTGCTCGGGGAACGTAAAGTGAACTTGCCCGTTGTGTTCGGTCGGGTCGGGCGGCTTGTGTCGCAGGTCGAGGTACCTCAGCGAGCCACGGCAGCGGATACTAATCTCGTCAAGGACGTGATGTGGGGGAAACGTGAGAACGGAGAGCATCGAGAGCGATGTGAGGGTTCCGCCTCGGTATGTGATGAGGCTGACGAGCGCAGGCGGCGGACAGGCGTCGATGTCCATAAAGAGGGCAGTAAGGCACCGCGGCGCGTGATGAATGATCGAGGTAACGATGCGTTCGGTCGCTTCGAGACCTTGGATATCCAGATGCGTAAGACATCGCAGTCCAGTGAACATCGTGCAGATGGCTGATTCAATCTGCTTGAAAGTGAGTGGGTCATCGATTTGAGCGAATGCATCTGGCCGATATTGTTTCACTCGGTGTCGAAAAGTGAACATGCGAAGTACGGGGCAGCCTATGCGAACGGCATGTAGGGCACTGCAGAGGCTCGCAACTTGGTCTCTGTGGTTGTTGCTCTTATAGCGGCTGTGATGATGGTGATGGGAATGCTGATGGTGGTTCTTGTGCAGCTGCTGATAGTTGTGCTGGTGAATCAGATGTGGGATAGGGCCGTCCGTAGGTGCCGTCGCCAGCGGCAGGAGCACATGAAGAATCTCCAGCGCTGGAGCCTCTGTGGCGATTCGCTGCAGTAGAATCCGAACGTCGCTTAATCTGCATGACGCATCTTTGGTGCTGTAAAGGGCACTGACGTATAGCTGCTGCAGGTTGGATGCAAGACCTTTCCTAACCAGTGCCAAGAAAGCGGTGAGGTTCTTGCGATGCGACGTCCGAATCCTTGCGATATCGAGGATCCTCAGACGCGCCATGCCGTCAATGATGCTGTGGCAGGAGGCCTCGTCATTGAATGGGCGATCCGCATACATCTCGTAACCATCCTCCTCGTCCATGTCGAGATTGTCTTCATCATCTTCATAGTGCTCGTCGTCACTGTCTTCTTCGTCCAACTCTATACTCAAACGCAAGGCGTCCAGATGAGGACACGCTCGGAATATAGCACACAAACCTGGCACATCCACCGCATCACCCTCGTTCTCGAACTTGAGCGTGCGCAAGTTGCTGCACTTGCCGGCGATACCCATCACAACCCCGGAAACCATCGGAGCGCCGCCCACGGTCCATCGCGGGAACACCGGCAGCGCTAACCTCCTCACCGCGTCCCCTATCGTGAGCAGGCTGTCGTCACCTGTGGCTGCATCATCATCGGTGTCGTTCGTCTTGTCGTGTGTCCCGACTAATGCCGCGCTCCATCTAACGCCCAGCCCAAATTTGAGAACGCTCGAAACGCTGGCAAAGACCGGATCGCGCCATAGGACGCATCTGGCGTCCTTGTACCATCGCTTGTTGACTTGACATGTCTTCAGAAGGTCGAGCTGTCCGCTGAGGCGTAGCGTTGGATCGAGGGTGAATGTGTCCCCGACATAGTTCAAAATCAACGCCATGATGTCGGTGCCGAGATAGGGTGCGGCAGTGGGTGGCGGGAGGTTGTACAGCAGGGCTTGAGTTTGAGCGTTCAGGGACTCGATGGTGGAGTCTGTATGTAATTGTCGTTAATCCTCGACATCACTCATGTTTCGTCTCCGATGGTCTGGGACAGAAAACACACCTTGACCCATCCATTCCATCCACTCCACCTGGTCCTGATCCATCTCATCCTTCGGGCTCCCGTCCGTCTTCAACGGCAGTTCCAGCAAAAATCTACAAGCCTCCAACGCCATAACCACCTCCTTCGTAGTGGGTGACTCCATTCCCGTTTGTTCGTCGCATATCCTGCTGGTCCCACCGCTCCGCCCATTCTCCACCAGCTTGTTCAATACGGTCATGCATGCCTCCGCCATTGGCCGAACCACATCGGCCAACACGATGTCCGAACCCGTTGGCGCCGTCGGCGAAAAGAGGTTGTTGGGCGGCATTGGCATATGTCGTTTTCAGTTCGAGTGTGGAGACTTGAAGACTGACGACCGCCCGTGGGAACCAGGGAAGGTGTGACTAGACGCCCCTTGACTTTCTCAGTCACTGTGGTTGTATTTTGTATTTCTATATTTGCAGGTCAGGAAAGAGCGGGAAGGTTTGAGAGAGAAGAGTAGGGTATGCCTTTGCGTTTGACAGGTGAAGGGAGGTATCACACTGGATCGCATTGACTCACCGCATGAAATCATTCAGCGACGCGCTGTCGATTTCCGTCAAGATGTACTGTACTGTACAATACCCGAAATGGGCAAGTTCATCGTTTGCCCGATGAAGATCCACCGAAGTTCTAAAGACCTGTCCTGAAACCAACTCAGATCACATTCAAGAACACTAACTCCATTCAGACATTCACAACCAATGAAATTTCAAGACAAAAAATGCACAGATTCACACAAAACAAAAAGGAAAATTGCATATCAAAAACGAAGCACAAAAACTAAGAAACAAAAAGATATACAGAAGGGGTTACGAAAGATAACAAATATCTCAAACACCCACAGAAAAGGCGAACTTTGCAGATAGACTCTGATAGAGTGATCCCCTCCTCGTCACATCAGAGCAAACGACCTGAGAGGTGTGAGAGGAACGAGGAGGAAGAGGTCTACGATCATGGTGCCGCGAATCTAATAGTGAAGGGCTCCGTGGAGGGAGGTTCGGTTTTTTTGTGGGGGGTCATAATGGTGAATGTTCGGCGGGTGGGGAGTTAGGCGAGGCAGGGAGAACGATGCCAGGGTATTTACTTGGCAGCTGTGGGGGATGTGGGATGCGCGACGGATCCGACCCGAGCCCACAAGCTGGCGACAAAGCGCTCCAATACCCGGCGATCGTCGTCCGTCATGGTGGGGGTGTGATGGGAGGAGGTACCTATTCCTGTCGGTCGTGCGCTGGCGGAGGAGCCAGACGAAGAGATGGATGGTGGGAGATGGGTAGGATTCGATGATGTGCCGGCGCTGTCAGTGTCCGAGTAGTCTTCGACGCTTAGAAGAGCTTCGATGAGGAGGATGGCGTGGCGGTACATGTCCTCGCATTGAGATGGGGGTGGGTTGCTGGAGAGTTCGAGAAGGGCTGCTTGTCGGGACTATGAGACAGAAAAGCGACAATGAGACATCTGACGTGCACAACTAATCCCGAAAGAAAGAGAGGTTACTCACCACTTCCAAAGCTCCCTCATACACCACCATCTCCACACGTCGTCCCGAGGTATCGTCCGCGTCGACGCCACATCGTTCAGCGCGGTCCAAGCACTCATTAAACCGCTCACGCACCCACTGCACTCCCACGCTCAAAACCTTCAAGTCGACGGCGCTAGCAGAAGACGGCGACGAGTAACCTCCACCTGCTACACTGGCGCTGATCATCCCTACCATTGTCGCCGTAGACATGGACAAGCCGCGCGAGGACGATCTAGCAGAGCGCAGGCCCTCCCATATCCCTTTGGCGACTTCGATCCCCGTTTGGTAGCATCGCAGGGCGAGGAGGTAGCAACCGAGGGCTTCAGATGGTGCAGTCGGCGCGAGCGAGTCTGCGAGCTGCTGGACAGCGTGTCCGCGAAGAGCGCAGAGATTCAATGGTGTGAGGAGGGAATGCTGATCCGAGTCGGCGGCTGATCGTGGGCTGGACAGGAAACCGCCTGCGACGTTCCGTCCTGGTGATCCGGCGGAAGAGGCCGCGGCGGTATATGCTTGGGGTGGAGTAGTGGTCGGTAGAGGCGAACTTGTGGGATGTCCGCTGCTGGGCCCGGGACTGTTGAGGAACTGGTGGGTCGATTCGCGCAGGGAGCCGAAAATGCGGGATTGTTGTTTGGGAGATATACGCAGGCTACGAGGTGACTGCCCTAGAGGAGTAGGAGGTGTCAAGCCCAGGCTTGGGACATCTGTTGACGGAGTTGGCTGCAGATCCGAGGCGCGGGAGAGAACGGCCTCGGAAGCGGCATAGTGCACAGGAGCGTGGGCGGCGGCGGGAAAAGTCGCGGTTGATCCTTGTCCTTCCGTACCGCGAAAAGCCCCAGCTACTTCATCGGCCAACCAGTTAACTTCAACAACCCGTTTCTCCACTACGACGTACTCCTCTATGCTCGCCTTGCCGTTATTCGTGCCGGTGCTGCCAGTCGTTGATGATTTGGAGCCACTCGCATTCTGCTCTTTCGGCCCGCCGGCGTCTCCATTATCATCATAAACATCATGCTCGTCGACTTCACTCAGTTCCAAACTTCCAAGGGAAGAAAGAGACGAGTTGTTTTCCTCTCCTCTCGAGCCTTCCAGTGGCTCGTCGGGTGTTGATACCGCAAGGTGCTCCGGCTCGACGTTCGAAGAAGGTTTGACCGAGGCGCCAAATATGGCCGGATCTACTTGCCCGTATTCTGGAAATGGCGCTTCAACATTGATATGATGAGCCTGATGTTGTGTACTCGATGTTGTCTGCGCAGGAACACTCCCGCCGGTCGAAAAGGGGGGTATTATGCTGGCATGGATGTGCGCCGTACTTCCCGAATTCGATGAATCTCCGATACTGCCTTTGATGGGGTGCAATGGTGGCGCGGACACTTGTCTCGTCATTTCCACCGGGCCCCCAAAATGTCTTGGCAACATTGGGGCAAAGGAGGGACCACCGTAGGATGTCTTATGGTGATGTGAAGACGACTTGCTTTCGGACGCCATGGCCCTCTGCTGCTGGGCGGTGTCATGTGGCATACCCAATATCAGAGTCTCTCCTCGCTTGAACTCCGGGCGGGCTGGAGATGTGTGGACGCGTTGAAGTGCCACAGGAACGAACTTGTTGGCATGTGTATCTACTCGATCTGGCTGCCCGAATGCCTGTCCGAACCCTTCAGAAATGGCGGCGGGGTGCCGGGTGTCTGCATGTGCATCTGATGTCGCCCCGGAAGGAGAATCGTTCCATGGCGGTGTTCCTCCGCGTATCGACCGATGTGATCCAGAAGACGATTTTCTCCGTAATGAGAAACCATCGTCATAGGACGACGGACCTGATGCAGAAGCCAGCGATCGATTGCTGATCACACAGGGGTGAGAGAAGAAAGCCTCAAAAGACATCCGCTCCGCCGGCACTCGCTTCAAGAGCTTCCTGACCAAATCTTTCAGATCGTCTCCTAGAGCCTGGGCACCGCTGGGTGCAAGGAAGCGGGGACTAGAACTTGGGCTGTATCCGAGACGAGAACTTGGCGACGAAGAAAGGCTGTTGCGATGTGCAGGCGCGGCGATTGCGCCTTCACCAGGGAATCTGATGTAGCCTTCCCCGCGATCTATCTTCCGCAATAGATCAATGTGGTTTTGCGCTTTGAAAGGTGGTCGGCCGCAGATCATCTCGTATAAGATAGCCCCGAAAGACCATAAGTCGGCCGACGGTCCATATTTGTCTCCGCGTAGAATTTCAGGGGCCATGTACAGAGGAGATCCGCACAACGTCGACGCCAATGAATGGGCAGGCAATGCGCGGGCGAATCCGAAATCGGCGAGCTTTAGTACCGGTAAGGGAGGTAGCATGACTGAAGTCCCGGGCTGTACAAAGGACGGTATTTGCAACCCAGGTGCGTCGAATGGACCGGGGCATAATAGTACGTTCTATGGGAGGATAGCGACGATGGAGTAAGTAGATGTGCGGACCGACGTTCGGTGAGACTCTTTGAGATGACTGGTCAGCCGTTACCTGAGGTTTCAAATCTCTATGTATTAAATCATGTGCTCTCAGAAACTCCATCGCCGAGGCTAAATGGAAGCACGTCGATGTCAGATTGTGATGATCGAGAGGGAAGACGGTTCTGCAGTACTTACCCAGTTGCTTCAGGAAGTCCCTCACGATGATATCGTTTAGACCTCCCCAAACGCTGGACATTGGATTCCACTGTCCAGCCTCGACTTGAAGTCCTCCCACCAACCCGCGCTTCTTTATGTAGTTTGACAAATCTCCCAGCGAGCAGTACTCCATTATCAAGTGGATGTGCTTGTCAGTTTTCTAGAAGGAAGGTGCCCCAGTTAGTAAGTCAGGCTGAGATATCATCGGGTCGATGAGGAGTCACCGTACCATGATGTCAAGCAGTGCCACTACATGCTCATGCTGGATCCCCTTCAAAATCTTGATCTCACTTTCAAGATTCTCCATAAGCTTTCTGTTCAACTTTTCCCGTGATACGGACTTCACGGCGACCGGATGCCCAGTTGCTATCGTCTTCCCCATGTACACCGTCGCGAATGATCCCCTTCCAATCTCATGGCCGATGATATAGTCGCCTACCGCCATTGACGGCGCTGTCGACGGATGCAGAGACATCTTGGGTGGCCTGCTGATGATGTGATGTCAGTGCTTCAACGATGGACGTGAAAAACCCACTGCGTGAACCGGAATCTCACCTCTGCGGGTTCAGGAGGCGATCTACTCGGAGTGGTGAGGAGGTGCAATCGGACGCCCTGATCAATTATTCAACTGCACAAATATTCGATGCGGCAGGATCCTCGAAAAGATGTTACGATCCATGATACTGGCCGGAAAGCGACTCCGGCGGAGTGCTCCGGCAGGAAGCAGACGTAAAGTGGGCCAATCCACTCTTTCGTCAACTCTTTAAATAGCAAACGTAGCTTGCGTTGTTCGACTCCACCAAGAGCGCGGAAGTATTATTGCTTGGAATGCCGTTCTGTTCCCGGCACGAGGTTTACAGAAGTCGTGTATAGACCCGGCTGACAGACGACCGAATGGGTTCGAGTTACACTCTGAGAAAGCAGTTGGAAGGCGTCGTCGCGGCTCGTCGGCGGCGGATTTTGAAGTTGCTCGAAACACCCACAGGTGCGAAGAATGGACTCAAGGTTTCACTTTCAGCAAGTCCCCAGGGACTTATCGGAGCAGGCTTCGGAGAATACAAGAACCCTTCGTGGGGTAGTGGCTGAGCGACGAGGTGCTGCAGAATGCTCTGAGCGGCTCGCTATTGAAGTCGTTATCTCGTCGCGTGTTGGACGATGCTCAGCAGAATGGCTGTGGAGACGAGTGGCAGAATAAAGAAAGAAAGGCACAGCGCACACTCAGCAACAGGCTGGTCGGAGTATGGTTCAAGGCAACGAATAAGCCGTGCGTAAGACGGGTGCTTAGTGTGGTTGTTAGTGGTTTTAGTTTCGTGGGAGAATGTCCACTTCAAGCGAGTGGGAAAGTTGCAGTCTATGGGGGGAGATAGGGGCAGTCATCACTGATCTTTCTGTACACGTAACTCCTACTGTATTCCGCCAGAGTCAGGGACGCCCAAATAGGCGGGCGCTGCGGGGGGGGGGGGGGGGGGGTGGAATTTGCAAGTCTCACAGGTCGTGTGTCATCTCTAATCACGCAACATCGGAGCACAGCACCCACATTACTCAGGGGGAAAACAACAAACAGCTTCCTCCCTCCGCTCAAAGAGATATGATTGCGTGCTTTCTGGGCTTGGTTTAGAGGCTGGCTGCGTGCCTCTTTCACCCCTTTGACGACCCGTCACCGGGCCTAGAACCAGAACCCAAGACGTCCCATGACACTTAGCGCTTCTAATCAAACAGAGGTCAGTTGACGCTCATAATACTAATCACGATGGGTTGTCGAAACGGTATCGCCTCAACCAGTGCCAGTCCGGAAAGCAAACAGTTATGTGGGACGTTGAAGCACCCCAACAAATATAAGTTATTGCACCTACTCTCACAACAGGCAATCCTTCATGGTCCAGTGGTCAGGATCCGTCGCTCTCACCGACGTGGCCCGGGTTCGATTCCCGGTGGGGGAAAATTTCTTTTTCATTTCCGCACTTCAAACACTTCACAAGTCGCGATATCATCAGTTGTTTTTCCTGGAACTTCTTTTGGGCCTTCTTCGTGCTAGTACTCATGGGGAGTCCGATACGGGGAATGACACGATTGATTCTATAACGGAGAAAAAAGAAAAGGTCAGTTACTCGAAACACAAAGTAACAGCCAACGCTTGGATACTCTTCGGCGACGGGGGAGCCCGAAGTAACACCGCCACGTGACTTGATTGGAGAGTTTAATGCGGTGGTCCTCAAAACGCTGAATTTGACAGGTGAGATTGGTGCTGTCAGAGGTTTGCACGACTGATTCTTGGATAATCTCCGCCTCCTTTCCGTCTTCGAATGAGCGGCAATGCAGAGGCCGCATCAGCAGAGAATGATTGAAGACGTTGAATGAATATCTTTAACCGTAACTCTGCTCTTAAGACAGAACCAATCGGCCACCAAGGTCGCTCTCGCAGCCGCCCGCCGCATCCGAACGAAGCCATTTGTTCAAAATCAAACCCACCTCCATCGCCTTATGCGAACTTGCGAGCCGATCCTCAGCAATGCGCATCTCTGGCGTAAACATCAACAGCACCTCCGCCATCGAGCGGGGTGAGGCACCTTACACCCCCGCATCATCCATTTCAAAGAAAGCGGTCCCACTTCTTCCATATCAGCTTCAGCGCGCAACCAACACCGTCAACCAATACCGGTTAGAGCAACAACAGCAAAAGGCCGCGCAAGCTGCACAAAAAGCGTTGGAGAAGACCCAGCCTCTGCATGTAGAGCATCCCAAGCCCCGCATTGGCACCGACATCGTGCTGGGCGATACCTCATACTGCGATGCATCCACTCAGTTCGTTACGACTGCGGGCAGGGATTTCCATGCAAAGCAGGACTTTTCCAAAATTCCCGGCGCAGCGAAGAGCAAGCTGACTTTCATCACCCCGTCGCGAGGCGTCGTGGTGGATAATACGATGCTGCCGCCTGCGGGGAAGCCCTTGGGTATTGACACCGCTAATAAACGGGCGGACCATATATCGTTTGGGGATGCGAGGAGGAGAGGAGGAGTTGTTCTGAACGGATTGGATGGATCAGCTGGTGGGATTCCAGGGAATGGCATGGCGCTAGATGATGGGGAAGATGATGCGTACAAGACTGTGAGCGGACAGGCGTTCAAGTATCGTGGCAAAGGTAGGTCAATAGCCCCGCGTACGGCTGAGCACATTCGGGTGGTTGACGAACGCTTATCCATCGTAGACCTGTCCAAGGAAGAGGCCCTTTCTTTACCGTCCACACTTGCTTCGAGCACCGCCCTTACTCCCGCCCAACGTTTCCACGCCGCCGCCAATCCCACAACCTCCAACCAAAAGCACACAGGCGGCCTCCGCACACGTCACGACTTGCCCATCGACGACACGCACTTCAAATCGTACACCACGACCCATCAGGACGCCTACCATGTCAATCACGATACCGCGGCCCGCGCAATTGATGCAACGACGGCCAACACGGCCCACTCTTTCGGAGCTAGTAACCGAGCCAGTACCATTCCATTCGGCAATAAGGACCAGGTGAAGGAATATGCTACCATTGCGGGTGGGGCGTGGGTGAGGCATCCCGTGGAGGCCTATTTGGAGTCGGCGTCCGGGATTAAGTTGGTGAAAAAGGGGCCGAGAAGTACCAGTGGGTTGACCAAGATGAACAGGGGTGCCGCGGGGTCTCATGAAGACGATACGATTGATGGGGATTCGAAGAATCGCACTTTCGTGTCGTTGACGCAGCTGTCGTACCCACCACCACCGGACGCGACGTACCGACGGAAGACTGCCGATGGAAGTGGAGGGCCAGCACAGGCACATGTGTTGCCACCCAGCGCTATTCCCGACTCACACCGCCGTGGATTCTCGTCCATCCAGTTTGGATCTGCTCCTGGTAACGGCGCCGCCGGAACAACCGCCCATGACGAGCCGGCTCAATCCCAAAGTCGCGCGACGTATATTCCCTACCCCGACGCCTACCTGTCCGCGCGAACCGCCCTGCGTTCCGGCTTGGAAGACCGGCTCGTATCCAAACGCGGCATCCAGAACGCAGTGCGGCCCGTGAACAAATCCCTCGTCGACACATCGAGCATGCAGGCCGCATACGTACCGCCGTCCGCGCCACAGGAGCACGACAAAACCAAACTGAAAGCGGCAGGTGTATCGCTGCACGCCCCGAGCAGCAACTACTCATCGGTTCCAACAGGCGACTCAGGATACTTCCCGATCGCAACAGGTGCTCGCGGCGACGCAGCAACGACCGCCGCATCGTCATACCCACACTACCCGCCGGAACTCACATCCAGCCAGTACATCCGCCACCCGGTGCTCGGCGCGCGCATCACCGAATCCACATTCCGGATCGGCTACGACGGGGACGACGCTGCAGCCGCAGATAACGGGAGCGGGGCGGCACCCCCGCGCGTGGACTACACCACCTCCACCCAACGCGATTACACCCCCAAGCACCTCGACCACGCCGCGGCATCCTCCTCCCACACCCGCCACATCAAACACGCGCCGAGCCTCCCCCCCATCGGCGACCCGGCCACCCGGCAACTCCCCTTCGAACGCACGACAAACCAGATCCACTACCGCCCCCCGCCGGCACCCACCCACCCCGGCATCGCGGCCCCGCCGGCAGAGACGTGGCCAACTCTCCCTGCACCCGTAGCCCCCGGGGCAGGCACACGCGGCCGCTATGCCAACCGCCCCCGCATCATGCCCAACACCGGCGTCAAGGCCCTCCTCTTCCCCGCCAACTCCGGTGCATCTGTCGTTGACGACGTCGCGGCGAGGTATGCGACGACGACGGGGAAGTATTTCCGCGATCGCGGCGGGTTGTGGGATGTGCATGGGCACGGTGATCACGGCGCTGCCAAGCCGAACAATGCGAGCAGTGTTGTGTTTGGGGATCCGAGGTTGGGCTATTTTCGGGACCGCGTTGTCGAGAGGGGGGTGCCGGCCATGACGGTGTGTTGAGGGTGGCATCACCAGGGGAGATGGAGACGCCGCGGGATCTGACAATGTGCACATGCGACAGCCGGTATGGAAATCACACGACTGTGTGATCCATGTGAGGGCAGCAATACACATCATCTGTATCTAAGGGTTTTCCGCGAGACTGAATGAATACCATGAGAAGAAAGTGTATGCAGTTCCAAATGGCATATACATGCCGCATATCGCAAATCGAGTTGTTGTGGAGACTATACGATAGTTTTTTGTACGAAGGAGAGTACATGGAGATAAGAAGTCCGATGCCGCCAAAGGAAGCTGCGAAACCTGCGGCGACGTTCTGACGAGCGGCCGACGAGAAGAAGCCTGCCGCAACTGCCTCAGTGTCAAAGAGCTTTCGCAGTTGGAATCTGCGCCTATTGATGAACTACCCCCCTTCGCCTTATGGTAGACCGTATGAGTGCAGAACGTAGATATGGTGGTCGAAGTGGATATGCTCAGATGCAGAATTTCCATACCTATATACACATCAACCCAACCCCAAAACTATGAGGAAATAGATAGATGGCGCGAGTGCAAGGCAAGGACATATCAGCCCCAAAACTCGAGACAGCCCATGAATGAAAAAGAGTCCGAGGGCGAAAGTCTATGAACGCGGGATGATATTTCCCCGTGGTGCCCGTCCGGTGCAGTGCTTGTTCAGACGCCGCACCAACCTCCTTTCTCGCATCCTCACCCGCTCCGGGCCCCTCACAAACGGGACGTGTGCGTGTGCTCCGCCGGACGCTCCCGATCCCACTCTCCCCGTTTCTCCGCATCACCACCACCATCATCTTGCCCCTTGTGCACCTCATTATGCCGCTGAGTAGACGGCGCGATGCCGAAGGTCGATGGGACGTGGATCTGGTGCTAGTAAGGCGTAGACTGGGTTGGTCTACCACGACAAGGTTTGCAGGAAGAGGGTGCATATGGAATTACCTCGGTGCAGATAGCTCGAATAAGTGCTGCATGATGTATAGCGTGATGTGCAATCTAGTCGAAAAAAAAAAAACTGGTCGTCAATCATGCTCATAGGTCACTCCCAGTAGCAAACTCCCGAGAATCAACTCACAAACCAAATCTCCCTCCCCAAGCTACTCCTCAGCTCCGCATCCTTCCCCCCGTCCGGGTTAACCGTAACCCCTAAGCGGATCGGTTTCTCGAGGTCGACGTCGGTGGCTGCGGACGAGGTCGCGAGACGGTCGACGTAGGTGGTGAGGGTGAGGAGGAAGGTTAGGGCGCCACGGGGGGAGGTTGAGAGGTCATGCTATGTGGCGATGGAGATTTAGATTTTTAGGCCGATTGAGAGGTCGCAAAGAGGAGTGGGTACGTATTGCTTACCGGTGGATGCCGATGGTCGTAGTTAACCATCATGGGTGTTTCCTGTGCCTTTCCGGTCTTCTTCGACGCTGCTTCGTCCGAGGCTTTGATCAGCTCCGCGAACAGTATCCGAACATGCTCCAGGACGTGTCGGACGTGTTTCCCTAAGATCAATAACCCACTGTGAGAATCATCTAGTCTCCCACCAACCCTATCGCGCATTCCATCAACTAACCGACGCTAGACTTGACTACATATTTCGACAACTTCGTGTACTTCTCCTCCCCCCGCTCATCCCTCACAAACGCCTCCAACAGCTCCCTATACTGCCCCAACACCGTCCGTGTCGCATCAAACAGCTCGCCATACACCTGCGACGACGGTAATGTCGGCGGACGCGTTTGGGCTTCTGGTGAGTCGGATCGAACGATGCGCGCGGCGGCTGCGGGAGAAAGGGCTGGTGGCGGTGGCGGAGTTGGGTCCTCGCGCAGTTCTTGGGCCTGAGCCTGCGCCCAGGACCGTGGAGGGGCCGAGTCTTGGAGATGGGGGCGGGGGGAGGTCATGAAGTGGCGAAGCGAGCAAGTGCGGTTTGTGAGGTGGTGGACAGGAGGTGGGATCTGACGGCGCTGCATAAATGGACATGACTAGTTAGCAAACAGCCGAGCGGGACCGAGCTTCACGGCAATAGTCAATTTCACTCACAATAGTGTGAGTTTCCAAAGAGGTTGCAATGGCGCGAAGCACGGTCGGCCGACGCAGGCAGGCACGCATTCGTTGGCGCTACCGGAGAAAGAACGACGATACTAGTAGCGTATGGGTATATATGAAAGCCTTGCGTACGTACGAAAACGGATCTTTACGCGCCGAGTTTGAAGGTGATGCCTTCCCGTTACAAACAATGCTTTGTTGAGGTGTGAAAAACGCGGGGTTCACAATAAGTGCACTGATGATACGTTGAGGGGCGAGAGTGGGCTAGTTGAAGCGATATATGGCGGCGAGAGTAAGCGGAAGATGTAGTTGGTGGCAAGGGTCTGTAAGGGATAAAGCGACGACGACGGAAAAAGGTGCAGGTGTGGGGTTGGTGGGTGACAATACTGTGGGGTCAACAAGAGGGAAAAACCCCCCCAGTGATCTTCCGTGTTGCTTTGGGACGTCACCCCTATTACCTGTCTGTACGGTACAACACCGCGTATTCAGTCCATGTCACTCACCGGTTGAGGGGTTCCAGAAAAACGAAAAGAAGGAAAACGGACAAAAGGAGATTTTCCCCCACCGGGAATCGAACCCGGGCCACGTCGGTGAGAGCGACGGATCCTAACCACTGGACCATGAAGGATTTCGTATTAGGGGAATAAAAGCATTGACTTACAACAATGATTTTGTTCTTCTAATACTTCGTGTGGCATGTCGCATAAGTGTTTGCTTTCGATCCATGCGGGATGCCAGTCACACGCAAAGATTGCCTGGTGATTCTTCTAAATACATCCGCACAACGAGTGTCGAGGAAGACGTGGAAGCATCAATATATATATACATGGGACGACCAGAACAATAACGACATCAGCGCCGCCGCCGGGCACTGAATACATACCGAGGGATAACCAGCGTGTACTGAGAGTCGGTCATGCATATAGCGGCAGCGAGTCACGCGCGCAGTTTCGCAGCCAAACGCGTTTCCTACAACCGTCTCTCGCTCTCTCTCTCTCTCTGTCTTGTTTGATTTGATTAGGGGGCGTTAATCAAGCCAGCGAAGTGGGAATGCCTTCCTTTGATTGGGGCTGATTAGGACAACTTCCGACTGTCCACAGTAGTAAGTAACCCACAACGACTTCCCACTTCCGACTGTTCACCCTCCCTCCCCAGAAACTACCCACTTTCTCACCTCCCAAGCTATCTCGCTCCTATCGCCCTTGCTTCCAGGTCAGACCTTCCCCCCCCTCACCAGCTTTCTTCAATATCGGCATCGAACGTCTCCTTGTTCCTCAGTCCTCTCACGAGTAGATTCCGCTCACGTCATTGATTGCCACGCTGTGGACTCATCGGACGACACTCTCTACACCACACTACACCAACACCGGCTACTAGAGGAGAGAGTACACTATCTTCTACTATCCTCCTCGCTGTCACCATAGCGTGCCTCGTTTCGTCGACTTGCTGTACATTAGCTCATTCCAAATATCATCCCGAAATCCGTAAGGAGCCATCTGAAATAAGCGGCCACCTCCACGATGCAACTTCGCTCCCACACGAAGCGTTTGCGGTCGCTTCGAGCTTGGGCCGAACCAGCTGCCACAGAGCTCACGTCCTGGGACCGCCCTCTCCTCACCACAAACGTCATCCTCCCGCAGGAACTCATCTTCCACATCATCTTGTTCCTCCCTTGGTGCTCCGCGACGAAACTGCGCCGGCTATCCAAAACCGTGCGCGATTTCGTCAATACGAGGGTGCTTGCGCATTGCTACGCCGCGGGTCTTATCCGCCATAAAACACTGTGTCAGGCGTTGACAACTGGCGTGCATTGGGCGGAGTATCCCATGAACAGCTTTGTGCCGCCTGCGGATGTGCAGAAACTTGCGTTTCAGCAGCTGCTCAAAGTGTACCTTAAAGGGTGGGACAGGAAGGAAGGGACCCTCACGAAGGGTGTGACTCTATCGCCGAATCACGAGAACATGACAGCTTTCATCTTGGAGGACCAGTTTGAGCTGCTGCCTATCCTGGAACGCGCGGTTATGGCGGGCTACTTTGAGTCCGCGGTAGCCATTGTGGAGCATTGTAAAGACCGGATCTATAATGCGCTGCACAAAGATTCCAACACGGACACGTTGTGGGATTTCATTGATGAGGTTGCCGAAGGTGGGCATCTGGAACTCCTTCGGGCATTCCTAGAGATGAAACCTGCAGAAATGGCCCACAACATCGGCGCAACCCTCTTCGCCGCCGTCGAAGGCGGTCACCTCGACGTCGTCCGTACCGTCCTCGACGTCGGCGGCACCCACCTCATCAAAGACGAACCGGGCCTCCTCGTCTTCGCCGCCGACGGCGAAAACCCCGACGTCGTACGCACCCTCCTCGAACTCGGCGCCAACCCAAATGATACCGACATGCCCGAATGCACCGCCCTCTCCGCCGCCGCCTTCAACGGGAACATCACCAACGTCAACATCCTCCTCGAATGGGGCGCTACAGTCACCCCGCGAGCCTTGATCGCCGCCGCCCGGTCCCGCGCAAAGGAAATCTTCCACACTCTCCTCCCCTACGTTCCCATCACACCACAACTAGACGACTCCCTCCTCGCCGTCACCAACGAAACCACCGGAGAAGCAGTCCAACTCTTCCTCGCCGCAGGCATCGGCCACACCACCGTCTCCGCCGCCTTATTAGCAGCGATCGACTACGGATCCACCGCCAACGTCCGCATCCTCCTCCAAAACGGAGCAGACGCATCACACAACCACAACCTCCCCCTCCGCCAAGCCGTCCGCTACGGCAACATCGACATCGTCTGTCTCCTCATCGAATACGGCGCAGACGTCAACGGGACCGAACGAACCCGCCGGAAATGGTCAGAGGCGGACTACACACACCTTATACGCACGCCCTGTGGGCCACCGTTAGTCCGCGCCGTCGCGTGCGGGCGGTACGATATCGCGCAACTGCTCTTAGAGCATGGCGCGGACCCGAGGTGGCAGAACGATTACACCCTCCTCTGCGCCGTGCGGTGCGACTGGCCTACCTTCTTCAACACCCACAGCAAATCACAAACCACCAACAGACGGCTCAAACTCATCAAACTGCTGGTGGATAACGGGGCGCGGTGTACGGGTGTGGGCGGGGTGAGGGCGCTGGTGGCGGCGGTGGAGGCCCCGGACAGGGGGGAGGTGCAACGAAAGGTTGTAAGGTATCTTGTGGAGTGTGGGGCGGATGTGCGGGAGGCTAGGAAGAAGGGGGGCAGGGTTGCTGAGGTTTTAGGGAGGGAGTTGCGGGGGTGCTGGGGAGGGAGGACGAAGGAGGTGGTTGGGAAGAGGAAGGCGAAGGAGGTGGTTGGGACGAGGTCCGTTCGGGGAACGAGGAGGGTTCGATGACCCTCGTGTCTCGGGCTCTCCCATACCCTTTGGATATACTGTATCTTGTTGGTCCCCCTGTATACCCCCCGATCTGTACACATCCTCCCTGCGCCACCATCTGTATGTCCTCTCGGCTGGGTCTTGTTCGGATTCCCCTCTGTTTTCTTGTACTGTACATACGACTCCAGTTCCTATGAGTATATCTGTAATCGAACACGCACTGCATCTTAAAGAAACAGGGCCCTCAGTGGGGCAAACGCCTGCACATCTATACGCGGCTCCGCCCTGCTACGTCCATCAACAGGGTGTGCAGGAATGTTCTGCCCCCAATTATTTAGAGTTTGATACTACCACTTGGCATAGTCTTACCCTTGCGATGCACCTAGCATTTATGGACGCGCAGGAGCGTTGGATGTAGGAGTTGTTGTTCGGCAGCTGGATGCTGAGCTGGATGGAGGAACAGGGGCGCGTTGGGGAAAAGCGCTGTGCATGTTCGGGGTCTTGCAAAACATCTTGTGGAGATCACCTCCCCATTCCAACCACCCACGCAGCCAGGGCTTCTCACCCACAAACACCCGTGGAACCCCCGGCTTCCGGACCCTCCCACACCGAACCCTTTGGGAGAAAAAAAAAGCGGTTTGGACATATACCACCCCAGACGCGGCACCGATACAATGTTCACACCCTCACGCACCAGGCATATCCCTGCCAAATCCCCAGGTATGGCAGGCTTACCCGCTTATGTCATTTCCGCTCCCTCCCTCGCTCGCTGGTGAGGTATTGACGTCATGACACTGACTGGGGATTCTTTCTCGAATGGGGTTTTGCAGAACAGCGGTTTGGCGACAGGGGTGCGGAGGAGAGGAATGTGCGCGGGTTTGATGGAGGGCAGTTGGTTGGGGGGCGCTCATGTATGTTTTTTGGGTGGTGTTTGGAGGGGTGTGGATGAGAGGGGATGAGGAGGGCATTGCAGGAAGGGATTGTCGGGACGGAAGGGGAGGGCCAGTTGGTCGCAAGAGAGGAGGAAGAGATGTGAGGAGAACGGTCTTGGATAGAGGGCGGTGTCGACGATGGAATAGGATATGCACCTCCCACACCCGTGCAGGATGACCGAGTTGCCATCAGCATCACTCACCCCCTCCTCAACCGATAGCACGTAAACCGACCCACCACCCTTCGCCATTCAGAGAGACGCGGCGGGTAGGTCTTACACCGGGGGATGGGGTATCCAAATGGGAATGGGGTTATTGACGGTTTGCTTGATCAGACGAGGGACGAGACGGGTGAATTATTGCGGAAATCGATGTTGAGGGATTCACAGGTATGTCCTCGTGTTTTGCGTTATGTTGATGTGAAAAGGGATGTGCACCAACATCCCAATTCTGGTTCCCGTAGAGCATCATGCAAACGAAAGACGGTAATCATCCCCATCCCATGACCACTCCGTTGCGACAACCCCCAACCTAACAGTGATGCGGCGAACAGGCCAACAATATATCCTAACCGACGCAGTAGACGATTTCGCGCACCTGTGGATGGACGGCGGGTGGGCGGGCACACGCGCGTTTGGCGAGGGCGAAGTCCTGGAACGGTGTGTCGAGTTTTGTCGGGAGAAGTATGTACGTCAATCCCGTGGTCCGTCCCTTCTTTGTGCTGACGATTTAATGATCCGTTAGGGCAGACGCACTGGAAGAAGCTAAACTCGTCTCCCCCTCCCACTTCACTGCCTCCCACGCCACCGAGCTCTCCCGCTGGACACTGGAAGCCAACACATGGGCGATAGTCCAGGTTCTCGTCGGGTAAGGGGCCGTGAACAATAAAAACGTTCAGACTGTTATCCCGGACTGACTTCTTTTGGTGTAGGAAACGCGCGATGAAAGATACAATGGGTGACGGGCGGGTCGTGGCAGGCGATTGGCTAAGCGACCGAGCCATCCAAGAGAAATTCCACGACGCCGCATTCGACGAACTCCTTGTAAGCCGTCCCCCCCTCCCACAATTTCCACACCACCCTAACATCCCCGATCTTCCCTCCAGATCGTCCGCGAATGGCTCGAAAATACAGCACCACCCTTTGAGCCCGTCGAGACAAGACCGGGGTACTGGCCAGCTACTACGAAGAGGATCCATGAACAGGCGCTTGGGCGCGGGGGGAAAGGCGGGGATGAGGGCGTGGTTACGGAGGCGGACCCGGATGCGCCGATGAGGCAGGGGAGGGGGTTGGCGGGAGAGGATGCGGTAGGTTTGCTTTTCTTGTCGAGTACCACGCCACGAACTTTGTATTGCCGCTCACTCGCTAACGCGTCTGGTATGATGGTATGATGACATGCAGACGTACGAAACGAACCTGCACCGCACGGCCTTCGAGTACATCCGCCGCGGGCAGCTGGACAAAGTATTTGACCTGTACAACATGTGCGACCAGCCATGGCGGACGGCGAGTTTAAGTGGCGGGGACTTGTGGAGTGATCCTGAAATTGGTCAGTTCTGCGGGATTGTGCACCATTTGTTTGGAGAATTGCCTGTTGACGTGGTATGAATTTCCAAGATCAAACGGACGAAGAGCAACGCGGCACCCAGAACCGCGACCTATGGAAAGCCATCTGTCACGAAATCGCGTCCAACGAGCAGTGTGACATGCACGAGCGGGCCATTTACGCTGCCTTGATCGGGGATGTCGAAAACGTGCGTCATAAACAGCCCTCTTTCCTTCCCTTCCGTCCGCATCTTTAACATTCCCGATATCATTCAGGTAACACCCGTCTGCACCCACTGGGAAGACCACCTCTGGTCCCACTACCTCGCCCTCATCCAAGCCTGCATCGACAAGAACCTGCGCGCAGTGCCCATCGCCTACCCCCCTACATCCCGCGTCGATATCGCCCTCACAACCCCCGCCCTCGAACCCGCCGAGATCTTTGAAACGATCGAAAAAGGAGACAACAAGTACCTCCGTCGCGCCGCGGCCGACCCGTTCAGGATCGCTCAGAAGGCCGTGATTTTGGGGGATGTAGGCGGGTTGGTCGCGGATATTGCGGGGAAATGGAAGTTGGCCGGGAAAAGTGACGGGGCGAAGAAACAGATGGACCCGCATTTCCTGCGATTTATCGCGCACCTCCTCTTGCTCCTCCAAGACCTCGACATCCCCACCGCTCTCCCCGCGTCGTCCGCCGCAACACTGCTAAAAGAGTACATACAGCTCCTCATCAACGCACGCAAAAACGACCTCATCGCATTCTACACCTCCTTCCTCCCCTCCCCGGACGCCCTCGAGATCTACGCCACGTTCCTGCAGACCGTCATCGAAGACGAGAACGCGACCGAGTATCTCCAGCTTGCCAAACGGTACGGCCTGGATACACCCGCGATCGCCCGTCGCGCGGTGCACATGTGTCTCTCGACCGGCGTCCTCGCCCTGCAAATCGACACCATCGACCCGAAGGCGTTCCTCCGCGCGCAAGTCAACGAAGCACCCACTGCGGTGGAGACGCGGCAGATTGTGGCGTTGAGGTTGTTGTTGGATGATCAGAGTTTGTGGGAAGACGCGTTGTGGTTTATCAATCTGTTGATGAGACGGTTTCTGTGTGTGGGGAGGATAAATTCCGCGGGGGCTGTTAGGGGGTACTTGATGATGATGTTTGGGAAGGAGGATTATTTGAGTGAGTTTGTTAGGCCGGGGTGGTTACGGGGTGCGTATGGAGATGGGGTCGGAGATACAAGGGGTGAGGGAGAGGAAGGGGTGGAGAGGGAGATGGGCGACGCGGTCCGTGAGCATATCGATTACTGCACGTTTGTGGTTGCGATGGAGCAGTATGCTGTTTGGTTGGGGGTCTGGTATCGGAGGCCTGACGAGGGAAGGTGCGTTGGACGCTCTTTCTGTTTCTTGATTGGATGGAGGTTTCGTATCTCACCCTTTTTTCCTTTTTGTTGCAGGATCGCGTTCAGCAGCGGCGAACATAAGTCGATTGAGTATAAGCAGTGGGAGCATGACGTCAAGGTAAAGCGCGCGCCTCCTCCCTTACACCCCCCATATACGCGGAAACCGAACCATGAACCATGCTCTCCACACAATAATTTCTCCGTAGATGCGAACAACCTCCGCCGCGCAAGCCTTCGAGCTCGCCCTCGACGGCAGCTGGCTGATGCCGCGCGACGACTCCGAATCCGAATTCGAAATGCGTGATACCGACGGTAAACGTTCACCCCCCCCTTTTATCTCCCGTCCCCACTGTAAATCATCCCCCTGCTTGGCCCCCCCAATATTAACTCGGACTGTCGTTTTTGTTTGCCGTAGACGCACGCCCCCCGACGCAAAGAGATATCGAACACGCCCTCCTGCGCGACCTCTACATCCCGCAGATGATCGTGTCGCTGCATAACATGTACTTTGAGACAAGGGAGGTCGTGCCGGGGTACGTATCCCATCCCTCCCCCCAATTCATTCCCCCATTCAGGCTAATCATCTCACACTGACTTTCGAACGCATATGCAGAAACTACAAGAAAGCTCAGGAGCTCGCACTGCGCTTGCAAGACATCGACGACCGGAGTCGGGTCGCGGGAACCGGGGGGGAGGGTACGAGCCGGATGGACGCGTTTTTGGAGAGCATGCGGGAGAGTGCTGTTGGGGAGTTGCGGAGGAGTGTTCGGCGGTGATGAGTTGGTTGCGGGAAGAGAGACGAGGAGTTAAAGAAGATGGGGGCGTTCTTCTTGAGAATCGGTTGTAGAGGTGTGTTGAAACAGGCGGCGTAGAAACGCAATGGTGTGGGAATGAATGGATGGATGTACAGTACATACGCCCGTATAACTTGTTCGGTGCGCGAGACCCTTGTATCGCAAAGCTACTATGAAAATACAAAGATACATACTCGCGTTGACATAACGGCCTTGCGAAAGACGATGCCAGTCCCCAACCTAAACGCTCACTCGCGAACAACACACCACAACGCGGAAACACAACCCGAACGCCAAGAAAACGGGGAAACGCAGATTCATAATCAAATTTGGGGCGCACGCACGAAGCAGGAAGAAAAAGCAAGATACAAAAAAACCACAAAAACTTGGGGTGTGGAAGAGAGGTGGGAGAAACGGAAAAGGTGGGGGTATCGCGCGCGGTACCGGTTTAGTAGCCGAATCGGTCGGGGTAGAGGTACGGCCCCACCAACGTCCATCTACACAAAAACTCGCAATTTAGACCCCCTGAACAGATGCCGTGACAAAACTCCAGGAGAGAAACCGAAAACATACCCATAGAGCCCAATGACAAGCCACCCGCTGACAATCTTCACCCACACCGCGCCCATGCTCTTCCCGACGACGGCGATCCCGTCTGTTTTGTCTACGTAGTTCCACTATCGAGAAAGAGTTTCAGTCAGTTCATCAGTAATCAGCGCCTTCCCCCTTCCCCCCGAGCAAAAAACGACATTCCGAACTTTGCAAAACCCGGAGGCTCCCGCAAATTGGGGCGATGCTCGCCAAGCTCGCAGATACTCACGGCAGTCATCAGCATCGCCAGGTACATAGAAGCCAGCGCGAAGATGGCGTGGAAGAACGCATAGCTGTATTGCACGCCATCCTTCTCATCATCTTTCGGTGGTCCAAAGGACGAATCCTCCCCATCCTCCCCCTCATCATCATCATACAACGCACTCGAAGGCAACGCCCCACTCTCCACCGCCGACCTCACATGCGACGACCGCGACGATCCTTGGTGGTCGTTGATGAGCGGGAGGGTAGATTCGTCCCCGGCGGAGGTGGATAGGATCTCACCCCGGGTGGCTGCACGCGTGGTGGAGTATGCGAGCGCGATGAAGGTGAACACCGTCCCCATGACAAGGGTGGTGGTCTGGGTTTTCTCGCTCCCGTTCGTCGGGTTGCATACGTTGTCGTGTTCAACATCCACCGGTTCAGAGACGATCGCACTCGCGACCAAATACGTCGCGTAGATCGCGACCATCGACGCCTGCGCGAGGCCGTTCTTAGGGTTGGCGTCTTGGATTGCCGGGGTTATTGAGAGGAGGGAGGTTAGGGAGATGAGGATGAGGTTGAAGGAGATGAAGAATTGGTTGAGTTTGCAGGGTGGCGGGGCGAAGTATATGTAGAGGGTTATGGTGAGGGCGAGGGAGGCGAGGAAGGAGAGGAAGGTGGTAGTGAGGAGGAGGGTCAGGTAGCGTTTGTCGGAGTGTTGTTCCCATTTTTCTGTAAATCGAATCGAAAGAGGGGGATGAGTACTGACACTAAATGTAGAACACTGGAGGGAAGGAGAGGGGCACCCACCAATCAAAGCCTCACTAAAAGTATACGCGAAATCAATCAACAGTACGACCTGCAACAGGATAAACACGAACGCTCCCGGCATGTCGACCCATTTGCCGATAAACATGAAGTACTCGTTGGGCATGAAGAAGTGCAGCACGACGACGGCGGCCCAGGCGAGGAATTTCCAGGCCCAGAACCCGTTTTGGATTCCGGAGCGGAAATCGCGGCTGCTGCGGACGTTGTACATTAGGCAGCTTAGGAGGATGTGCTGGGGGGTGGGGGGGTGGCGTGTGAGTTGGTGCTCAGATAGGCTGCACTACTAAGGACATTGAAAGGCTTCCCTTCCCACTCCCTCCTTCTGATACATACGAAAACGGTAGTCGCAAAACAGATCCGATAGACCGCGAGATTCCCATAACAGTCGCCCTGCGGACACTCCATCTTCAAGTATCCATGCGATATATCTTCCAGTTTCTTCTCCGCCCAGTCTGATTGCATGATCTTTGGGAGTGAGGGAGAGTAAATGAGTTGAATCTTCAGCGGGGGCGACTGCCGATGTTCTCGCAGAACGATATCCAGGGATGTGGAGCGGTGGGTCTTTAGAGCTACGCAATGCATGGTTGACAGAGATCGTGCTCGCTTCGCTCGCGCCCAACATCGTATTGCGGGTTCGCTAGCTTTCGCGATGGCAAACTCAGCCCGCCTTACGCTCGCCATCCACCTGCATGCTTGCGCCTCTCTGTGGCTGGCATTCGGTATGCCAGCAAAAACCACCGAACCATCGTCCCGTCTCGCTCCCAGTCACGTTCCCCATAGTCCCTCGCGCCTTCGGCTGCTCTCCCTCCCTGCCGCTTTCATTCACTGATCGTTCATTCATCCCTTTCCCAGCTGCCCTGTTTTCCTCCACATACCCAAGAAAGGATAGCCGTCACGACAAACATGGAAGCATACCCGACACGGGTCGCCGTTGAACTGGACAAAAAACAACGCATAGATTATGAGTGTCAAGGGCTCCCTTGTAAACAGACGATAGTTGTGTGCGCACCTCCTAGAGCCGCATATCTTGCAGAAGCAGTTACAGGCGGTCTTTCCGAAGCAGCAGGCGGCCTCTGTTGCGATGCAGCCGAGGATGTTTCCCATCGCGACAGGTTAGGTGGGGGGGGAGGGTGTTGAGAGGGTTGTTGGGGCAGTTGTTGCTGTGCGTTGGAAAGGAGTGGGTGGGGAGTGACAAACAGCGTGGGGAAATTCATTCATTCCCAGAGGACAAAAAGACCCTCCTCCGCACACCCCCCGCCCGGATTCGAACCTGCGCCATCCGCGGCCATCTAACGGCGTAACCTTCTACATGGCGGCCTTACATACTGTACATTCTTCAAACGGCACTCTATATGCTTCGCATTGACTTATCCCGTTCTATGAGCGTAGGCCGCGTGGCCGGGGGGAGCGGCGTGGTCTCGCTCGTAAGAAGGTCCTAGTTGTATGTGCACTAGGCGGGGGCAGGGCAACGTCCATATCCATATCCCATATCCGTGTTTCCCAGTTGACCAGCGATACCCACTCCTTCATAGTTGAGGTATGCGTGATGTGCACTGAAGACGGGGAGGTGCGTGTCGTTTGCTGTGTGATGTCTGATCACGTCCCTGACAAAGCGCCCTCCCCTGCATCCCGCCTCCGTTCGCGCATCTGGGGCAGGTAGGAGGCTGGAGTCTCGGAGCGGGGTGAGGGTTACTCCGGGGCGAGAACGCATTCGTTCAAGACCATTGGAAGTTATCCTTGCTCGTCTTCCCCGTAAGCCGAAGATGCGTGCCCAACGGCGTCTCGATGCTTGAAAAACGAAAATATAAAAAGTTATGATCCACCACAAACATAAAACGATCTCTCCGCGAAATACATACCTCTCCAGCACCCCCCTCCCCACCAAATCCCCCACCACCGCCCGCACGGGCAACCCACACCCCCTCAACTCCCTCTTCTCCACCTCGCTCCTCCTAACCCCCGCCTTTTGCCCTTTCCCCGCGCCAGCCCTCCCAATAACCCTGCACAGCTCCTTCCGTCCCCGACACAAGTCCGCCCAGTACCGCCCGGCGTTGGGCACGGATACCCAGTATGTGTCAACGTCTTTGAGGGTTAGGAGGCCCGAGGAGAAGAGGAGGCGGAGTTCGGCTGGGGTGCAGGAAAGGGAGGTGGTGAGGGAGGCGGTAGTGAGGAACAGGGGGGTTGAGGGCATGGAGAGGTGGGAGAGGAAGAGGTCGAAGAGGGTTGGGCGGATGGTGGAGTTTGCCGAGTCCGATGGTGAGGGCGTTGTGGATTGAGGTTGAGGTGGTGGGGGTGTGGCCCCGGGGGTTCGGGATGTGCTGGGTGGTGGTGGTGGTGTGGCGCCCGTGTTGGGTCGTTTGGACGGGGAGGGTGATTCCTCGCTCGTTCCATCGCCGCAGTCGCGAGTAGTACCACCGCCACCGTCCCGAAACCGGCGTTTATGCTGCCCACTCAAGTCTTTGATGATATCGGCGTAGTCGCACATCAGCATCAGGCACGTTTCGCCGCCGGTGCCGACTTGGAATTTGCGGAGAGTGCCGACACGGCATAGTTGGGCCTAACAACAAAGGACGAAAACGGCGACATGTCAGTCATTGTATCCCATTGACGATGCATAGTTTAACGAGAGGATGTCCTGGATGGAAACGATACCCTGCTCGCTCCGCCCTCGCGACGAGCGTGCTGGGCTGCGGTGCTTCGCTCGCATGCAATCCTACGCTCGCGAAGCCTTGCACGCTTCCATCGCGACCCAGCCCCAAGCAACCCAGCTCCTCCTTTCGCTCACCCCATCTCCCCCCCCCTCTCATAATCCATCTCAGTCCTCCCCCAACACTCCCTCCACCAAAAACACCTACAATATCGCGATCCACATCCTTATCGCCCACACTCGCATACACCTGGCTAACCAACACCAACGGCGGCACATTCACCGGCACCCATCCCCTAATCTCCACCAACGCCTGCAACACCGTCTTCGCCGTATCCCTCCGTGTTGGCTCAATAAGTGCCGGCGGGGCTGAGACGGTCCGTCGGAGGCCGATATGTGCGGGTGGGGCATCACGGGTGTGGGGGAGTGAGGTGGAGGATTCGGCGATGAGGAGGTCGGCGATGGCGGGGTTGGCAAGGGCGGACCAGGTTGGGGTGTCGCAGCGGGTGCGTTTTTTGCTTTTGAATGGGAGTGGGGGGTTCATGCGGTGACTTGAAGAGTGTGCTTTGAAATGCGAGCGGGGAGGAAAGGCGTTTTTTTGTACCGAGGAGTGAAGATCGAAGTAAGAGGATTTGAGCGGCGAGTGGAAAAGGAAAGAGGGTTAGGAGGGCTGGCGGGTCTGTGATGAGGGTGCTGTTGGCGGGGAGGGTGCAACTAGCAACTTAGCAAGGACGAAGGCGGACCCTCGTTCGACGCGCGAGAGAGTGAGGGCGAGGTGTGAAATGCAATGCGCGGCGCGTCGCTGATGACTCCCCCCTGCCGGCTGCAAACAACACCATCCACGGGCTTCTACCTCCTCACTGCCCCCTTGAGAACCTCTGTAGATGAACGCAACATAGAATACGCAGGGTACAAGAATGGATGGAGAAAGGGGGATATGGGATAACCCGATCGAGTGAAGCTGGTTCTTTTTCGAGCAAAACAGAAGATATGATGTGTGGATTAGAGGTGAAGAAAGGAGGAGGAGGGGGATCATCTGTAGATATCTTTCCACAAGGCAGGGGGTGGGAGTTCACCATTCGTCGTCGTCGTCTTCTTCCTCCGAATCTACAAACAAAAGTTTCCAAAAGAAAACAACGTATCAGTATACCACATACGAAACCCACCCTCCTTCTCACCCTCCTTCTGCCCCCAAAACACAAAAACACCTACCGCTCCCAGCAACATCATTCCGCCTATTCATCATCGCGTTCCTCAACGCCGCCGCGATATCATCCGTGTTGCTCGCCGCTGCCGGTGGCGCTGGGCGGGGCGATTCCGACGCGGAGGCTTGCTTGAGCGCGCCGAGGCCGCCAAAGCCGCGGATGGATGCGAGGAGGTCTACGGGCGGTGCTGCGCCGCCCTGGGCGACGGGCGCGCGGGGTGGGGCGGGTGGGGGTGGTGCGCCTCCAGAGTCGGTGTTGCCGCCTCGGGGAGGTGTGGGTGGCGGTGGGACTCCGGCTCCTGCGGGCGGGGGTGGCGGGGGAGGTGGAGGTGCGCCTCCGGATGCGGGCGGTGCGGGTTGTTGGCGTGGCGGGGCCGGCGGTGGGGGAGCTGTGGAGGTCGGGGGTTGGCGGATAGGTGGTTCGGGAGCGCCTCCGAAGCGGGGAGGTGGGGGTGGTGGAGGGGCGGTTGTTGGAGATGAGCGTTGGTTGGGGGCGGGTGGGGGTGGTTGGCGGCGAATGGGGGGTGGAGGTGGGGGCGCTTTTTTGCGGTCTGCGTTTTGGGAAGATATCGGGTGTAAGGCGATGAGATGGACGAGACTATAGGGACAGGGTTATGGGTAGAGAGCGATACTCACCACCGGTGGCAGCCTGAATGGCTGGCGGAGCAGCAGGCACCTCCGGGGCAGGAGCCGGATGCACCAACGCCTCATTCTGCTTCATGAACTTTTTGATGGCCTTTTTCTTTGATTGGTCGTTCAGATCTTCTTCGTTGATACCGGCTTTCGCAAAAATGGCCTTCCATTCCATCGGGATGTTCATGGCGGTAAACCCGGCATCCTTGCTATAGCCAACATGGGTAACATGCTCAAAACTGCCCTCAACAGGCCCAGAAATCATCGACTTATCAACCCCGCCCTTCTTCGTAGCCGACTTGCTTTTCTTGCTCGTGCTAGAGCGTCCAAAGATGCTGGACCGTCCTTCGGATTTGCCCTTGAGAGAGTCTGTGCTTCCGCTGTGTACTAAGTTGGAGGGCTGGTGGGCGATCATTGCTATAAGAGAGATGGGGAGATTTGGTGAGTTGTTCACTGCGCGGGGGATGGAGGGTTTGGCTGCAACGGGTGCTTTACGTACCAGGAGGAACGGCACTTTGCACGGCGACGGGCGCAGGTGCGGGCGGTGGTGGAGCACCGCCCATACCCATACCGCGAGGAGGTAACAGTCCCGGTCCAGCGGCGGGCGGCCTCGAGGGAGGCGCTGGTGCGGCAGCAGCAGGAGCAGCAGAAGCTGATTCTTTGCTCAAGAACGCGGAGTGAAAGTCGCCCGCTTCGTCTTCGTCTGCGAATGAGAGTCCAACTAGACCGTCCTGAAACCAAAGGTATGAGAGATACAGTGGGAAATACACCGCGAAGGAAGCAGACAAACTCACGGATCCAATGAAACTGTGGAAGAACGGTCGGTCCTTTTGATACTTGACGTCGTCTGTCACATCTTGTTGCCACACGCTTCTGGCGGTCTAAAATGGAGAGGAAGGAGGGAGTGAGTAAGGATGATGGGCGATGAGTGACGCATGATGAACAAGCGTCGATCCATGATAAGCGATATCCTCCTCGGTCCCCTCGCGACAAGGATGCTGAGCAATCATGTGCACATGTGATGGAAGCGACCGTCCGCTGCCGCTCAGATGTACTGCTCGCTTCGCTCACCGCCGTCCGCATGCACGACTCCCCAAGCCACTCTCCCTCACACCCATCCACTAAATCCCACCCGCCTCTCAACCCCTTCCCAACCCCCCAAACATACATTCAAATCAACAAGCTGCAACGTAAACGCCGCCTTGTACCCGTTCCCCTTCGCCAGCACCAGCGCCCCAACGTTCCCTGAATAAGTCCAGTTGTTGTTGCGGGCATTGTAGATGCGGGCTGCTGTTGTTGACAAGACCTAGAATTGATACAACGACAGTGAGGCGACAAGGGTATGAGTAAGAGGGCGGTGGGTCAGATGGGGAAGTGGGATGGGTGCCTTTACCTGACCGTTGACGGAGCGCCGGACGGTGTCTTCTTCTTCGGGGAGGATTGTCCCGGGCATTGGAGTAGAGTTGAAGAGTGGGTGGCTGGCAGTGGGTTGAGGGAGTTGCTGATAGTTTGTGTGCAGGTGGGTTGCGTCCAGATTGCGGGGTGAAGTAGGGAGGGTGGGAATCTGGGCGGAATGGACGGGAGGGCCTTGGCGTCGCTTGGAGAAACGTCACCCCTTTCTGCGCTTTCTGGGCGGGCGGCAGCTAGCACCACCCCCTACTCCCGGTCTATCTTGTCTCCTATCCCACCCTATCAGCCCACCACTCTCACTATCGCATCGCTACCTGCCTCTTACCCAGCCTGTCCACCACGCAAAAGATGAGCCGTCCCGTACAAGATGAGGAGGACGCCCCACCGCCCAACGACAACGAACACCCACGGCCCACAAACGACAGAGACCTCCGCAACAGCAACCACCAGCAAAGGGACGAGTACAGGCCCCACACCTCCAGCAGCAGTAGTCATCGACCACAAAACCGCCCAAGTCCGCGACATCACCCCTACGATCGCGACCGCGGACCATCTCATCACCCAAATCCCAATCCCAATCACACCAACAATAACAACAACAACGATAGTACCCCACCACAGCACAGTCCACTACAAATAGAACCACTGGAAAGGTTCAGAACGACGTGTGTCGCGTACCAGCAGCCGAAGGAGATTGCGTGCTTTTCGTATGATGAGGGGAGGAGGTTGTTGATGGGGAGTGAAAGCGAGTTGGTAGGTTTTGGGGGTGGGATTGCGGGGATTTGAAGGCGGGGGATGGGGGAGGATGTGGATGGGGGGTGCGGGAGCGATGGCGAGCGGTTGCTGGCGGAGCGCGATGGATTGCGCCGTAGTCCGAGCGAAGCGGGGAGAATGCTCGAGGCAGGCGAGGTCGACTAGCCCGAACGCCTTCGGGAGCGCGAGCGGAGCGAGCCCCTTTTCGCCTTTGGCGCAATGCTTCCCCCAACCGGTTCTTAGTGAGCGAAGCGAGCTACGCTCCTCCCCATCGCAACCCAATATCATCAACGCAACATCGACAACCCAACATCCTGAGCGCGAGCGGAGCGAGCAGGGTATTGTTTCTTGATGGGTGGTTGATGGTTGGCGTTCGATGGCTGATGGCTAGTGGTTGACATTTCGATGCCCAATGGCTAGGTTTAGCTGACTAACACGCACAGTCCTTCCCCTCCGCCCAATAGAACTGGTACTACCCCCCTGACCTCACAACCGCGGACCTCTCCTCGGGCTTCCCCTCCCGGTACATCACGCGCAACCCCACCGTCCTCGAACGCATCGACGCTCTTCTCGAAGTCCTCCTCCATCTCAACACGCCTGCCGATTCCGCTGACAGCCTTCACCAAAAACCACCCATCGTACCCGACTTCCTAACCTGGCGCGGCATCCTCACCAAGATCCTCACCACACCTTACTCGACCGATGCCTACGAACTCGGGATCACACTCTACAACCACACCATCTTCATCGAAGAGCATGACCTGCGCCCCCCCACCGCCGCCTACGGGTCCTCCGAGCGTGATAAACTGATGACCTACATGGGCTACAAGTTCGAGTCTCTCGCGACGGTTGATACGCCCCCCGGGGTGTTGCAGGGGATGGGGGAGGGGGAGAGGGAGGGTGTGTTGGCGCGGAGGGATGGGGGGGTTGTGAATACGAATCGGCAGTATTGTTGTGTGGTGAAGACGAGGGTGGGGAGGCATGGGGTGGTAATGGGCGCTGAGGTGGATTGTTTGGTTGATGGTACGTCAGAGTCAAGAGAGGGGTGTTTATTGCCATTTCGATATGCTGATCGAATGCCCCCCATGTGTGCAGACGTCAAACCAAAAACAAACCCCCAAACAGCCTACGCAGAACTCAAAACCAACCGCGTCATCACCAACCCCAACCAACGCCGGTCCTTCGAACGGTAATTGGTCCCCCTTCCCCCTCCCCCCTCGCCCCCCACCCACCCACTAAAACACCTGTCTCCCCCCACCAGCCACAAACTCCTCAAAGTCTGGGCCCAATCCTTCCTCCCCGGCATCCCCACCGTCATCGTCGGGTACCGCCACGACGACGGGCGGCTTTCCCACATCCAGTCCCTCAAAACAATGAGCATACCGCGGATGGTCCGTGAATCGGCAAGTCAGAGTGGGCGAGGTGGGGGAGGGGGACATGGGGAGCCGCCGTGGGATCCGACGATCTGTTTGAATTTCGGGAACGCGTTTTTGGACTGGGTTAGGGGCGTTGTCGGCGTCGGGTTCGGGGATGCGGACGTGGTGTATACCGTGCGGTGTGATTATGACGACGGGGACGATGGCGCGAGGCGGGGGGGTGGGTATGGGAGAGGCGGAGGACGACGGCGGGTCGTGAAGCTCGTGAAAATCGAACGCGGCGTGCAGGGCCCGACGGGCGTGTTTATCCCGCAATGGTATCGGGAAGGGAGGCGGCCTGGGTCCGATGCGTAAAACTCGGTGTTGTGTCCCAACTTCGAAATGATAGATCCCGTTCGGCGTACAGATGAACATCCCTGCATATTCAGATTTTTTCGCATCACCTATTTTCCAATGGGGTCATTTCATCTCTGACCCCCGACCCTTCATCTTCCAATCCAGGTTTGAGCGCCGGATAGATACTGTACATTGACTGTACATTGCGACGTGATTGAAAAGAGCAATGATGCCACGAGACAGTCATCCCCTCCGTCTCGCAAATGATTGCGAGTTATTGATTGAAGCCCAAAAAAAAGATATGTGCAGATGCCCCAAGTCATACATCGACCATCCCCAAAAGCCTCTGCTGTGCCACCCTATACTTCTGCAACGCCCGTAGCACTTTCGGGTCCGATACCGCCGCTTTTCTCATCCCATCCTCCTCATGTGGAGGTTGCGCGTCCAAGAGCGCCCGTCGCTCCGATTCAAACTCTTCCCTCGCTGCTTTGCAGAACCTGTGTGTGTCCGATTCAGTACACCTCCTGCAGTGCATGAGCAAACACAAGAATGAAATATGAAATAGTTACCCCCGCAATTTCTCTGCAGTGGCCTGTTTCTTGGCGATCTGCCTTTCCAGCATCAGGCGGAGGATGTCGCGGGCTTGGTGCGGGCGGTACTCGTTGATGACGTGGTGGATGTTCTGCAGGATGAGCCAGATCTGTTCTTTTTTGTATTCGAACTGTGCGCACGCCACATTCGAAGTAAAGGACACTTAGTTACAGCTTGTCTTGTGAAAGCACATGGGGTCAATGAGCGTACCTGCTCCGTCCGTTCAGTCACAACGTCAAGATATTCCAACAGATTCAGCTGGAGTGCGCGGATGAGGTGCTTGAGCACCGCCTTGAAGTCTAGCCAAGTCCAGAAAGAGAGTCAGTTCAGTCGACGTCCCCGAAAAAGTCGCCGTTCCGCCGTTCAGCCCTCCAGTCAAACCCACCGATCGGCCCGTCGGGATA
This sequence comes from Fimicolochytrium jonesii, assembly GCF_025526975.1. Taxonomy (NCBI): domain Eukaryota; kingdom Fungi; phylum Chytridiomycota; class Chytridiomycetes; order Spizellomycetales; family Powellomycetaceae; genus Fimicolochytrium; species Fimicolochytrium jonesii. The sequence goes on from NW_026515686.1 coordinate 128,373, forward strand.
CAGTTGCTCAATTCCCAGCTCTTTCAGAGACTTCCGCTTCACATCTATCTGAGCAAAAGAAGAAGTCAGCCCGCACGTCCCCAGATACAGGAAAGGGAACAGGGACACGAACATCATGGGTTGCTCCGAAAACCGAGTACGGCCCGACTATCGGTTTTGGCGGGTGCAGGAACAAGCGTGTTGTCTTCCCTTCCTCCTCCTCCTTTGCCGCTCTCTCGTTTGCCTCGGTCGCTTCTGCGTGTATACCAACGTCGAAGGAGTATATGGGAGATCCCACGGGATCTTTGGGCGTGGTCACCGTGTCATTCTTCTTGGTGGTGGTGGTGGTGGTGGAGTCGGTCTGCGTGCGCTGGTAGCGGGGGAAGGGTGCGACTGCAGGGTCGGTGTAGTTGTTGAAGTAGGCGGGAGGGAGAGGGTAGGCTGTTGTGAACTGAGTGGTGTCCGGTGGTGGTGGTTGTGCACCTTCCATTGCCAGGGGGGGTTTGGGAGCGAGCGACGGCCGTTCCAGACCGACAACAAGTGGCGGGCGGAGAGACGAAAGAGGGCGGAGGGTGTGCGTTGGTGCCTGGTTGCTGAGGGTTGCTGGCCTGCTGATTGAAGCTGGATGGCAGCGACGGGACGCTTGAAGCTGGCTCTCACGGAGTCTCACGGAAAGCGTCGGTTGTCCCCTCCCTCCCTCCGGCAGGCGCCATCTCCAACCGGCAAGCGACTCATCTTGGCTCAACCTCTCCTCCTGCATCCCCTATCACACCCCTCCTCAGCCCCTCCTCGTGAAAGACAGACAGTTGGACGCCTGAGTCGAACATACTCGCATACTGCATTGGCACCCAGTGCGCTGTTCGCCATGTTCGAAAAGGTATGTAGAAACAAGTCAAGCTGGCAGTGCATGGAAGTGGCATGAGAGGCCTCTCGTCCGCTCTCCAAAGCGACCTGCCCACCCCTCCAATAAATGACTTCCACAACTTTTCCTCAAGTCTCATCCTTTGCTCTCCCCAGTCCCTAACAGACCTCATCCGCGGCATCCGCGCCAACAAGAAAAACGAGGAAAAATACATTGCAACATGCCTGGACGAGATCAGGAACGAAGTCAGGAAAAATGACCCGGAGATCAAGGCTGGAGCTATTCGGAAGCTTGTTTATGTATGTGCTTTGGAGTTTGGAGGATGGACTGGAGATTGGGGATGCGAAGTCGAGTGGTGGAAACTGACGGCGGCCACACTTTTTTGCAGCTGCATATGCACGGCTACGACATGGCATGGGCCTCCTTTCACGTCATCGAGGTCATGTCCTCGCCAAAGATCCAGTACAAGCGGCTCGGGTACCAAGCTGCCTCTGTATCGTTCAAGCAGGATACGGATGTGTTGATGCTTTGTACTAATCTCATCAAGAAGGTATTTGCGAAAGAGAGCCAAACTGATCGCTTGAACGTACATGCTCACGGTGGATACATGTTGCAGGACCTGTCCTCCAACAGCTACCACGAATCCGCTCTCGCCCTGCACGGCCTCGCCTCGATCGTAACCCCCGACCTCGGCCGTGACCTGGCCCCCGACTTGATCGCCATGATGAACCACTCGCGACCTTATATCCGCAAACGAGTGATTCTGGTACTCTATCGCGTGTTTTTGAAGTACCCCGAAGCGCTGCGGCTGGCGTTTCCGAGGCTTAAGGAGAAATTGGATGATCCTGATCCAGGTGCGGCCGCGTTTGCAAACAGATCGAAAATGCTCGTTTAGGGAGGGAGGAGATCTGACATTTTGGACATCTCTACAGCGGTGGTGTCGGCGGCTGTGAACGTGATATGCGAGCTCGCAAGACGGAACCCGAAGAGCTATCTCAACCTCGCGCCAAGCCTGTACGGTCTCCTGACAAACTCCACCAACAACTGGATGCTGATCAAGATCATCAAACTGGTTCGTTTGCCCACTCTTCACAAACGCGTTCTCTCACCTCGTTGGTCGGGCGATACTGAAAACCCCTTTCTTCCACCCAGTTCGCAGCCCTAACCCCCTTAGAACCGCGCCTCGTCAAAAAGCTGCGTCCGCAAATCACCAACCTGATCCAATCCACCTCCGCCATGTCTCTGCTCTACGAATGCATCCACACCGTGATCGTCGGCGGGATGATAGGACCCGAGACTGAAGGCGGGGAGGAGGAGGCGCAGGATCAGGCGCTTGCGCGGCTTTTGACGAGCAAGTTGAAGCTGTTTATTGAGGAGCCGGATCAGAATTTGAAGTATTTGGGACTGTATGCGCTTTGGAAGCTGCTTGCTGTGCGCCCGAAAGCGGTGATTGAGCATCGGGACACGATTTTGGCGTGTTTGGATGATGCGGATGTTAGCATTAGGATGAGGGCGCTTGATATTGTTACTGGGATGGTGAGTGACACATGACACATCCTGAAAAATGCCGTAATCCGTCGCTTGTGGTCCGATCCGACTCATACTTATCCTTCACAGGTAACCCAAAGCAATCTGATGCAAATAGTGCGCAAATTGATGGGCCAAGTCCTGACAGTCCCCAAACACCAACAACAACGCAGCCCACCCGCCGCCTCCTTCCCACCCCCCTCGCTCGCCCCCTCCATCCTCGACGCATCCGACCGCACCCGCGTCCTCACCCGCATCATCGACATCTGCTCAAAGGACACCTACGCCAACATCACCGATTTCGAGTGGTACCTCACCACCCTCGTCGACATGGTTCGGCTCACCCGCGGCGTGGACGTGGGCAACGCCGTCGCGCAGCAATTGGTGAACGTCACTGTGCGTGTACCGGAAGTTCGAGAGTTTGCGGTGGCGGCCATGCGGGACTTGTTGATGGACGATACCCTGCTCCTCTCCGCGACGCAGCTGGAGAAGAACAACGCCGCGGTGCTGTGGGCTGCTGCGTGGATCTGTGGCGAGTTTAGGGGCCATGTCGATGATCCGTCGGGGTTGATTACGCGGTTACTGGCGCGCGGTGTTGTGGCGTTGCCCCCGGTGGTGCAGGCTGTGTTTTTGCAGAATGCGCTGAAGCTGTACGCCCATTGGGCGGTTGATCTGCAGAAAACGCCTGAGGATTCACCCGCAACAACGCCACTGAACGCCGAAACCTTTGGCCAGACAACCTCGGAACTGCTCACCGCCCTCGCACCCTTCCGCACGGCCGCTGACCTCGAAGTGCAAGAACGGGCTTGCGAGGTCTTTGAAATCATCCAGTTGGTCCACCGCCACTGCACACACACCCCTGGAGATTCGACACAGCAGCAACGCGGCTTGGTGCTCACCGAGTTACACACCCTCTTCAAGGGTGAACTCAACCCTGTCGCCTCCAAAGCCCAGAAACGCGTACCGGTACCCGAAGGGTTAGATTTGGACGCGTGGATCTTCGAGCCGGAGCCCGAACCGGTCGAAGAAAGCAGCAATGTCGAAGATGTAGACGATACAGATTTCTGGGGCGAGAAACCCAGCGGCGGCGGCGGTGGGGGAACATTTGACAGTAACACCGACTCACCAGCCGACGCGGACCGCAAACGCGCCGAACGTCGTGAACGCCAGAAATTTGATCCGTACTATATCCCCAGCGGCGGGCAACAACAACAACAACAACAACCGCTGTACGATGATATCGATGTGAACGAGATCCCCATCGTCCGGCTAGATCTCCCGCCCCTCTCCTTTGGCGAAATCGAAACGGGCCGTTCCAAGAAAAGCAAAAAAGGCAAATCCACCCGCGCTGACGACCTCCTTGGTCCCCCCTCCTCATCATCATCAAGACAACCACAGAAATCATACAACATCAACCGCGGCGGGGAGATGCCCGACGGTCCAGCGGCGGGAGACGATGACCGCGAGAGCCCACTGAACGCGGATGTGGATGAGATTACGAAAGCGGTGATGAGCGTGGATTTGACGGCTGGCGCTGATGGGGAGTTTGATGTTATGGAGCCGAGGGATTTCCCGCCCCCGCCGCCCGCTCCTGATAAGAATACGACGGGGGAGTTGCTGGTTGTGAGGAAGAAGGTTGGGGGGGTTAAGAAGGGTGTGGGAGAGGAAGGTGGTGGAGGTGTGAAGATGAAGAAGAAGAAGAAGGAGAAGGGAGGGGATGCTGATTCGGGGTTGGTAAAGAAGAAGAAAAAGAAGACTGTGAATGAGGAGGACGTAGGGGTGGAACCGGTTAAGAAAATCAAGAAGAAGAAGGCACCTGTAACGATCGCTGACCCCGCGCCTACGTCGACATCAACCCCCGCCACCCCCACCGCGGCGTCGGGACCGTCGTCCCCAGCCCACATCAACAAATCCCAGCTGTACGCAGGCAGGGGCATCGACATTGACGCACCCTACGAGCGTGTCGCATCCCCCGCCTTATCCGTCGGCGACACGGCCACGGGTGCCGACCACCTTCCCACCCCAACACAACCCGAACCCGAAGAACCCAGGGACTGGATAGACATAGGCGGCGACGACACCATCGCCGTCAGCTACGACTGGGAACGTGCTGACACGGAATCCACCACCGCCCCACTTCCCATCCACGTCCACCTCCGCTTCACCAACACATCCCCCCACCCCATCACCTTACCCAACCTCACACTCTCATCAGACTCGGGCGCCGTGACAGCACCATTGGGCGATATACACCTCCCCCGCACCCCTACTCAGGCACACACGACAACCCTAACAATCCACCTCCCCCGTGCCCACGACCCACCGTACCTGGCTACACCCCAAACGCTACATCTCACCTGTGGGCTGGCGAGGGCGGGGTGGGCTGCGACTCTGGTCCTACCCTCCACCACCAACTTCCTGCCCGCCTCCTCGGTGATCACCCCACCCTCTCCCGAGGAATTCGCAACCATCCTCGCCAACGCATCCCTCCAACAAGCGCAGGTCCACACCTCAACGACCCAATTCCATATCGCGAAGCTGAGACCAGGCTGGGGCGCCGATGAGATTCTGGCGCGGGTGGGGAGACGCGTCCGGATGGGGGTCGTTGAGGGTGTGGACGGCGCGGCGACATTCTGGGGGTGGGTGGATGCGGGCCGTCGGACGGTTCAGGGGGATAGCGAAACCGAGCCCACGCGGCCGTGGTGCGCGGCGCTGATCCGGGTCACGCGAGGCCAGCGGGGGATGTGGATTGTGCGGGCGGAGCTGAAGGCGGTTGTGGGACGGGGACGGGAGGGGCTCGAGATGGTGGAGGGCGTTGTGGCGGAGATTGGGGAGTGGTGTGCGGCGGTGGGCGGGATGTAGCGGCTGCTGCGAGGGTTCGAGATCTCTGTGCCCGAAATGGTCAGGATGATGTACTGTACATACCACAGATGTAAGGTGGAGGATTTGGAATAGTACTGATGCCGGCCGGGCCTTGATGGTCCACTGTTCTATTGTTGCAATCCGGCTCTCTCTGTTTCTTTTTTCAGTCTTCTTGGAGTTTGTTCTTTTTGGGAGGATATGGAAACGGATTTGGAGCAGAAACAAGCTGATGTACAGTCGTAGCCCATATCCAGTTCAACACCGCACTCATCAGACGCCAAAATACCAGACCCAGTAAAGCAGCAGCCAATTGAAAAAGGGAAAGAAAAAAGAGAGTCTTATTCGAAAGCAAAGAAGCAATCACGGGGCAACCAACGGGAATCAGACACACACACACAGAAAGGAATGCGCCCCCTCTCCCCTCATCCCGAAAGCGTTTCAAACGATAACCGGGGGAATGCGAATCAGCGGTGCAGAAGGGGGGGAAAATCGGCAACAAAAGTAGGTGGGTCGAGACAACAATAAGCAATGTAGCTAGCTAGCTACCAGGCGGGGGGAGACCAACGCAAGCAGGACCGGGGAGAATGTTCAACTACTTCCGTCCATGGTCATTAGCGTTCAATGCCTCGTTGGACGAGACCCGATCGCCCTCCGGGGGAATGTAGCTCGCCGAGGTCCCACGCACTCCCAACGCCTTCAACCCCTCGATAAGCCCGGCGGCATCCAGCCGCTCGCCATCGGTTCCCTCAAACAGGCCCGCGGTGCCGTCGTCCTCGTCATGGAAGTGTTCACGAATGCGTGGGCTGCCGGGGGCCGAGGCGGGGCGGGGCACTTTTTGGTGGTACTTCAGATTGGTCAAATCGTCGCGTTGGAGACCCGAGGGGTTCGCGTCGCTCTCGTACCCGTACTGCAACTCGCCGGTCCGGTTCCCGTGCCCGTACTCATCCTGGTCGGATTCCGTGTGGTGCGAGTTCTCGTAGGCGGCGACGGCGTCGGGCCATTTACGGCGGACGGCGACCCAGCGCGCCTTGACGTACTCGAGGCCCATGCGTTTCCAGTCGAGGAGGTCCGACAGGCGTTCGGTGCGGTTGCGTTGGTTGATGCGTTGGCGGCGGGACTTTTGACAGAACTCCATCATGCAGTCTGCGAGCTGTTGGCAGGACTCTTCGATGGATTTCAGGCGACGGTCCACGATATAGATGCCGTAGTCTGGCGGGTGCGAGATCATCTCGTCCATGAAGCAGCCGAAGCCGGAGAGGTTGGTCGTGATGGAGGGTACGCCCATGACCGTGCACTCGGCAGGAGTGTATCCCCTAATGGTGCGGAAAAAAAATGCGTCAGTCGTGTTTCGACACGTGGATTGAATTCAAGAAACATGTATCAACCCGATTCGCGACACATACCATGGCTCGTAGTAACTAGGGAAAACTCCCAAATGGCACCCTCTAACAAACTCCTCATAATCCATCCCCAAAAGCGGGTTGTTGGAGCTCAAGAATTCGGGGTGGAAGATCATCTTAACCCTGTCCTCCGGCGCATTGAACAGCTTGACCTGACGCATCTGGTGCAAGATTGGGTCGGTCGCGTCGTCCGCCATGTTGTGCGTCACGATGGGGGGTAAAGTGTCGCGCTTGAGGGCAAAGATGCGCCTCTTGAGGAGGACAAAGTCTTGGTCGGTGACTAGGAGGGAGGAGTCCGGAATCTTTCCTCTGTTGGTTGAGAAAAGACATAAGTTAGGTTGGTCACTCATCCGCATCAACGGGCGCCCGCAGTACAATCACGCACCTTGCAGCATTCTCAAAGATGCGCTGTCCAATCGAGTTCTGGATCTCAGTCACGGAATCCTTCAACTGCTTCATCACAGCCTGTCCCTTCAATGCATCCACAGTGAAGCTGTGTGTGCTCGCAGGCATAATGATAAAGGCTACGACCGTGATGGGCGAGTTGATGTGCTTGAGTTGTGCGTTCAAGCCTTCAAGAAGACAAAAGGAGAAATGTTAGGCCGGCCGTTCCCCCCAATCCATCAATTGCAATATCATCAAGAAACATACGAGCCATAGATTCAATAAACATATCCACTCCCTTGTTGCGGAACTCATAACGGCCGGCGGTGAAAAAGTACAACGTGTTGTCCAGATCAAAGTCGTTATAGCCGTAGAAGTGACCGCGGGTGAACTCGTGAATCTTTTCCTTGGCCTTGGCGTGCAAGTTCTGGAACTCATGGAGGGCACTGAACTTGACCACGTTCAAACCGTTGGGAGTGACGCCGTCTGTGAACGATGGATATGAGTAGGTGCTCCGAGACATGCATGGAGAACGAAGGTAGACAGAATTGCGTCTCGGGATAACGAACCTGGCTTTCGCTTCAGCAGCCATTCAGCCTCATAAGCAGTGATGTGACTCACTGTCGTAAAGACGTCCGCGCAATGCGCCGCAGCTCGCTCAATGCAGTAACGGTGGTAGATTCCTCTTCTGCCAGCCTCAGCGTCGCAGTCAAAGAACTTCAGGTTGTTGTAGAAATCAACATCACCAGCGCAAAGGTATCGTCCCAGCAGGGTAGCGTGGGTGGTAAAGATGGTGGCGATGTTCATATTCCGTTTTCGCAACAAAACGAGGGCGACGCCCGCCAACCATTCGTGGAAGTGGGCGATGACTGCGGGTCTTGTGTTCGCGGGGCGTTTCTCGTTGACCTCGGACGCGGGCAGAGAGGCATGATGTTGTTGTTGGTGTTGGAACTGGAATGCGTGGAAGAATTAGATCCGCGACCACTCTGCAAACCGATCAGAGCCCGACAATTTACACACCTCTCCCAAAAACCATGCAACAAGGTATCCGAAAACAATAGCCTCGTTCGTCTCCCTGTCGTTCGGTGGGCTAGGAATCCCCGCCGTGGTCCAGAGATCGCTCTTCCACTCATTCATCCTGTGGTACGCGCTGCTGACATCCAACAACAGAACGTAGGGGGCGCCTTCTATCAGCCAGCGGCCGTAGAGGAACTTGACGCCGCGTGCCGTCAAGTTTTCCAGGGTCACTCTCATGGCCTCGGATTGCGGCTTGTCGACCGCCTCGACTTCCATCGGGGCGGTCTTGTAGGACAAAGGCCCGATGAGACAGTAGCGGTCGCCGTATTCGTTACATGTTACTGGCGCCTTTGACTTGATGACCGTGTAGATTCCGCCGACTATTTGCAAAAAAATGGGTGGGAGGTAAGAATGAAGTATAACAACGAGCCAGTATTCAAGTGAGCCATAAGGTGATTCTATCCTCTCGCTCGTGTTTCTCTACCGGTGTGCATAAGGACTCGAAGACGAACCTTTGTTGGCGACCTCCCACGCGATCTCGAACAGCAGAGGCTTGGTGATGTCCTGCTTGTTGTCGGCCATTGTGGCAGCTGTTTTTTTTGGGGGGCTTTCAGATTATAGGGATGCAATGTGTATCAGATGATCGTGAAAATGGGGGTGGTTTTGCTGGAGATCAGCACTACGAGCAGAAGATGGTGCAAAACAAGAGGGTTAGAACGTGGGACCATCTCGGCAGGATGACGTAGACGATGGGAGTGCAAGATGGGGTCATCTTACCAGAGATGTCGGGCTCCAGTGGGGCTCGGCGATTCAGGAAACCGTTTGTCGAAGAGAAAGAGGAAGGCGCGGAGCAGGGCTTGCTCTTGTTCAGGGGGAAGAAGGCAGGCAGACGGTCCCTGAAGGAGTTCGTTGTTTTTTTCTGCTTCTCTGCTTGCCCCTATATATCATAAAGGAAAGTACAGTATGACTGTCAGTTATGGGCGGGCGGGTGGGTGGTTTGGCCTTGTCCTACGCGGAAAACGCCCCATGAGGCCATTACGACAGTCAGGCCAGGGGGCAGCGCAAGACTATTACCCACGGGCCCCCGGGTGGCAATGACAATCAACCCCATCATCATCATCATCATCATCATCAAATGCTCCTTCAACATCAACGCCAACAACTTTCAACTTTTCCCATCCTTTGCTGATGAGAGACCTCCGGCAAAGCTGCGCTCACAGATCTAACGAGGTGACACATCGATGGCCGTTCCGCCCGTCGTTGAACGTTCTCCTCCATCTCCTTCCCTCTCCTTCCCCTCAACTTTTCCATCCTTCGGCTCTCAGCCATATCCTGCCAATTATCGATTGCCATCGCATCCATGTTGTGGGGAATCTGGGCAGCTCAATCCCCCGGTTTTAGACAGCGTCCACCAAGATTCATATAACTTGTGCTATGTGCGGGCGACGCCGCTTTCCTTGGTGGGTCGACGCGTTTTTGTGCGATGCCAACTTTGCCAGCACCCTCTCTCAAGCTCAAATCCATGTCTCAACTACATAGCGGACATCGCACTTCCTGTCGCCGCGAACGATGGGCGGCTGATTGGCACTCACCGATGAAATATGGAGTCGGCCGTATGAAGGGATACTGGAATCAGATGCTGATGAATGGATGTGATGTGGTTGGAAAAATCTATGTAGGGCTTCTCAGATGTGCTGCAAGAAACCTCCGAGCGATGCAGGGACCCTCGGGCATTTTATATCTTTCACAACCCGTAGTTGACGACATCAATCCGATCCATTCCATCGCGGTATGGGAAGCGCCTCCGAAATAACACCCCCAAATAGACATGGCAGATGCAGGGTGAGATGGCGACGACATGAGTTGGGCGGGAAAGTGCCAGCTGGGAGGAAAGGTCAGGGGGACCAGCAAGGGTTGCGCCTCCACCGCAGACACTTATATAGAGGAAAGAAGTCGCCGATATGTCCCACTTTGATTAGGGTCATGGTTAATAAGGATGCAGTGAGTTGGGGGGGGGGGGGGGGAACAAGGGAATCGAAGGTGCAAGTTGCGGGGGGGGATGAAGCGTCATTGCGGCCGACAATGATGTCATGGGGAAGGGGTGCGCGCTTGTTGTAAGATGTGGCTTGCGACTGCGCGCAACGAACGAGCCCGCTTACGTACTGCAGCAACTGCACTGAAGTGAGGCGGCGGGGTTAGGGTTAGGACCCGAGCGGTCATGTACGGACGGCCAAAGAACTCCAAACGCAATGCCAACTGCAGGTTTCCTCTGGAGTTCCTGTCGAGATCAGGACAACGACACCCATACACTCAACAATGTTCCGGAAACCTTTCGCAACAAAGACAGAGTCCCAGTTGCGCTCCTCAGATAGGAGGAAACTGCGCGCAGAACTACTGGCTGCTTATCCCGCATCCACAGAGGAGCGCATCGCAGAGCTGTTTGGAGACGGAGGAGGGGCCGACGTCACGTCTGTGAAGTTTACTGCTCATTCAGGTGAATAGCATGGGCGGAAAGTCCTGGGGGATGTGGGTTACTTAGGTACCCGAATACTCACAGGGAGGCCCATTTGCCCATCGTCAATTGTACTTTAGGAGAACAGGGAATTCTGATATCGATAAAAGGGCAGCCGATATTATGGAAAGACTTAGACGGGAACCTTTTCCCAACAGGTATGAAGGCTTACGGGCATTGGCTGCGATGCGATCTGCTCCACCAAGCTTCGACGCGTATGAGTGACGCATTGCAACTTGCGCACAGTATACGCGCTATGGACGGTCCCAAACATGTTACCATCGATAATGACCCACGGCCCGGTCCTACACAAGTTGTTTGATGGTGCAGGTGCGCTTCAGATGGCTCTGCGCAACCGCGCCCCCTGATCGCATGGTGAAGCTGATGATTCACCACTCGCAGATCTGATGCTACCTGGAGTGATAATACCAGCCGAAGGCTTCGGGGATCTGCAATACGGCGATATCGTCTCGATTACAGTCCGAGGGAGTCTGTGAGTGGATATCGAAATGAACTTTTGAATACTTTGGGCTTGAGACTTATGTGGTCTCCTGTAGGATGCCGATGGCCGTAGGAACCATGGCGATATCCAGCGACGAGATAAAAAAGAGCAACTATGCCATGCGAGGGAAGGGCGTGCATATTTTGCACACTTTTGGAGATACATTATGGGCGAGCGGGGATAAGTCGACCCCGCCAGATCCGGTAGATGGTGGGTGGACGTTGTCTCAGCTTTCGGAAGGCTCGGGAGGGGGTCTGAGATCTTGATTCAATCTTAGAGGCGGATACGAGCGGAAGTTGGAGCGAGATATCATATCCTCATTCGGGAATGAGCACACCAGTGAACGTGGACGTTGTGACAGACAGCGTGCGGAGCCTATCCATGAGCGTCCCAGACGACGAGGCTACCCAACCAAACCACACCGAAGCCGCCGATGAAGACGACACCTCCTCGATACCACAGCTCACACCAGCAGGTGAGTTGCTCTCACCACCCTCACGCAAAACCATTTCTTGTAAACTCACCCCACCCCACACACAGAGATGGACACCCTCCTCTCAACGGCCCTCCTAACCGCCCTCAAAACACTCCCCACCGACTCCAAAACCCTCCCCATGCCCTCCAGCATCCTGTACGCGAACCACATTATGCCCTCCCGCCCACGCGGCACGCACCTGGACATCAAACAGTCGAGCTATAAGAAAGTGGGCAAATTTCTGAAGGCGATGGAGAAAAGGGGGTTGATCAAGTTGAAGGAACGGGGCGGAGAGACCTTGCTTGTGGGTGTTAATGGGGTGCATCCTTTGTACGTACCATTTTCGGGTTGGGTCGAAAATCTGCTCGTTGGGACTGACTGTCGTGGTGTAGGTTAAAGGAGTTCGAAGCACCACGTAAAATTGCACGAGACGAGAAGAAAAAGGACTCCCAAACAACATCCACCGGAACCGGACCCGCCCCCGGGTCTTCCAACGGAACAAACCCCGCCCCACCATCCATCAATCAAATCATCTCAATAACAGAGTTCTTCAAACCCTCCCAAAAGGAGCTGAGGTTCTTTGAGGAAGTGGGTGGGAGGTAGGTGATAGGGTGGATGACGACGGATTTCTCGATAGCGAGGAAATGTACGGTGCTGACCAGGAACGTGTATAGCAAGAATGATGTGTACTCGGCAGCGGATATTCGGACGGCTGTGACGGAGTATATTTCGGCTAAGGGTTTAGTGGATGATGTTAATCCAAGGTATGTTGCGGCTATCACCCCTTCACAATCTATAGCTTTGCCGCCCGGACTGACAATTTCTCTCACATATAGAATGGTAAAAATCGACCCAACCCTTTGCGACACAATCCTCCAAAAACACGAATACACCACAATCGACTACCTCCCCCGCGATGAAATCGTCTCCCGCTTAAGAAACCAAATGCCCCAATTCCACCAACTCAACCTCCCCGCCTCCCCGCAAGGGTCCGTCACAGAACTGCGCAAAGGCCCCCTCAAACCCCTCCAAATAACAACCGAACAGCGCCAGGGGAGAAAGATGGTGACGAAGGTCGTGGGTTTGGAACGGTTTGGGGTCGACCCGGAAACGTTTGCCGGGGTTTTGAGGGGCGTTTGTGCCTCTAGTACCTCACGTGCGTAACAATCCCCCCCCCCCCCCTCCCTCGTTCCCACTACGATTATGTGACTAACGCGTTATATGACTTTTCCAGTATCGCCCCTCCCCGGCAAAGCAAACGCCCACCCGACGTACGAAGTGATGGTGCAGGGGAACAAAGTGAAGGAGGTGTGCGGGGTTTTGGAGCGGGAGTACGGGGTCCCGTTTAGCGGGGGCCGGTCGAGGTTTGTTGAGGTTTTTGAGAAGGGGGGGAAGAAGTGAGGAGCGAAGGAGGAGTGCGCGTAGTGATAAGGTTTAGGAAGTAGGCGCGGCGTGTGGATCTGGGTAGGGATTTTGAGACGTAGTTTTTTTTTGTGTATAATGGCATAGTTTCTCGAGGAGCGTCTGATATTTGATGGCGACGGCTGCTTCGTGGGGAGTCACAGGAGAGGAATGTTGGTTGCAACTTGCCCGACGGAATTTGCTGCCCTTCGCTGACTTGTCGATTGCCGAATCCGCGTCTCCCCGTTCAACAAATTCGACACCGCGCGGCCCTGTCAAAAACCCCGTCAAAGGATTCAAAGACAGCCGAAATTGATATTATCCCACCCACTTCAAAGACAGATCAACGTCCCCCATCCCACCCCACCTTGCCCGGGCTGACACTTCCTTAACCTCACCCAAGAAGTGCGCTATTATGGATGGACGATGGAAACTCCTTGGCTTCCCGCATACGGGATGCCATACGCGGGTGCCGAGGGGCGTCTAAAGTCCCCACTCCTTCTCGGAAGCGGTACGCAGAACTACGAATCTACGCTCTACCGAACCGAGCTGGGAAACCAAACCAGGCGCTCGCTGCTTCACAACATACTTGAAATCGGAGGTAATTTGGGGCTACGATGTTGGCAGGAGGGGGGTCGAAGAAGGAAGGGCTGACGGCGTTTTCGTTCCCTACCCTCTCCAGTCCTGTACACCGGAGCGCAGCTCAAACCCATCCCCCCACAAAGAAAATGCTCGAAAAACTAGCAAAAGGACCCACCCCCCACAGCAAACTCCCCCCGCCGGTCTCCCAATCCACCGACACGCTCATCGATGTCCCCGCGGGTGGTGACGCCGGCGCGGCCGCGGGTGTCGTCGCGACCAACAACAAGACCCCGGCTGCGGTCTCCGAGGTCGACGGTATCGCCAAACCCGCCACATCGGATAAGACAGCGAAACCAGACGAACGGAAGGGTGACGCAAAAAAGGCGAAGAGATTGAGCGCGGCGGAGCAGGACGCGGAGGCTTATAAGGGGATCATGCGGCAGGCTTCGTTGGGTGGCGCGAATAGCGGGAAGGATAGATCGAAGGAGGAGAAAGGGAAGAAGGCGGGGAAGGGGAGGGATATCAAGGAGGTTGCGGAGGCGCAGGCGCAGAGTGATGCGATGGAGGCTGAGTTGAGGAAGTTGGGCGCTTTGTAGTGTGTGTTGTGGGTTTGGAACGGTGGTCGGGTGGAGTCTATGGCCGGGGGATTCTATTTCGAGTGTTGTCTACTATATACAATCAGTCCTTTGGGTATCGTCCATCTACACGGACTCAGAGCAGTCTATGTCTTTTCGTGAGATTCACAGCATTTGGTAAACAGAAAGTCCCTCCAGCAGCTCAATCAACTCGTCATCCGAGTCATCGTCCAACACGTCGGTTGCAACAAGGTTCTGGGGTCTCTCAGCCTCGTCCACCCGCCGACTACGAAGCCCATGCGCACCCGCCGCACTCGCAACCATCTCATCCTGCGAACCCCCTCCCTCCTCATCACCCCCGACCCCGTTCTCATCCATCTGATCCAAATCCATATCAAAATCAAAATCACTGTCTTGGAACGTCAGACCTTCGAATAACGCAGCTATATCCGCCTCTTCATTCGGATCTGAAACGGTGGTGCGGGAGGGATGGGTGGTCGGTTGTGATGGAGACCGCCATGTACCCGTGAACTCGTCGAAGGAGAGGTCTCCGAGGAGGGTTGTGAGGGTTTGCTGGGTATTGGATTGTGTAGGCGGAATGTTGGAACTGGGGCACATGGGTTCGATGAGGGAGAGTTGGGATGATGGGATATCCGGGTCTTCGTGGTGGGGGGGTGGGGAGTCGGTTTCGGGGTCAGAGGGGGGTGGAGGGAAAGTAAGTGGTGGGTTGGAGGGAAGAGCCCAGCCGCATAACGTTTCAAGGGTGATGTCCTCGAACTCGAACGGGGGGATGGTCGTGACGTATCCCGCTGATACGTCCTCAAGGTGGGCATCAAAGTCGTCCGCAAAGTACATGTCCGAAACAGGGAGGCTTTGAGTGAAGCCCTCATTCACCTCCCTGCTCGGTTCGCCGTGAAGAAGGCCCTCCTGCACCTCCTCATACTTGACCTCCCCCGCCAACATCCCGACAACCGTCCCACAAACACCCAATACGCTCCCGATCTCCCCCACCACCAGCTCCCCCGGCACCAGCCCAACTTCCCTTGCCTCTCTCCCCTCCTTCGACGAAAGCCCCGCAACCAACTCCCCAACCGTCCGCGCATCATCCAGGGCGCGCAGGGCGGTATCCTTCGATGTGGGTTTTGAGACGAGGTCTGTGATGTACCGGGGCGAGACGGATACGCTCAAGCGGGATCCGAGAATGATATGCGAGAGGATGGCGTGGACGGCTGCGTGTGCGCTGGGTGGATGGAGGTGGTGGAACGAGGAGGCGGGGAGGCCCAAGAGGGATTCGAGGGTGTCGCCGAAGATGGTTACTGTAGACGAACCGTTTTTTTAAACTCAGCTTCATCTTGCTTGGACCGATGTGAAGCATAGCTCTTACCTTTCTTGACTACATCACCCCACCCCGCCAGCATCTGCAGCCTATACCGTCGGGGCACCGCATCCAGCGCATCCCCAGCACTGTTTGGAAAACTGTTCCGACAGCGCGGACAGACAAGGACGCTGTCATCGCTTTGGGGCGCGTCTTGCAGTTTGACGAGGCATTCTGGACACGAGGGGAAGTGGAATGCTGACGAAGGGAGGATGCGGAGGGGTGTGAGGGGAATGAAGGGCATGCAGAGCGCTGGAGGGCTCGATGGAGTGGACGGGCAAGATGTCCCAGATGAGATGTCCGAAGGGGAACGCGCGAGGGGCCGGCCATTGGCGGACATGTTCTCTCGCCTGAGCATGGTCGTGACCTGAGAGCACCATTGACAAGCCGTAGAGAACCCCCGCAGAGCGATGCTGTCCGCAGCCGCACCCACCACAGACCCAGCCAACGTCCTTGTCGAGCTCATAACCCACGACTTACCCACCGTTCCCGAGGTATGAGCCCCATATATTCGCATTCTACATAACGAACCAACTGCTAACTTGCTCAATATGTAGTCGGAAGACTTTACAGAAACGAAACGCCGATACGTCGAACAGCAAATCCTGTACAACGCAGCTACAGATATTCTTCTTGAGGCTGATTCCGACGATGAGGACGCGTCTCTTGGGGCTGGGGATAAGGCTACGGTAAGCAAGCTGTGGGGGGAGATAACGGGGAGTATTAGACAAGGGAGAGCCACGAGCATGGGCGATGGCTCCTGCATCTCATGCCAAGCCACATAGCGAATGATTGACCGTCCCCCTTTCATCCCTTTTCTTACGGCGAAACCAGTTCTGGGAACCTCTCAGTCGGCTCTTGATATCAGCGGAAACACGACATCAGCTCAGTCCGGGGGGTCATACAGGCGATGAACGGTCGAAAAATGGAGATAAAGAGGAGGCACCTACCCTGCTAGGGATGGATAAGGAGCAGTGGGATGCGTTGGAGCATAGACGGGCGGTGCAGCAGGTTCGTTGAGTCGCACATGGTGTCGGGGGATGTGGATGTGAGGAGGGCGGAATGACTTGATTTGCGATATTGCTCCTAAGATGGTATGGTCTGGCTCCCTGCTTAGGTGCCTGACGAGCTCAGACAAATGCTTTTGAGTAAGGTAGAGCAACGACTCTCGACAACCTGTCAAACACTATCCAGAAGTCTGTACGGGAAGCAGTCTGCTGGTGAGGCCTACCTTCCCCAGCACTCGAGTACCCGCGGATGTCATATATCACGTCTGACACTCCCGCCAGACCCGAAACTAGACGCCGCAAAAGCCCGCCAACTCTGCGCACGCGTCATAGCCCAAAAACGCCGCATCGCTGAGAAAAAGAAAGAGGCGCTGACCCTTCGTGTCCGGATTGCGCTGGAATGCGACCTGTATCTAAATGTACGTCCGCTATCTCCCTTACATCTCCTCTGCAGCGCTTTACTCAATCATGTGAATACCCCCGCCGGCCATGTAGACATGGGCGAAAACGATCGACACACTGTGGCGCCTCGTAGCGGACTACAAGTGTCGCGTGGAGCCAGAGAAACAGGCGACCTTTATGGAGTATTTTGCGGCTATTGTCAAGAATGCGTCGTTGAAGATGAGGTAATTGCGAAAAATGCTGTCCCCCCAAGCTTTACCTCCCTCTTACCTTATTCTGACGGGTGCTTCTCGGTTCCCGTATACAGATGCCTGAAAGCCGAAATCATACTCGCGATCTCCACCGGCCCACAAGGAGACGACCTCAAAGCCACCAGGTATATCCCTCCAAACCCCTTCGCCCTCCCACTCTCCCCCTAACCACGCCCCCCCTCTCAAACCCACAGAGCAACCCTACTCCAAACCCGCACAACCCTAACAACTCGCCTCCACCACCTCGACGCGCAACTCGCGACCTACGCCGGTGTCGGAACCGGGGATGAGTTTAGTCGCATTGTCAGCGCGTATGCGGATGTGATGAGGGCTATCGGGACTGTTGAGGGGGATATTGGACGGTTGGGTGGGGGTGGGGGTGTCGGTGGGAGTCGGGGGAGGTAGGGAGGGGCGTGGTAGATGCGTCAAGCGGAATTGCGACCGTTGCATTGATGGACGGGGCGTACTGTATGTGTGCCGCGATGGGCAGGATTTCGGGCGTATGCAACCCCCCCCCCCCTCTTCGCTCAATCCCCATCAATCACGAAACGCTTCAACGCTACGTGTACGGCTACATCCACGAAGGGAGCGCGCGATACGAGCCCGATTGGACCCGTCGACCCAACGGCCCACGCCGATGGATGCCATCGTACCGCTGCCGAACACTGCGTAAACACTCGCCTGCCCGGTTTCCCAATCCGACGGTTTCTCCGACCCGTCTCTCGAATCGGACCGTGCGGCCGCCTCTATGGCGCGTTCGGCTCCTCACCCACCACCGCCTTCCAACGGAGAGGGGGCCTACCGACCAGCCCGGCGAACTGGCCGGAGGGAGATCCCATACCCCGTCCCGTGAAATCCGCACCCACCAGGCACCAATGCATCCATGTTGACGAGACGCCCCCAAAGGCCGATCGTAGATGTATGTATGTAGCATGTTTCCATGTTCATGTATAAATGAACGTCGTTTTGTGAAGTCGTGAAAGAATGTGTATGGTCGATGAACCCCAGCTTGCGGTGTGACTTTACTCTATCTTCCCTGTGGGTGGTTTCATCCGTCGGGCGGTGTCTTGGCTCTCCGGGCGGATCATCCGTACACCCCGCGAACCTATCCCAAACCCCTTCCACAACACCCGCCACAACAATCATACGAATTTTTTTACGTTCTGACCTTTGATTACCGCCAAACTCATCTTTGAAAAGGGGAACAAAAACCCACCGAAACAACAAAAAAAGAGGGGGGGGGGGAAACTGGGACTAAAACTGGGGACTTCAAAAACGATGTTAACAATACTGGGGGGGACGAGCAGCAAACGATCAGAGCAGGGCGGGGCAGGGCAGGACAAGCAAGATGAGGTACGCGGTGATGAGATGAGAGGGGGGGAGTCATCTCATGATAGGGTGAGGCTAGAGTTTATAGGGGCTAGGATGGGCTAGGTTATGGTAGTTTCGTGTGCCGGTGGTGGTGGGACGACTTCTGCGCGTGCGGGCTGCGATGAGATGTGGTAGCATGAGGAGATCGATGATGTTGCGAGATCGTGTGGATGTGGTGCTGATAGGATGACGAGCAGACGGCGAGGGTGGTATTCCCTGACAGCAGATAGCAGATCGTAACGAAACGCGGCGAACGAGCGAAGCAGGCATGGGTATATGATGGGGTGTGTCGGGACCCATGAGCGACAAGGCAGCGAGCGGTACGGTGCGGCAGGAGCATGGAGTTGTATGTACACGGGAACGCCCAAAGCAAGACGGTCGACGCGTGGTCTGGGCTTCCGGGCGTTGACGACGATAGGCTAACATAGGACGTCTGATCGACGCCATACTGCCCGTCTGATGCTTGCAGTTCGAATGCTTCTCCGTGTATCGCAGGCGAGTGTTCATGAGTGCCGACTGGATGTTTCGGACGACCGTGTCTAATGGGTGGGTGACGGGTAGTCCACCGATAATTGCACGCCGAGTGGGGTATCTGATGGGACTAACTTCCGACGTCTCGTGGTGCTCGCATTATGCTCTACGCGCTCGCTCGCCTTTGCTCTTGCCAATAAGTTTCGGGGGGTGTTTCGCCGCTAAAAGTCCTCGGTGGGTTCGTGTCGCTTGCCAGGCGTCGTTGAGGGTATACGGTGCGACATCTGGCCACGACTGACCGGCTGTCACTGGGGCGTATCATCCCGGGTCGCCTTCGGCTCCGCGTATCCAGAATCGAAGCTGTAATCACTACTCGCCGTGCTACTGCTAAGTGACCACCTCCATTCTCGCCGACGGGATGATCTCGGACGTTCCGTATGACTGCCCCGTTCGTCCGTACCGTGCGGTTCGTCAATGTCGCCTTGATTGCCGGCGCTCCCATCCTCGTCATCGCTGTCAGGGAATTCATGCACGTTGGGGCACAGCTGCCCGTCATGCAGATCGAACTGCCGTTCGACAAACACGTGGTCTATCTGATCGTTGCTTGAATATACCCGCTCCGAAGCGCTCCGCCGGGGTCTGGGTGTATTAGGCTCGGTCTCTCCGATAAAGTCTTGATCGAGATCGAATGCGCGTTCGGATGCACGTCGACGAGGTATAGGCGTGTTTGGGTCGGATTCCGCGATAAAGTCTTGATCGAGATCGAACGCGCGTTCGGATGCACGGCGACGAGGTCTATGCGTGTTCGGGTCGGACTCCACACAGTCCTCTTCGACATGAACATTCATCGGCGTTGCGGATGGTGATGTGTCTTCTGCCAAATCTGGGATTGCTGAAGGTCGCGGGGACGATCCAGGCGTCGGGTAAGGTTCTAACTCTTCCCCATCGTGGTAGCTATCCATAAAGCTGCGTGTGGGTGATGGGCTCGGGTCTGAAGATTGTGACCGACGGTGCGGATGCGTGAATCGCTGGTTCGGGTACCTATACGCGCGCGTGACAGACGGCGACGCGGATGCGGGCGGCGAAGGGAGGCCATCCGGGTCGTCCTGGCAGGGCACTCCACCGCTTGTCGATGCTTTCCACCCTGGCTTAGAGAAAGGCGCATAAAACTCATTGTGGAGGTGCGGTCTAGGTTCCTCTGCACACTCCTCCTCCTGACTCGCAGCACCAAACCCGAATGGCCTCCAGGCCAAGATGGACTGTACCCTTTTCGGTACTAAGGGGGCTACGGTAGGCACCCTACGAATGGAAAGAAACCAAGCGGTTAGAAGAGACTCTCAAAGCGCAAGCCAGAAATCAGATACAACAGCAAGTCAGAACGTACCAGGGCGCGCCGTAGTCGGTCCAGATCGACTGGGCGGTATGGTACGCCGATCGGCCAGCCTTGAACGCTAAGACGCCTGCTCCAAATGCGACATGTGCCGTCTTTGATGCCCCTCTCATGGCGGCATGTAAGACGAGGGGAAATCGTTTCGCAATCGCGCACAGCACGGCAATGACATACGACGCCACAAAGAGATAAAGGGTCAACACAACAAATCCGGATATGAGTGTGACGGCAAAGACCGTGTGGGCTGTTGTCACCACCCGCCGCACGGTCACTCGCCATGCCGTTGTCACCCGATCCCGCACGGCTCCTGCACTATAACTCAAATAGTCCTTTGCCGTAGATGGCAAGCCCCGCAGTGAGAATGTATATACTGGTGCCCGCGGCGTAGCGGTTTCGCCAACCTGCTCTTGCGATGTATGGAAGCCGAAAGTGAAACCGTTATTCCGACCGTCCGTCCCCGCATGCACTCCCTGGCGTCGATATTTGTCATGAAACCGTTGCGATGGTCGGTGGGCGAAGTCGTCCCGAGGCCGGCTGGCTTCATCATAGTTGAAATGATAGGGGCAGCGTTCCCTTGCAAGCGGGGAAGGGATGGGTATGGGGGATGATGGGGCAGGAGAATTGCTAGGGGATGCCGTTTTCGCCGAGAAACTGAAGTCTGGAGTCGAAACCGCCGCATCCTTCTCCTCGGAAGCGTTGACAACAACGGAAGCGTATGTGCGGGTGGCCCCGGAACTTGAGTAGCCGACCATTATTTGAACTCTTTGAAGTGGGTCGTCCAGTAGTGCGTCAGTGTTGAATTTGGTGTGTTATTCCCGTTAGCCTGGGAGTAATCCCAGCCGTTGGCTCACTGCCCAGGATACTCTTATCAAAAGATACTCCAGGAAGTTTGATGAGGTGAATGGGTCACTGCAGTTGTGGTGAACAGGCTGGAAGTACTCGTTGATGGTAGCTGAATAGCGCGCAGAAACGAGCGCCTGAGAACGACCACGGTTTACAGAGTTCCGAGGGACTTTTCGTGTGATAGAGTAGGATATCGATAGAGCCGGTGGTGGTTGTTGCTGTGGACAGTCGAACTACTGTAACGCACGGAGGCGGAAGCTGGCTGGGTCTTGTGGAGTATGTAACGCTGCTGACCGAAGAGTGCAGTTGGAAAGTTGAAGCCTGTGAACGAGGGAAGAGAAAGGGAGGGAGGATTGTTGTCCGCGTCAATTGTTGTGCGCCCTTCTGCCATATGCGAGGGAGGAGATACATACCGCGGCTTCAACTGACTATGTATACTGTAAGAGCACTCTCTCACCACTCACTGATATGATATCTATGAGAGAAGGGCGACAGGCAGGGCTTGGATGAAGATGAATCAGCGAGCGGCACGGCACGTTCGTTGAGCGTTAGGAAGAGGAGCTACTACGGGAAGACCGGAAGAGCAACAAGTTACGGGAAGTGCCGTGCGCTTTTTCACCCTCTCAGTCACAGCGTGGCGTGCGCATGCATGCAGGTTGACCAGTGGTCCTTACCTTCCGCAATCCGCTGAAGGAGTAATAAGGCTCACGAACTTGAAGTCTGCGGAACATGAACCGCTATGTTCCTACTCGCAGATTTCTCAGATTTCGCAGACGCACATGGAGCGCTGCAGTTCACGGCCTTCCGCTTAAGAACTTGGGCCAATGGACACAACAGTTGGAGCCCAACGCATGTGCATTCATGTGCGCCTCATTTCTCCCCCCTATGCACCCACTTTTCGCATAAACAACCGCCTCTCTTCGCGAACGTAGCAGCGGCTGGAAAATGCTTCTTCTCAACTAAGAAAAGCACGGAAGCGAAGCAACAGAAGCGCCCATCCATGACACCATAAACCCATGTCCATCGTGGCGTCTCTTGTCTCCCGCTTCAAAGGTATCACAAACAGCACAACCAACCAGCCGGGCAGCCACTTATTCGTACTGTACGTTTTCGTCGTTTCGCTGTCAGTTCTGGCATCCCCCGACGACGACGGAAACCTCCCCCCGGGTCTCAGCCATAATGGCCTTTGAGTCAGCATCCCCGGTATCCCAGTTACGGACATTTTAGCGTTAACTCTATATCGCACCCCACACGACCTCTGGGTGTCACTATCTAGGCGACCTCGGAGATGACGTGCACGAAAAAGCCCCAGCGGAAAGACTGAAGCGGGCGTTCTTTTGGGAAACCAAGAACGCCTCCAGACATATTGTGCTGAATAAGTTGTTAAGGTAATCAATTAAATATCTTTATCAGCTCGCGATCTATGTATCGCAACGACATCCTTTATCGTATAGATGAGGGGGTAGGAAGACATGGAAAGCTCATCGCATAGCAGGGAAACCGAGGCATGCATCCCATCGTGGCGTTTTCAAGACCTCCCATTCCAAACACACCTGTCTCCCGCAGCTTGTTGAAAACCATGAGCAGCCCCTTTCTCCCGTCACGTTCTTCCCCACCACACCAGAACTAAGTTAGCCTTACAATCCTCTGCATTCTCCGGCCAAAAAATTACGGACTCTCAACGCACGTCAATCGTCCCGAGGTAGAGGTCATGTGGGGGGGTTGGGTTCGGGTTAAGCCATAATGGCCTGGACTTCAAAATGGGGGCGGAACTGACAGCTGCTGTCAGTCAGATGCAACAGGGCACAGGACATTGCACTGGGATGATGCCACGACGGGCCTGTCCTGTAATACGTGCACCTCCGATATTCGTGAATGGAAAAGAAAGGTTGCTTTGGCGTCGCTGCCCCGGGCACCCATGTCAACGACTTTAGTTCCAATAGAACCCCGACACCAGGCCGTCCATGGCGGGCATCGATCGATGCTGTTCCCATTCGACCCCATGGCCCGCAACGACAGCTAAAAGACGAACGAAAAGCCCATGGCTACCCTTCTCAAACATAGACTAGATGTAGAAGCGAAGTGCATGGGCATCGCAGGCTCGTCCGTGACTGTCATCGGGATGTCGTTTGCTTGCTCACGTCGTACTGTACATACACATGGCATGCGCCGGTCTTCTTTGGCAGGCACATGCCCAAATGGGCAGACGGGGACTTCCGATGTGTCCGAATCCCAAGTTTTCAAACATCAATGGGCAAAGAGCACCGATCACCTTCCCGACACTTCATGTTCCTCCAATTCCAAGGGTCCAATCCGCTATCCCTCCTCAGACATGCTTCTGCACCCTTCTTGATAGCAGCCACGCAATTGTCCATCTCCGTGGCCTTGCACCAGGACAACCGGAACCAGCAGGCCAAAAGATATGCTGAGCCGCGAGTATTGCCTAGCTATACGTACCGGTCCAGCAGGCAGGTCCCCATTTTGCACTCACATGTACAGACGTACGGTACACCCCCATCGGAAGCTGCATCGGAAGCGCACGGCCTTGTGTGGTCTTTCCGTTCCAGTTGTTCAAACCGAACCCCCAACCCACAGCATACTGTAGGCGCGGTCTGCACCGCTCAAATGCGTTGGGAGTTGCCGTAGAGGAGTGGATAGGCGCCTATATATGTACCTCGCGTGTCGCAATGCATATGCATATGGCATATGGCATACAACGCCGATATCTGTGTGTGGTCTCACCCCGTTCAGCGACCCGATCGTCCACAGACAGACAGACTGTTTTAACCCCATATAGGAAAAGAGGAATCAAATACATTATAAAACGGAGGCGCGCGGGGAAAAAAAAACAGGTGCCAGAAGTACTGTATAAGGACGAGTAGAGGGCCATTTGACATAGGTAAACGGCGGGGCGCAAAGAGAGTAGGCGAGCGCTACCCGGGCGCCGTAACCCCACCCCACACTCGAGGGGGGCACGCACGGCATCGCCGGCTAAATCAGCGTCCTCTTCGCATGCCTCAACTCCCCCTCCTCCTCCTTGGTCCCCTTGGGCTTCCCGCCAATCCCCAGCTCCCGATTGACCACCTCCAACCTCCTCTTCCACCCCTCCACACTCGCCAGCTCCCCCTCCAGCCTCCCAATCTCGCTCTGCACACTCAACGCCACCCCGCCACCCCCTTCTTTTCGCAACTCCTCCATCGTCCACTCCAACCCATCGTTCCCCTCCCCGACGCGCAGGAGCCGGTGGTGGTATTTGAACAGCGAGGGCCGGTGGGAGATGGTGATGAGGGTGATGTTAAGGTCTTTGGCGGTTGTGTAGAGGAGGTTCTCGACGTCGGTGGAGACGGCCGAGGTGGCTTCGTCGAGGATGGCGTATGAAGGGTGGTGGTAGAAGAGGCGGGCTAGTTGCATGCGTTGTTTTTCACCTGCGGGGTGTGGATAAACGGACGTGTGAGCAAATTTGGAGCTGACAGCTAAGAAGTCATATATGGAATAAACGTAATGATGTGAGAGTAACGCACCTCCGGAAAACACATCCTTCCACTCCTTAACAGCATCCCACCCCCCCTCCCTGGCCGGAATATAATCCAAATACACCTTCCTCAAAATCTCCGCCAAATCCTCATCCGTCTTCCCGGCCGCCTTCATCTGCTTCACACTATGCGGGTAAATTACCTGCTCCCTCAGGCTCCCAATCGCCAGGTACGGGCGGGACGGAATATAAAAGATCGAGTCCAATTTCGCAGGCGGGCGGAGGATCTTGCCCGCGAATAATGGCCACAGCCCCGCGATGATACGCAAGATAGAGGTCTTCCCCGACCCGTTGGGGCCGGTGATCATGAGGTGGTCGCCTGGGCCGAGGGAAAAGGAGAGGTCGCGGACGAGGACGGTATCGCCGGAGGGCGTGGCAACGGGGACGTTTTGGAGGGTGAGGCCATCGGTGGCGTAGGTGATGGTGCCTTTGATGTGTTCGAGGGAATAGCGGTCGGGTTCGCCGGGGGCACCGGTGATGGGCGCGCCGGTGTGCACGTACTTTTCGTCGTGCAGGTCTTCGAGGACCCGGAGCATGTTGAAGACGCGGAAGGTGTAGCCGGCGAGCTCGCTCAGTTCTTTGTAGGAGTACATGATGCGGCCGCCGGCGTCGGCGAGGGATACCATCAGCCTAGTTGAGAATTGAGGAGGATGATCAGTAAATGCATGTCGCCCGCAACAAAGCTATAAGTGTAGTGTAAGCACACACCTCTTGTTGGTGATGAACCCCTGCGTATGACTCCTCGTCCGATGATCATGCTGCGTCAACGCCGACGCGCCGTCACTACTCTGCAACTGCGCCAGCCTCAGCTCCTCCCTCTTCGACCTGGCGCCCGCCATCTCGGGATAGAACACCGGAATACTGGCAATCAACAGTCCAGCAGCGGACCACGTGTACTTGATGATAAAGTCCTCAAACATGTTGTAGGCGATGCGGATGCGGTAGATGTGGTTGATGTGCCGGATCAGCTTGTAGTAGATGCGGGTGAGGATGGATTGCTCGAGGTGCGCGCCGTGGTAGAAGGCGATTTCTTCGGCGTTGGTGATGAGGCGGGAGTGGGCGGTGCGGAAGTCGCCCTGGGAATGGAGTTAGGAGAGACAGTGAGCACGTGGACCTGAGCCAAAATCAATGCTCGATATGGCGAGATCTGACCCACCTCCAACTGCGCCTGCTGAGCCGCCAACTTCCCAAAAGCCGGGGTAGCAGCCCTCAAAATCGTTGCCGTGATCGCATAATTGATCGCAAGTCCCCACATGCCCGTAGCGCCAATACTCCTGCCCAGCTGGTAGTTGAAGATGATCATATCCAGCACCGGTTTGCCGAGATTCGAGTACAGCGACGCGAGGGCCGTGCAGAAGTTGTTGATGTCGGTCGTGATCAGCTGGTCCGCGCCGTCGATGCGGTTGTCCAGGTTGATGGCTTTGTAGTAGGTGTTGTTGTCCATGTACACGTCGTGGACGTGGCGGGTGAGGCTGGTGCGGAGCGCGATCGAGAACTTGGATTGCAGGTAGCGGATCTGTGAATTTGAAGGAGAGTTCTCAGTGGATGTGCGGGATGGACCAAACCTCAAGCTCTCCTGCACTTCGCTGCACTTCGCTGCGCTCGCCCGGACCGAACCAAGCATCTCCCCCCGAGTGTCATCATCACTCGCACTACTCACCATACTATTGGTATAAGTCGCGGGCACAGCCAACGCAAACCAATAGCCCAACCCCTTCCCAAAACTCCTCGCATCCGCCGCCACCAGATCCCTCACCAACCGTCCATCCAACCTCGCCCCGACAACACTCAAATACGTCCTCAGCACCAAAAACACCGTATGCAACACCAAAATCCCCACGGTCTTGCTCCTCCAGTTGGGTACACAGATTGCCCAGATATATTTCAGTTGCCTGAAAAATCTCTTATCCACGGCGACTTTGATTTTCGAGGAGTCGCCTTTGACCGCGACGATCGCGGTGGAGTCATCACGGAGGTTAGCGATTTTGGAAAAGCGGGAAGCGTCGCGTTGGCGCTTGGCGTAGTAGAGTGCGCCGGTTGCAAGGGCGATTCCGATGGCGGTGCGGCGGAGGCGTTGGGAGCGGGCTTGGAGGAGGGCGGTTGAGGAGAGGACGGAGGGGAGGGTTGAGGAGGTGGCTTTTTCGAGGAAGGTGCTGATTGACTCGGGGAGGGGTTTTGAGAAGGGCATGATGGATGTTGTGGGGGGGTTTGGGTTGTGGTTGGGATGCGGTTGAGGTGGTTACGCGATGCCCGACTGGCTTGTGGCCCCCAACAAGATGCCTGCTTTTTATGAGTTTGGACTTTTATTTTCAGGAAGCGCTATCCTCAAAAGAAAAGCAATACGAGCGACGGAATTGACCTGTCTTGTTGGAAATCACGGACGGAAGCGAACGAACGGAGGGCGCGTGTCTTTCCGGATCAACAGACGTCCTCGCAGCAGGCCCGACCCAGCGTATACACACACAGAGCGAGGAAGACGCTGAGGGGGCTGAGGGCGGGTTAACGTTGTTGCTGGTGAGGAAGAGTGGGGGGGGGTTGGACTGTCTCAGTTCCCAGGTCTCAGTTCCCAGTTGGGCGGAGAAGGGCGGAGCGTGGGAAGAGTGAGAAGAAGTACTCGTGAATGCGGGGTGGCCGCGTGATGAGACGCGCGAGCGAGATGGGGGGACGCGACAGCCAAGACAAGCGACTGCAAGACAAGCGAGGGTAAACCAGTTACTCCCTCCCATGTGCTTCGTGCCCCACCCCCCATGGGGTCTCGCATTCACATGCAGCATCCATCCATCCATCCATCCATCCCCACACGTATATATTCTTCCCCTTCTCAAATTGAATTCACAGCCACTTCAACGCAATCGCCATTCATCTGCAATTTGCGCTTCTCCTCATCATCAGCGGAAGCCCTAGAGAGTTCTGAGCTTCATCATCGCCAGATTCTGATGCGGAGGACTCCTCGTTGTTTCCATCATACCCCCATCATACCAATGCCCCACCCATAGCGACATCCACACAAATCAGCTGCTCCTGCACATCACCGTTCCTCGCAGGGCACATATACAGATCCGCCGCTGGGTCCTCATCCATATCATCGGCGAGTGTCCCCGGCGCACTCAAATAGGTTCATGAGATAGGTCAGGCTGCCTTGGTGGTCGGATAGAGGGATTCGTCCGAGTTTGTAAATATCTTGAAACTGCTCTGAGACGTGCATGCGGGAGAGGATTATGGCGCGGAGGGCCGTTTTTCGCTTGCATTCGCACTTCCATCCCGCCGATCGATATCGGCTAGCTCATACCAACTCAGGCATCGGCGCAAATGAGCAATGGGCAAGCCATAGCACTGTCATCCCCGAAGACTCGCACGATCCGTCCCTCCCTCCCATCCCGCTCTGCATTCCGCTCAACGCGTTCTTTATACAGTACGTGTGCATGACCGACTCGCAGCGGCCCTACAAGAAAGTCGAGATAGAAACCTCACGCCTCTCACGCGTGGCTGTTGCTTCAAACTCTTCCAACGACGACGAGCTGACGACTGCTGACGACGAGGCTGGCATTGCCAACAGCCAACTCTCGCCAAAGTCACAGGCAGCCAGCCAGCCCCCAACCCTCACAATGACTCCTCCGCCAACACAACCGCCAACAACGGCCTCAGCCTCTAAGGCACCCGAGCTACTCCTAGACCTCCACGTCAACTTCATCGTCAACCTTGACAAGGTTCGTCCGTCCCATCTCCCCCACCTCCCCTTCATTCCCATGCTCGCTATCTTCAGAGAGAACACTCCATTGGCAATCACGCACGACCTCCGTCACAAAACTTATTGATCCCCAGCTTCCTCTCCCTCTTTTCCTCTCTTGCAAATAGAACAAAGATGTGTTTGAATACTGGGCAAGCGACCAATTACGGCTCAATGGTGCGAGTTGCGAGTCTTAGCGGGGCGAGGTCATAGCAGGCGGGCCGAGGCTGACCCATGTTCTGATACATATTTTAGGCGTCTACTGGGCCCTAACAGCCCTCGCATTCATGTCCCGCCCGCACGAGCTAGATCGCGAAGAGGTCATTGCGTTCGTGCTCTCCTGTCAACAGAAAAACGGTACCCATCACCCCCACAACCTTCCTATCCAATACAGCTCGAATGTGGGGCTGATGTGTATGTTTTGTCATGTATCCAACAGGCGGATTCGGCGGAAGCGTAGACCACGACGCCCATCTGATCTATACATTGAGCGCGATCCAGATTTTGGTCACCTTAGATGCGTTGGAGAGGGTCGATGTGGAGCGGGTCGTGTCATGTACGTTCCCTCCTCCCATCACCGCAATTCCCCCACTCCACCACCTCTAACTCCCACTCCATTGTTTGATTAGACATCCTAACCCTCCACGACCCCGTCGTTGGTTCCTTCACCGGCGACGAATGGGGCGAAACTGACACGCGGTTCTCCTACTGCGCGATCTCCGCGCTGTCGCTGATGGGGAGGCTTGATGCGGTTGATGGGGATAAGGTGGCCGAGTTTATTGATCGGTGTCGGAACTTCGATGGGGGGTATGGGACTGTGCCGGGGGCGGAGAGCCATGCGGGGCAGAGTAAGTTGAGTAACCGACCGGTCGGGCGGCCCGGGAGGGAGGAGAGGGAAGAGGTCGTGGCGCGAGCTCATCTGATACCCCGCTGACACCTCGCCTATCTTGTTTCTGTTTTCCCCAGTCTTCTGCTGCGTCGGCACCCTCGCCATCCTCAACCACCTGCACCTCGTCGAGCGCGACAAGCTCTGCTGGTGGCTCGCGGAACGGCAGCTCCCTAATGGGGGGTTGAACGGACGGCCGGAGAAATTGGAGGATGTGAGTATCACGGGGGAGTCAGCAGGGGTTTGTGGGTGGTGGTATTGATTTGATTTTCTTGGGGGGCAGGTGTGCTATTCGTGGTGGGTCCTCTCCGCCCTCGCCATCCTTGACCGCATTCATTGGATCAATAAGGAGACGTTGGCGGGGTTTATATTGGCTTCTCAGGTAAGAAACCAACCCCTCCCCTTCCCCCATCCCCCTCTTTCCAAAAACTTCTATTAATCACCTATCGGCGATATCCAGGACACGGAAACAGGTGGAATAGCCGACAGACCGGGCGACATCCCCGACGTCTTTCACACCGTGTTTGGACTCGCCGGGCTGTCGTTATTGGAGTTTGGCGGGTTGGTGGAGGTTGATCCGAGGTATTGTATGCCGAGAGGGGTTACGAGGAGGGTTGGGTTGTGATTTAGAAAGGAGGGGAGAGGGGACGTAGGGACGGCTTGCGATGGTATACGTTACGTAGAATACCTGTAGACACGGGCTGTTGCGTTCATGTGGTAGACACATCGGCGGATGGCAAAGGTGAATGAGTGTCCCAAAACCATAGCATATGGACATCTGCTCAAAGTACTGTACATTATACATGAGGATTGGGTTTTCGTACACCGATATGATTCCAGTATGGAAAAAACATTCAATGATATTCCATTCAATCGGTCCCCAACCGCTGCCCACTCCCCCACACATGCCGTCTGGTCACCCCCTCTCCCGCCGTCCTCGCCGGCCCCGCCCCGGCCCCCGGCACAACCCTATGCCCGCCACCCACCGGCGCGCCGCCCACACCCCCCGCCGCGGCCGCGGACGGAAACTGTTCCTGCAGAATCCTCGGGGTGACCAAGATCCTCTGCCCGCCATTCTGCAGCGGGTACGTCTGATCGAGGTAGTAGTACAGATACCCGACCGCGATGCCCGTGAGCTTGGCGACGGGGTACGGGTTGCCTTGCAGCACGTCCAGGAGGGTGAGCACCCAGGGGAGGTACATCGCCTTACAAAAATCCACAAAAACGGGGGGTTAGACTCCAAGATGCCATGAATGAAGACGAGCAATGTATATGTATGCCCCAAGTTTGTTCGTTTACCTTAAACCGCACCCCAAACAAAAACGACACCATCTCCTCCCCATGATGCATCGCCCACACGTAGATCACACACAACAACAGCGGCTCGCTCAACACCACCAAGTCCAAGACATACGCCGCCACCTGCAAAAAACATTAACATCTCCCCGACCAATCTGACTGTTCTGTTCGATTCCAACAACTCACGTTGATGATCGAGAATGCAAACACCATGAAGAAGACATAGTCCCCCGCCCGCCCGACAAACAGGCCCTGCTCGAGCTCCAGCGAGTGCCGGTACAGGAAATACACCTGCATGAGGAAATTGAGCCCCAGCGGCTGCCAGAAGAAGGACGTCACCAGCCGCCATATCTAATTCATAAAGCATAATCATGAGATACCCGGTCGCGACATTCCCCAGGATACCAGCTATAGGATTACCACATGGAGGATCGAGGAATGGGATTCACATTACCTGGTATCTCTTGACGATGAATCCGCCGTCAAAGACGAGTTGGCCCGGACGACACAGGCCAAGCCCCGCGGCGAGCGAGAACAGGACCGTGCCTGTGATGAGGAACCGGGTGACGGGGGGGAGGGAATTGTACCAGCGTGTTGCTTCGTCCAGGGGCGAGGGGGTGGCGGGTGGTGGTGGCATTGTGGTGGTGTGAGGTGGGTGGTGATGATGTTTGTTGAGATGGGATGAGCGGGAGGAGGGTGATCTCTCCTGCGGAAGTGTTCGGTCGCCTTCTGTCGTGCGTGACGTGGGTGGGCACTGACGGGATTTGACAGTCGGACTGCTCTTAACAAGTTCAACGATCGCACACCCGGCTTCGGTTATTGTGTGCACATGTAATTCTAACTTCGGTATGGAAACATGGGGGAATTGACATATTCTACGTAGTATAGCATTACTGCCGCTAGCGTATCTAGATCTAGATCCATGGCGGCTGTGTCTGCTAACATTCTCCCCATATCTCCACCCCACCCCCGTCCTGCGGGGTTGGAAAAGGGTGACATGGTGTGTTCTATTGACCGTTACCGTCCGCGTCAGCCTCCGTACAATCATGCCACACATCCACCTCGTCTCCTCCTCCTCCTCCTCCTCCTTCATCCACATCCACGTCTCCCCTCTTCTCCGTTCCCGTCTCCCCCACCCCCATGGGCGGGACAAGATCAAAGACCCCCCTCACACTCCTCCGTTTCGGCGACGAGGCCGACAAAACCGTATAATCCCGCCTAGGATCCAACGCAAGGGTGTGCCGTCTCCTCACATACGTATGCTGTCGATGCTGTTTCGCCGTCGTGGTCGCGGCGGCGTTGTGGTTTCTACTACTACGGTCACCCGAATCCCCGACCAGGTGGTGGTGATTCGCATCGTTGAAGCGTACACTCAAGACACTCGATGGTCGCGCCCGCCTCGGGGACGGCGGCGTCTCACACCCACCCGGACTAACCACAGCCTTGTCGTCTCCGACATCAACATCAACATACCCCTCCCCCTCATCCCCCTCCAGGATAGTGGGGCTGCCTACCACACTGCCCCCGATACCGCTCCTTGACGACCGCGTCGAGGCTGTGCTGTTTCGGCGGCGGCGGAGGGAGGCTGGGCGGGTGCGTGTTTGAGTGCGGGAGGGTGATGGCGGTCCTGTGTATAGGCTGATGAGGTCCGTGAGGGGTTGAGGGGAGGATATTGGCGGTGTGGGTTGTGTTGTGTTCAGGTTAGTATCAGGGGAACCCTCCTGTGGTGGCGCTTGCGTATCACCAGCCGGTGCATCGTCGCCTGAAGTGGAGACGGCAGCCGCCGACGAGATCCGTGGCGGGATCCCGATACGCGCGGGGACCGAGACCGAGGCGTGGATTGGCATGACGAACCTGCTGGCGTTGCTGGGGGGTCTGATAGCACTCGAGAGTCTGCGGAACAGGATGCGCGGTTGTGAGGAGCGGAGGGGGATGAGGAGGGGGAGGCGACGCGGGGGTTGTTGCTGTTGTTGTTGTGGTTGTTGTTGTGGATGTGGGAGCGTGTGGTGTTGTTGTTGCTGTTGTTGAATGTCGGATATCGAAGAGGGGGCAGACGAAGCAGGCGGGGCAAGTTTCAATCTTCCAAGACTGGCGCGACTACTCCTCCGTCGGACCGTACTCCCCTTCTTCCTCAGCACAACCATATCGCAGGCACCCCTACAATCGGTTACAACATGCCTCTTCAATCGCTCCCTAGTCCCCATCCACCCACATCCAGGCACTTTACACCTGACAACCAACCGATCCACCAGATGCTGCACCTCCTCCGCGGGTCTTACGTTCTCGGGGGCGATCGGGGCACGGCAGAACGGGCACGTGTTGTGCTGCGCAAGGGCGAGCCAGCGCCAGATGCAGGCGGAGCAGCAGACGGTGAGGCAGCAGGTTACGCGCATTGCGCGCTCGCAGACGTCGGCGCAGAGGGGGCAGGTGGCGAGGTCGCGGGGGGTGAGGTGCGGGTCGGTTGGGGTCAGGGGTGCGATGGTGACGTCGGTGTTGGCGGCGGGGATGCTTTTGGGTGGGGTGATTAGCAGAAGTTCGGGGGTTGCGGTGCCTGAATCTGTGATAGTGTGTGGCGTCCCTTCCGTTATGCCATGTCCGTTCTCATCCACAACCTCGTCCACAAACGGCTCGACAGCACCGCCCTCCGAGTGTTGTTGCAAATCTACCCCGCCCAAGTACGTGAATCGGCGCCGATTGACCTCCTCCCTCGTCGGATTCGCGAGAGACGACATCCGCGGTGAGATGACCACTGCGGTGGGCGATGGGCGGGGTAGCGTCTGGGACCCGCGGCGGGCGGAGGTCGGTGGTGGGACGCGGGAGGATGGGGCGGGGAGTGTCATGGCGGTTTGGTGGTTTGTAGTTGACCCTGGCGCCATCAGGCCGGAGAGGAGGGGGAGTGTCACTGGTTTCTGGACGCGGTCCGGGGCGGAGATGGGTAGGATGGCGGTTGGTTGCGGTGGGGATGTGGAGAAGAGCGCGGCGAGTGGGGTGTTGTCGTCTGAACAGTCGCTGGTCCTGCTAAGCATCCCGGCTTCGTCTGCTACAACCAACGACGTAGTCGATACCGGTAGAGTCATATCCGTAGCCTGAGTCTGTGAGAGTGTGAGTGATCCGTTGACGTGGTCCGTTGAGGCATCTCGATTGAGCAGAATGATTCCGTTCGCGAGCGGCGGTGACCGCTGTGGCATCGCACCGATTGCAGAAACACCGTTCGGGTCAAACGTCCCAGATATGAGCAACTGCTGCTCCGGTCGGCTCGCTTCGCCAATATTCTGCAACGTCAGGTCAGTTGAGGTGCTGATCACAGGTGCCGAGTGTCCCATTTGCAGCAGCGTTTGACCGTTGGCATACAAAGGGCTCCCTAATCCCACCTCGGCAGACTGAGAGCGAGCCATGTCGACAGCAACGGCCGCCGTGGGCTTCTTTTTGAACAGCGACGGCTTCGATGGTAATCGCTTTTCCGGAAGAGGGAGAGGTAGTGTGCCGGCTACGATATCTGCGACGGGCAGTTTGCTCGCCATTCTGACCGGAATGGGGACTGCCGATTGCACGGGAGTGTTACTGACGCCTGGGGTTGTGGAAGCAGGAGGTGACGACGCTGCTGCTGGTGCTGCGACAGATGGAAGCGGTTTGTTGATGTTCGCACCGAGCTCATTCCGCGGGGAATAGTTTCGTGGTGGAATCAAAGGTGCGCTTGTGGCTGGGAATGGTGGGCTTGCCACTACTGCCGGCTTCGTAGTCGGACTTGCAGGAGATTGCTCATGAAGCGGCGGTGTCTGCTGCATCTCCGGCGGTGGTGACAAGGGCGGAGTAGCAGCGGAGGTAACCACAACCACATCCCCGTTCTGCAAAAGCAGCTCCACGGACTTCTCCGGCTGCGACGGTAAATGTGCCCCCGTCACTTCTGCAGTCAAGGTCTGCCCGTCACCCATAGGAATGTACACCGTCGCAGAGCTGGTACCATCCGGGGCATCAGACACCTGCACGTCGAACGTCCCCATCTCACGGACCTGCGCCCCATCTGCACTGACGATCGTCGCGGACATTGTGGTCGTGATATCATCTGTTGCGGGTGACGAGGCCTGCTGGTGGGGCAGGTCTATGCTATTCGACCCATTCAGCTCGATGATTGGCCCGTCATCGCTCTCCGTCTGCGTCTGCGTCTCTTCGAGACTGCTGTGGGCGGATGACATCGTCTGGTTCCCTATCGAAACGACGTCGTCGGTGGTCGTATCCACCTCGTCCGTTGCTGGAGACCTACTTCTCGGCCTCCGTTTGACTAGCTTCAAGCCGCGACGTAGTGTACTAGGGGACGGCGGTAGGAGAGTGGACGAATCGTCTTCGGGATCCCTTCGGCTTTTAAGGCCTGTGGGAATTTGTATGGATATGATCTCTGGAGACACCGAATCCCGCGACGCTGGGTCGCACTCGAACGCATTGCGGCCGGCTTGCGGTGCGACATGCTGTTCCTTTAAGCCTCCTGACTGTGAAACTCCAGTCGGGTCGGTATCGGAGTCTGTGCTATGGCGCCCGTTCAGTCTTGGCCGCCCTTCCCGTTCGTTCTGCATGACTGTTGGTCACGTCCCTCCCTTCACCTTCGACCCCCGACGGTGAGTTCTCCCAGTTGCAGCCAGCGGAGCACCGCAGTTGACACCTTTCGTTTTGCGGGAGCCGCTTCCACTTCTATTTGCGCCTTGAGGGAGGGAGTATGTTCCCACGCGCTGTACTGCAACTTCCGGGTACCAAGTCTGTAGCGAGTCCAGTGGGAGGGAAAAGGGAGAGCACAAAAACGCGCGGCGGGAAGAAAGAGAGCGAAAAGGGAACCCGCAACAGCAACAGAGAGCAACGCTTGGAGAACAACGACAGGCAGGCACAGGAAAGGCCCTTGCTGAATGCCAACAGCCCTCGCTCGCTCTGTCGCTATGGCCGCCACAAAGGACTTGTCCCGCAAGCTCAAGGGCTATGACTTCTACGAGAAAATACTCAAGAGCCCAAAGCACATTGTCGCGCCTATGGTCGACCAGGTACCGTACGGGAGGGAGGGGGGCGAGGTGTTTCGTCTATGTTGGAGGGTTGAGAGAGAAGGGGTCCCTAACAGGGTGTCATCCTTCATATTTTGGTTTCGCCTGTGGTTTTTTTTGCAGTCGGAATACGTAAGTGGGCGGTGACGACGCTTTTCCATTCAGTAGTTTAGTGGGAGGATATCCGCTAATACCTCCTCTTCTCCACCGCCAGGCCTGGCGCATCCTCTCCAACCGCTACGGCGCGCATCTCTGCTATACCCCGATGCTCCATGCCCGCCTCTTCTCCTCCCCCGACGGCAAATACAAGCACGAAAACTGGCAGACCGGCCCCCACGACCGGCCCCTCATCGCCCAATTCTGCGCGAACGAGCCCTCCATCCTCCTCGCCGCCGCGAAGCTCATCGAACACGAATGCGACGCGGTCGATATCAACCTCGGCTGTCCGCAGCATATCGCCAAGCGGGGCCGGTATGGCGCGTTCTTGCAGGATGAGTGGGATCTTATTGCCGAGATGGTGAAGACCCTGGATGAGCATTTGGCGGTGCCCGTGACAGTCAAGATTCGCGTGTTCCCTGAAGTGGAGAAGACGATCCGGTACGCCAAGATGATTGAGGCCGCGGGGGCACAGTTGTTGACGGTGCATGGACGGTTAAGGGAGCAGAAGGGGCATAAGACGGGACTGGCGGATTGGGAGCAGATTAGGGCGGTGAAGCAGGCGGTGGGGATTCCAGTTTTTGCGAATGGGAATATCTTATACAAGGAAGATATCGATCGCTGTTTGGAGGCCACGGGCGCGGATGGGGTTATGACTGCGGGTAAGACCCTTCGTTTCCTCCTCTTCGGCATTCGCATCCTATTTTGACTTACGAATGGTTTTGAAGAGGGAAACCTATACAACCCAGGCATATTCACCGGAAAGCACTACGCATCCTGGAAACTCGCGGAAGAGGTAACGTAGCATCCCCTGCCCTCAACCACCCCGCCCGCGCCTTCTAACCCTCACACCTCGCATCTCGCTCCTTGCAGTACCTTGAAATATGCACCTCAATCCCCAACAGCTCCACCGTAAGCGCCATCCGGGGACATCTTTTCAAAATGTTCAAGCCTTGGTACGCTGCCATCCCCTCCCTCCCTTTTCCCCCTTCCTTTGGCCTTTCGCTCCCAAACTGAAACTGTGGTATCTAACCCCCACACGATTATCGTAACAGCCTCCACGAACACCCCGACCTCCGCACCGCCCTCGGCAAAGTCCCCTCCCTCCAAGGAATGATCGACTGGGTCCAACAAATCAAATCTCGTCTCCTCGTACGTCCGCCATTCCCCACCTCCCCACCTCCCCACCACCATCTAACACCCCCACTCCATCCCCCCCGGGGCTCCACAGAAAGTCTCCCCCGAAGAAGTCTACACCCCCCCCTACACCCTCTCCCCCGCCGGCTACCGGGTCCTCCCCACATGGTGCCTGCAACCCTACTTCCGCGTCGACGGCACGCTCAAGAACGCCGACGCGCCCGACCGCCTCGACGAGGAGAGTAAGCAGACGACCATCCAGGCGGAGGAGCTGAGTAGGGATGAGGAGGTCATTGCGGTTCATGACGGGAATGCGGACGCGGAGGGCGAGGGCGAGGGCGAGCAGCAGGCGAAGAACGCACGCAAACGCGGTCTGGACCCGGAACCGGGGGATAAGAATAAGGGTGCGTTTTAAACCATTCTCGTGGTGTGTGAGGTCCGTTCCCCCTTCACACTCACACACACCCATCTGACTCGCTTGTGGTTTCAAACGGGGTATTAGCCCGCCGCACCACAAAAAAACCCGCACCGAAACACCCGATCTGCACATCCGCAACCTGCGCCAACGTCGCCTCGCTCAAATGCGCGTTCGGGTTCTGTAAAGGCTGTTGTCGGAGTCTCGGGCCTGGCATGGATCGAGCGACGAGCGGGGCCGGTGATGCCGCTGCGGTGCCCGTGCCCGTGGGGGATAAGGGTCAGGGGGCGGAGGGTGAGGGGGAGAAGAAGGAGGCGGTGGTGGTATGTACAGCGCACGGAACGAAGAAAGCGGTAGAGCCGGCCGAGGCTGTTTAGATGTAGATACAAGGGGGGGAAAATCATCCATTTTGGGGAGGCTGCGTTAAAGTGTAGGTCGTAGTGTAGTTATTTATTTATATTTTTTTTGCGTAGAGAGGAAATGGAAGAGCCAAGTCTAGCACGGTTGCATCTTTCCCATTGGGGGACGGATATAATACGCCTATGGATGCTGTTTGAGTCCACGCTGCTGTGTAATCTATCTACGGTCTTTCTACCTATGTGTCTGCGGAATGGCTGTGAAGCGAGATCTGGGTGTTTGACCGTCGGTGTGTTGAGTCGAGGACGGAACGTGATTGAGAGGTAACGATCTCGTCAGGCGGATGTCACTGCGTCCTCCATCCATCGTCGCTCGGACCCCCTTGACCCGATACGAGTTCGTTCATATCTCAGGATGTGTAATGATGTCCATACCACACCCTCCCGCACCCGTCTCACCAGACCAACCAATGTCACTCAAAAGATCGGAAATCAAGCAGGGGGGCATGTGTCCTCTCCTAGGACAGATCGGCAACAAAGCATTTAGGGTCATGTTGTCGGTCTAGGAATGTGTCGACAGGTAGTCCGACTTTCCAGTCGATATGCCCGGCGCCGAGGAACATGATGGGTGGCTAACGGAAAACCCAAAAGCAAGATCAATCACCACACCCATCACCACACACGTATTACACAGAGAGCGGAACTTACATCCAATTTAGTGATATTCTCCGTAAGGATGATCGGCACCCTTTGCAGCATCCCGAATGGACACACGCCGCCCTTTTCGAACCCGGTCAAGGCCTCGTTGCTGGACTCGGAGGCGACGCGCATGTTGAAGTTTTTGCGGGGTTGTTCGCGGCCTTCTATATGTATATGATGAAATGAAAGGAGTGTAGGTAGGAGAATGGAGGAGAATGGGTGGTCCGGCTCTGATAATGGAGAACTTTGAATCCTCGGCGATTGTCTCGCGATCGCTCGCAGGAACGATTGGGGCGAGCGAGAACCTAGGATGCTGCAATTATGGCCCGCGTAAACGACCGCGGATGGTCACTGCGGCTGCTGGCATCAGATGCGTTTCGTCCTCGCCGGCTCTGCGTGCATCCCCGCTCGTCATCAAGCCACCCTCAACACCATCCCCTCACGCCCGTAACCTTCCGTCCCGCCCCCCCTCTCACTCCCAAAACTCACCCTTATTCAACCCCCCACTCAACCCCTTCACGAAATTCCCCAATCTCTGCGCATTCAATTTATCCGTATATTGTACACACACGGCATAAAACCGCGAATAAAGCGGGTTCAGCTCGTTTACACCGTCGACCGGTTTGTATTTCGTGTTTTCGAATAGGATTGTTTTGCAGAGGTGGGAGGGGGAGGGTGCTGCGAGGCGGGTGCTGGGAGATCGAAAGGAGGGAGAATGTGAGCTTTTTGAGCATATGCTGGGATATACAGGTAGTGACGATGTACTGTACGTACGCCCGCTTCTCCAAAGGCCAGTCATAATAATCGCTTTCGACATGTACGAATCGGGCGACGTCGCGTAAATTCAGCGCTTTTAATCCTGCTTCTACCTGTAAGAATCGCGTCGGGGATTTTAACGTTTATTGGGTTGCATGAGGTGATACTACTGTGCGAGACTCTTACGCGCAGGACGCCGGCGGGAGCGTCTGGTGGAAGTGTTTCGGTGCGTGGAAGCTGCAGGTGGGTCTGGCGGTTGGTTGTTGTGTCGAGGGATGGGCTGGGTGTGGATGCGGGGGGTGTGGCGTCGGTTTCTCCTTGCTGCGGTGGTGGTTGAGGGAGACCTTCCTCCGTCGTCGGTGGGTCGTTGTGGTGGGTGTCTTCTGCGGTAGGCATCATTGCCTGGGGGGCTGCTGGTCGCCGTGGGAAAAAGCAACATGGGACGTCGAAGCAAGCAAGTAGTATTAGATGCCAGCCTCGCCAGGAGTCGTCAGCGCGCGTGTCTCGCTCTCAGTCTCTCTCCGGTTTCCGCGCCCTTCGGAACTGGGCTTGCAAGTTGCAAGGAAAACAACACCCCGCAACAACTGCAACACTGACTCCAACGGACTGCGACCGACGACAGCTACCCCCCCCGCCAACCAACGACAACCTTGCACATCCGCCCCACTTCCGCCCGCCCCCCACGAGCCCCCACAATGGGCCCCCAACCCCTCGGCCTCACCCGCCGTCTCCCCTCCCCAACCTCCCTCCGCCGCCCCCTCATCATCCTCACCCTCCCCTTCCTCCTCTTCACCTCCGTCCTCCTCTTCGAACAAGGCCGTTGGCTATGGCACAGGCAGCGGAGACTCAAGGAACTCCAAGCCCGTTGGAGCGAATCCGACTCGATACAACTCGATGACCTCGACACCGACGAAGGACTGGAACCAGCCAACCCCGATGAGACACGGCAGGCGGTCGCAATAACGAGGGGTGGTGGCGGATACATGAAGAGGATATACACGAGCTTGAGCTTTGCGGGGAGATTTGTCAATCCGTTTTGGGAGTGGAGGGATAAGAATGCGACGAATGTGTGGGAGTATTTGAGGTGGCAGTTGACGCGGAAAAATAGGAATGGGGTGCCGGGGGATGAGGTGAGTGAGTGAGTTAGGAGGGAGTGTGGGTGCGAGTGGAGTGAGGGAAGGCGTGAGCGGAGCGAGCGAAGGTCTTCGAGAGCAAAGGAGCGTGGGCGAAGCGAGTTCCTTGCGCCCAAGGCGCAATACCCCTAAGCATGGCTATTAGCGAGCCTCAGCGAGCGAAGCGTGCACTTTCTGCCCTCCGCCAACCCAATATTCCCGTCGCGAGCGGAGCGAGCAGGGCATCGTTTCATCCATCAACCATCAACCAACCGTCCATCGCTTCGCTTACACATTCATTCCCTTTTAGGTATTGGCACAGACGTTACCAGTCACAACGCCCGATTTCCACCTGCTCAACACCTTCCACACCCTCCCGCCCCCCTCGGACTCCACCACCCCTCACATGACAGTAACCTGGTTCGGCCAATCGACCTGCCTCGTCCAAATGGACGGCTACAACATCCTTACGGACCCGATCTTCAGCACGCGCACAATCGGCAGCTGGTTCGGGCCCAAACGGTTACGGCCGCCACCGTGTAAATTGAGTGAGCTGCCGAGGGTGGATATTGTGCTGGTTAGCCATGATCATTATGATCATTTGGGTATGTTGATTGGAGTGAGGGAGTGAGTGCATATTTTGGGGATGTGGCTTGATGGGAACTGATGCTTTTTTCGTATAGATCGCGCGGTGGTGAAGGAGTTGGGCAACTCGGTGACATGGTATGTCCCGTTGGGGCTTAGGGGATGGTTTAACGGGCACGGCGTCACCAATGTAAGTCACCCAAGCGAGTCGCTCAAAACTGCGCTGTTTATACCCACACTGGCAAAACTAAGCCCCACCCCTTCCCTCTCCAGGTAATCGAACTTGACTGGTGGCAAGAACACACCCACACCTCTGTCTCCCCCACACAACCCACCCTCCTAATAGCCTCCACCCCAACCCAACACTGGTCCGGCCGCCACTTCTTCGACGTCAACCGCTCCCTCTGGTCCTCCTTCATCGTCAAAGGACCCAGAGAATCGCTGTTTCATTGTGGGGATACGGGCTACTGTGGCGTTTTCAAAGAGATCGGGAGGAAATATGGGGAGGTGGGGTTGGCCCTTTTGCGTGAGTATTTTACGTGTTTTCGTTCATATTCGCCGAACTGTCGTCATGTCTCGTTTTCTGATCTTATCTTCTGATTTTCCTGGTCTTTTTTTTATAGCGATTGGAGCCTACGAACCCCGCCACGTCCTCCACCACCAACACATCTCCCCCTCCGAGGCCCTGCAAATTCACACAGAGATCAACGCGACACATACCGTCGGCGTGCACTGGGGAACCTTCATGATGTCCGATGAGCATTACCTAGATCCGCCAAAAGTTTTGGAGGAGGGGAGGAGGGAGAGGGGATTGAGGGTGGGGAGTGTTGGGGTTGTTGGGTTGGGAAGGACGGTGAGGGTTGGAGGGGGGATGTTTTGTGCGGATGTACCGGCGGAGCAGTCTATACCAAGCTGATGAGGGGAGATGGAGAACTTGGACGTCTGTGCCTGAGCGGGAGGGGGGGAGTGTGGGTACGGGACAGTAGAGGGATGTATGTATGTGCGTATGTAGGTAGGTGTCGGTCACTTGTTGATAGAGGGATAGATAGTGGAGGAGGTTCATTGGGCGTACATAGCATGCGGAAGGCTTTTAGGTAGAACACATCACATAACATGATATTTATTCGGGCAATTCAATAGATGTTCTCCATTCTCAGTTTAATGTGCGCTGGTGTATGACGTTCGAACGATGGTCCGTACACGCATAGAACGTTTCCTCGACTGTACTAGCCGACCCACGTCCCCATATCCCCCCACGTCTATCGTTCTTGTTCTAACTCCCAAATTGCTTCGACCGATGAACCTGTCTCCTGAACCGCACCCCGATCTGCTCCAGCACGTGCGGCGGTACCCGCAGCGATGCGGATTCGCAGTCTTGGAGGGAGAGTTTTACTGCGTTCATTAGGTTGTTTGAGCTAGTGGAGACAGAGGGGGGGTGTTGGGTGGTGTTAGTGTTAGGATTGGACTGGGGCCTGTGAAGCGAAACATATGGGCAGACACAGGGAAGGGGGGAAAGGATCACTCACCAAGCAATCAACAACCGATCCTGATCCCTATCCCCCGGCGCACTCGCCTTCACCGCCGCCACGATCCTCAACTGCTGCCCGAGCGTCTGCACGCGATCCAGGGTCCCCAACAACGTGGCCCTCAGCCTCTTATCCGGACACACACCCACCACGACGCCCGCGGCTTTCGCGACATTCGCGGCCTCCACGCCTATCTGCCCCGCGGCGGCTATAAACTCCTTCTTTGTGGATGGGTGGGGCGAGAGGCGGAGATTGGTGTGGTGGGTCGACAGCGACGACAGGGAGGCGGACATGTGGGTGATGGCGGTGATGATCGGGTTCTGTGCCGCGGAGAAGTGTGACGAGGCGACCAGGAGTTCCTGCGCGGCGGCTTTGATGGGGGCCGCAGCGGCTTCTTCGGAGCTCAAAAGCAGGGGTTGCGGGGCGTTGACGATGAGATCCCCGCCGTCGTCGGACTCGTCATCGGCTTCCGCGACCACGTCCAGGGACGCCGCGGACCGCCAGAGAGAGGATTTGTACGCCGCGGCCCGGTCGCGCATGGTGACGGCGTCCATCGCGTCGGTCATCTCCTGCGCGCGCTGTCGGAGTTCGGCGCCGATGTTGTCTTCGGAGGCGTCGATCGTGTCCGTGCTGCCCCTGCGTTCCGCGGTGGAGGTGGTAATTGTTAGCGGAGGCGGGCGGGCCGTCAGGTCGTCCCCCGGGGCACCTTTGTGGGCGCGGAGGAAGGAGGTGAAGTCGGTGAGGGAGGTGGTGAGGTGGGAGACGATGGAGGCGAGCTCCGAGGCGGCGTCGAGCGGGTAGGCGTCGTGGAGGCCGAGGAGGAGTGTGGCGGAGTTGAGGAGGTCTGGGATGCCTGATGAAAATTCACAATATATTTGTTTCGTCAATACCGTTATCATCTCAGCCTTCTTTTGAATTCATCGTAGGTGTACTTTACCACTCTGAATAACATGGATCTTCCCCTCCAATTCCTCGCGATAGGCCGGGTCAGCGGTCCCCTCGACCTCCTTCTGCGCGACAGCGATAAACTGCTGTGCGGAACTGACGAGCAGCGCGGCATGTTCGTGGGTCGCAATCACATTGCCTTGGGCGACAACGGTCGCGAGGCTGCGGGCATGGTGTTCAAAGCCGCTTTCTATTACCCGGAAAAAGAAAAGAGTGTCGTCAGAAAACCTGGTCCGCAGCTTGGCATATCCAGCCAAATTTCTGCAGATACTCACTACTCCCCGAAATCAACTCCTCAGCCTCAAACACCCCCTCCTGCCCAATAACGACCCTCCGAATCTCCCCCACCGCCTCCTCCCACGCCTTCGCAACACCCGCATAATGCTCCTTCGTCAACACATCCGCCGGGTTCTCCGCCAACATCTTCGCGGCGCCAATGTAGGCCGTACTGAGCCCCTTAATCCTATCCCTCGCGATCCGCAATTCCTGCGTCGTCTGCGGGTCCGACGCGCTGATCTTCTCCATCGCTTCGGTGACAATGTGTTCGAGGGCGGTGGTTTCGGCCGCGAAGGCCGGGAGGGACTCGGTGAGAGGGTGTGGATCACCGACGGACGCGGCGGCGTGGATTCGGTTGATGACGGTGCCTTTTGCATCGCGGCTGGAGATGTTGCCAATGATACTGCCGGCGTCGCTGATGACGGCGCGGTTGAGGGCGGTTTGGAGAGCTGTGGTGCGGTCGTTGAGGGTGTCGATGTTTTGGCGGGTGGCGAGTTGGGCTTGGGAGTGTTGCTCGCGTGCGTCTGCGTCGTCGTTGGAGAGGTTTTGAATGGATTTGGCGGCGAGGCTGGGGAGGGTCTTTTGCGCCTGTTCAATCTCTTGGCAGATTTCGTTTATTTGGGCTCGTTGCACTGAGTCCCGGACTTTTTCGCCCACGTCTGTTATTTTGAGGGAGATGGAGATGTGAGTGAGGTGCATAACATTGAGGGAGGACGGGGAGTTGGTACATACCATGGGCATGATCCACAATCGCAGCCGTAGCCTTCAAATGACTCTCCACAGCCTTCTGCACCTCCAGCCTATCATTCTCCTCCATCACCCCGCCCCCAAGCGCCCTAACAACCTTCGGCAGAATCTCCTCCCTGAGCGCCTTGCTAACCTTCCCATAATCGCCAACACCCACGACTGCATGCCCCTCATCCTCCGTCGTAAACTGCACCACAATCTCAATCTCCCCGACCGCGTCCGTCAGCCGATCACACGTATCCACAATCGACTGTTTCGCCGCCTCGCTCCCCGGATTCGTCAAGCTCAACTTGCACGCGTTGATCAGCACGGGCGACTCTTTCGTGATGCTGCCTATCGCGGCGCGCAAGCGGGTCTGCAGAACGAGGTACAGCAGTTCGGCGACGCGTTTGTTGGTGAGCTGCGCGAGCACGACGATGGTCTGTGAAGCCTGCGCGATGGTCTGCACGTACGCTTGGGTGCCTTCGGGCGGTGGGGAGCCTTTGGCGATGGAGGTTAGGAAAGTGCGGAGGAGGCTGCAGGCGTTGAGGATTTTGCGTACTTCGGCGT
This sequence comes from Fimicolochytrium jonesii, assembly GCF_025526975.1. Classification (NCBI taxonomy): domain Eukaryota; kingdom Fungi; phylum Chytridiomycota; class Chytridiomycetes; order Spizellomycetales; family Powellomycetaceae; genus Fimicolochytrium; species Fimicolochytrium jonesii. The sequence goes on from NW_026515686.1 coordinate 173,285, forward strand.
CGTCGAAGACGGAGAGCACCTGTGCGGTTGCGGAGAGGATGCCTTTGACGGATTCGAGGAGGTCGCGGCGGCCTGAGGCGGAGTACGGATCGGTGACGAGATCGCCGGTGGAGGAGACTAGGAGCTGGGCGGCCTTTGTAACTGTATGGGGGAATAGACGTGATGTTAGTTGAATAAATCCAAAAAAAAAGTGTTTATCCAAATGCACAGGCAGTTTCAAACTTCAGTAGTTACGCACCATCGGCACACGCCCTGGGCATATCCGCCTTCAACTGAGCATCCGCGCTCGGCTGCGCCTCGATCTTCCTGCCCACGCCGACCAGGTTGGCGATCTGCGCCTCCACTCCCGCCGCGAGCGGGGAGAGATTAGGCATAGGGGTGCCTTCGGTCTCGGCATCGGATACGATTACGATGAGGGATGAGACGGCGTCGGCGAGCGGCGCTAGCACCGCTTTGCTGGTGTTTGTGTGCATGGTCCTGAGTTGCGGTGTTGTGTAGCCTATGCGGAGATGCTCTGTGGGGAATGTAAGGAGTGAGCAGCTCCAGAGGGCCAATGAACCTGTTGATGAGGAGGAGGCTGGATGGTTGCGGCTGTAATTCTGTTTTTCAGCGCTAAGGAAGGGTTGGCCGTGCAACTTGGAAAAAGTGCCGTCCAGATGGAACTCGGCGCCAAATGCGACAGCGCGTAGCTCCGCCCAGTGACGCGTTGTGTCGGTTTTCTTTCGGAGAAACGCGCAACAGAACGAAGATACGGCAGCCGTGGACATCATTGAGATCTGCTTCAACATATGGGCATGTGAGAACGGGCCGCAAGCAACTTCACACAACTTTAGGTAAAAGAATGATGCGATCTAGGAGGTGGGATAAGACGCACGGACATTTCCTTGTGCCATATTATGTCAATGTCCAAATCCCGACTAAGCCCGGTACATGCTTTATAGAAAAAGGCGTCCGTGAAACAGGATACCTGTCCCGCAAGCCATCCCACCAGAGAGCGCCGTCAACCTCCCTTCCCCCCCAACATGTCCTATATCCCAACAGCCCTCCTAGCCGACCTATCAAAACTAACGACCCAAGGCCCGACACCAGTTGCCGCCCCTACGAGAACCACATCCACCCGCGCCCGTACATTCTCCCCCTCACATGTGGACGCCCTCTCCGACACACTATTCGCAACTTCCCCTCCCGCCAAACAAGCAACGGCGTACGGGTCGCCAGGGAGTCCGGGTCCGGCACAGGGCGCCCGATCCGCTCTCCAGTCCCAAGGCGGGGTGAAACGGCAGTACACAGCGACGAGCCAGAGCCAGAAAGAGAGAGACAAAGTGAGCCGGCCCGTGACGAGACAGGGGGTGAAGGATGACCTGGCGTTTGTGTATGAGCCGCCGACGGGGGTGAGTGCCGGGCTGGGCGCGCTGGCGGCTGCGCGGCCGGGGAGTCGGATGGGGCCGGTTGATGGGAACACTGCCTCTATGATACCACCACGAACGGATGCTTCGCAGGGGAACGCGGATGAGAATGCGCCGCGGACGAAAGATGATATGATCGGGCAGCTGCTAGAAGGCCTCAACGTGGTTGCGCCCAATGTGCAGGATGTAAGCTCTCTCCCCTACGTTGCCTCACAACGCCGTTTTCGCAGTGATCCCTAAAACGAGCCCCCAATGTGTAGGACACCCCCGAAGAGATTGCGATGCTGCAAGGCCCGATGCGACCCGCCACACGGAAGGAGGTCGCACTCCTGAAACACACCATGCAAACCCTCGTCAAAGAGGTCGGCGCGGACATGGATACGGAGTACCCCACCGAGATGCACGCGTTCCTCGGCATCATCCAAGAAGAGCAAAAGATCTACGACGCAGTCTTCCAGGAGCTTATCCGGCAGGTGACGGTCAACATGATCGAGCGCGGGGAGGTGCTTGCGGAGATCAGGAATAGATATGCGAATATGTTCACCAAGATCCCCAAACATGTCAAGCACCTGCATATGGAGCTGGTCGCGCAACGGAAGTTGAACAGAAGGCTGACGTTGGAGCTGCTGCATTCGCGCGAGACGGTCGGGGAACTTATCCGGGACTTGGGGATCATCCGAAAGCATGATATGGATATCACGAAGAAGGCGCAGGACTCGCAGGAGAAGCTCGTCTCCGTGTTGACGCAAAGCGACAACACCGAGGAGATCCTGGAGGAGTACCATAAGCTGTACCGGATGCAGCGGGACCGGTTGGAGGACGCGGTGCGGATTGCGGAGCAGGAGAAACGCATGTGGGTGGACGCCGCGACGGCGCTGGCGTTGCGGATCGGGCAGGAGCATGGGATGACCGATCTTGTGTTGCTGCAAAAGTACGAGCATGCCCGGTTACGGTGCACGAACCACATCACGACGATCCTAGCCAACACCAACGACTCCCAACTCCGCGCGCTCGAAAAAAAAATCGACGAGTGGCGCACGAAGCTGCTTCGGCTGTCCCAGTCCGTCGTCGAGGAGGACCAGCACAACATCGAGACGTTGGCCAAGATGCAGCGCGATATGGATATGGTGATGAAGAATCTCGAGGCGAGCGATTCCGGGCCGGGGGACCCACTCCTCGAGAACGAGCACCCGTTGGTGAAAGCGATCCAGATCCATGACGTGCAGAGCCTCGCGGACCATCTCCGCCGGTGGGTCGAGAGCGTCACCACCGTCGCGATCCGGTTCACTTCCGATCGGGATGTTGCGCTTCAAGAGCAGATCAGCGGGATCCGCCGAGAGACAGAACTCTGGGTCGAGGCGTGCTTCAAGCTGCTCCGCCGCAACGAGCGGAATACGAATGGGAGGGATTATGCGCCGCTCAGCGAGTTTTTGAGTCGGATTGGGGTCGAGGTGCAGGAGTGGCTGAATAAGCTCGAACAGCGAGTGTCTGGCGACGACGGAATAGCCACGCATGTGATTAGTTTGCAGAATCAGCTGGAAGATAGGTAAGGCTCGCCATCACACTATTCGTTGTTAGTTCGTCGAAACACTTGAGCTCACTTACTCTTCGCAGATACACGACTTACGGCGCAAAAGACCTCTCCAAACCCCTTCCAACCCCCGACCGCCAAGCCCTCTGCGACGCACTATACGCCTGGACCTCCCAAATCGGCAAAAACATCATAGGTACATCTCAAATCCCAACTCCCTTCACGCCCACTCTCAGATCATTCACCCCCCATATGTTCCCCCCGCGTTAGACTCCCTCTCAAACACAACCGAAAAAGAACAACACAAAATTCCCCTCCACGTCGAAAACCTCCTCTCCCGCCTCTCGGACCAGTTGAACACCGATACCGATGTCAAAAACGAAGGTACGCCCCCACCCCCACCCCCCCATCTCCCTCGCCCCACCTCCCCTCCCCTCCCCTCGATTAAACTCATCATTTTTATTTATCAGAAAACATGAAACTCCACACAAACATAACCGCCTGGACAGTCCAACTCCTCGTGCGCGCAGGCAAAGAGCGCCCCTCCGAATCATGGGACCACGCCTTCTCGCAGCTTCTGCAGGATCTGGCCGCGTTCAACATCAACCTTCTACGTGATTGTGCCGAGGTTGAGACGATCGGTGAAGATAACAAAAACTTGCAAGATTCTGTGAGGTGGGGTGATATGCCATGAATGATGATTGATTGGGATGATGAGAAACTGATGTGCTGATGGCTCTTTTTTTGGTAGGAGTTATTGCGATCACTGGACAACGGTCGCGAAACGGTTCCTGCAGAGCGAGAAGAAGAATGCAACGGAATTGTTTGAGCGCCCCGTGGTGCCGTTGAGCACGAGGCTGAATTTGGAGGATGACGAGTCGTGACACTGTTTTTTGTGTAGGGGAGGTGGGATGTAGGCTGGTACTTGTGTTTCAATCTTGAATGGTCGATGTCCGATGATTCATTGGGTATCAATTCCATCATCGTACTCTTTGTGGCACATAACTTTGGGGTTCTGAGGGGGGTGGATGGAGAAGGGGAATCCAAGATTTCAAGATGCTGTGCATGGGATCGTGGTCCGAGTCTCCAGTTGATATCGCAAAATGTTTCTGCGTGCTGGATATGGCCCCGTCTTTTTCCGCGTGGAGATGGAGATACCCGTTTAACCCGTCTAATGGGGTATGTGTAGCTGCTGTTCAACGCCAGCTTGCGTGTGCTATATCATCGGTCGATGTTACCATATGGTTTCCAGGAGTTCATCGTTGGATTGTTTATCGTGGTGCTCCTTTTGACCTTTGCTGTCTTAAACTAATATGAATGTTCTGCTGTGGTTCTTGGCAATCATCATATGTATTCGCCGTCGTGGAATATACTGTATAAATCGGGACCTAAACAACCCACGCCGTGCGTAAAATGCGTTCCGAACATGAAAGCTACGAAACGGAAGCTACGCTAGCTACAGCCTTAGTAAACCATCTCACATAAAGATCCCTAGAAAACCCCTATCCTCCGTCGCACACCCGCCTTACAAATCATCATCATCCCCATCAAGCACGATAGGTTGCTGCTGGCTCCCACCAAACGCCAACCTCGTCTGTCTCGTCCTGGTGCTGCTGGAAGCGGCGGCGGGGGCGGCAACGGCGGCGCGTTTGGGGGCCCGGCCGGTGTTGGTGGATGCCATGGAGCCGGGGAGTTTGCGTTTAGCGGTTGTGGGTTTGGAGGAGGATGGGAGGGGATCTTCGTCCACGATGGGGTCGTCGTCGGTGTCTTCGATCACGGTGGCGGCCTATAAATATGTGGAGACGTAAGCACCGTCCTAATGTAATGGAGAGAGAGGGAGGACAAACCTTCCCACGCCCTTTCCCTTTAGCGGCGGTTGACGCTCCGCGCTTTCCTCCCCGTCCTCTGGTGGCTGCGCCCCTCTTCGCAGCAGGTTTTCGGGTGGTTGGAACCTCGTCTTCCTCCAAGCTGTCTTCCACGACGTCCATGTCGTCATCATCGTTTCTCCGGGAGGCCGCGGGCTGTCAACGCAGGAGTCAGCCACGTGCATGTCATACATTGAGAGGATTCCCACTAGACGTACCCTTCCACTACGCGTTGCCGAAAGCATCTCGGGTTTGTTCCTTCTTTCCGCGCTTTCCGCGGCGAATTGGTCAAAGCGGGCCTTTTTCTCCCGCTCGATCTTCAGGATAGGAACGTAAGCTCATACTCATGGTCCACGAACGACCGAAGCCAGGAATAGCCACCTCGTCTTTGATCTTATCGTCGTCCTCGGTGTTGGACGTTCCTTTCAAATATGTTTGTGTTCGTACTAGGGACTCTCTCACGAAGCTGCCGTGTGGGGTTTGCGTCAACGACCATCACGCGATAAAGAGTTCTAGTTGTCCGCCTTCAAACGTACTCTTTGATAGCATCCTTATCATCCTTCTCCACAAACATTCGGACCGCATCCCCAAGTTCATTCTCCGGCAAGATATCCAGATTTTGGGCTGTGAGGTATTCCGCAACCAGATCTTCGACCCTGAAGTTCTCCAGCCTTTCGGGGAGGAAGGCGTCCATGTTGATTGCTTCTTTCTTCTTTCCTGTTGGGGTTACCCGGTCAGCACTAACCCAAGTCAACAGTATGATCTAGATTCATACAAGCATACCTGCACCTCCCGTTTGCGCGCGCTTTCTGTAAAAATGTAGGATGTCTTTCGGATTGGCGACGCGGTTGACGTACAGTTGCCCGAATCGTTGGGGGTTGAACGTTGTGAAGCCTCCACTATACTCAACCTAGAATGCGGCTACGTTTGTACCACCTCTTGTGTTTGCGACAGATTTCCCTCTGCAGTACCTTCAGCCTAACCAATGGCTTTGGCCAATCCTTCTCGGGCACATCCGGGTTTAACTCGAGCCAATCTTGTAGTGCTGAGTCGATGTTGTGTTCGACCTGCACACCGCCAGCAAGTCAGTCCACATACGTCAGGCATTCGGAAGACCTTCGTACAACACATACCCGCTCTTGCAGGAACTGATTGACCATTTTCTCATCCTTCGGCCTGAGGTCCTCGATGTCTTGAAGCACCACGTCGTCCATGATGAATGGTCGCACCGTCCTCAAGCGCACAGGCTCTAGGTTGAAGTCTGAGCCACTGATTCGCAGGATAGCCACATGTCTAGACGAATGGAAGTAAGGATACCGGAGTCATGACCCGCGACCGTACACTGACGTACTTTGGGACAGCTTCGCCTTCGCAGAGCGATGTAGCAACAGATGATCCTGGTTGTGTGATGTAGAAGTCTTGGGCCGAGTTCTGTACTGGGTGGACCAAGCATTCGTGTTCATGACCCCATAGGATCAGTTGCAGAAAGTCATCCAAAAAGTTTTCCGGAATGTAGTTGTTGGGACCGTGGGCAACTCTGTAGACAAGCTCGTTAAGATCGATTGTCCTTCTTCCTTCCGACGCACGTCCTACCTGTTCTGATGTATGACCAGCATGTTGAACCAGTCCTCAGTGCCCTCACTCGGCCGAAACATCTTCACTTTCTTCTTCTGAAATGTCCTGTTCAGCCGCTCGTCCCGGACGTTGCCAAGACCGTACAGCGCCAATTTGCTTTCGCCCTTCCGGAGTAAGATGGGTTTGATGGTGATGTCGTCCACCTCCACCTGCTTTCCAAAATAGTTGACCAATCCTGCGGCGCTAAGGAGGTCTAGAGCACATAGACTTCCGTCCTATTAAAAAAGAGTTCAGGAATGAACAAGCGGAGGAGAGAAATGACTAGGTCCCTACCCCTGATGGATCGTCATGGTTCCCATGTATCGAGAAGATCGGCATTCCGACATTGTAATTTGGATCCTCATAGTTTACAGTCCCAAAACTACGGACGCAAAGAACGTTAGGCTTCATGATCCTTGGCATATATCCAACCAAAACCTTCCGATAGGTACCCGTTGGAAAAGTTCTCTTTCGAATCACTCAGGAATTCAACGGGACATGGACGATCCCCCATACAGTACTTTCTCAGTAACGTCATCGTTTTGTGCATACACTTTCGGGACGGTTTATTGTCGTGGAAGAGGTCTCCTCCTAGAAGAATGAAGTCCACCTACGAAGCACTGCTAATAAGTGCTGACTCCTGCTAAAAGGTGCTATCTATGTACATACTGCTTGTTCTTGAGCCAACTTAAGAATTTCCTCGAACGTCTCAAAAGAGTCATTTCCTCTTATCGGGTCCTTCTCGAGGTAGCCAATATGGTTGTCGGTAGCGACCAAAATTTTGAAGGTGTTTGCGTCCGCATCTTCAACAATCTCCGCAGCCGCTTGGACTGGGGTTGCTGGCGGTGGTGGTTGTTCGACCGCTGCTACCTCGTCCTCCTCCTCCTCCACGACGGGAGGAGGCTTCTTTGCCTGAGTGGGCCTTCGCCTTGAGGCCGACATGTGCTGAGCTTGCCAAGAAGCAGGCTGATAGCATAACAAACGCGCGGGCATAAAAGTCAAATCCTCTGATACCCCAAGTATGCGCCGTTCCCACCCGCTTCCACACCGATACTAGTCTCAGCCTCATTCAGTCGCCATCCCCGAGGACATTCCGTCCACTCACCACCTAGATCACCTCACTTCACGCACCGCACCACAATAGCCGCACCCGCCAAATGGACTCCCTACCCAACGCCACCGAGGCGGAAATCTCGTTGTCTCCGCAGGAAGTCGATGTGAGTTTCGTTCCAGTTGCGTCCCTATGAACTATAGGCATTTTTCCCGACAATTGCTCACGTTATTTCCCCACCAGCTCCTCCGCGAAGCATACTTGAAGGAGGAAAAGTCCCGCCCGCAGACAAAGTTCAACTATGCTTGGGCGCTAGGTATGGTATCCTTCTTTTGCCTTGTTGTTCAGACAGATGCAATTGCTGAACGAATTTGTGGGGTGTAGTGCGAAGCCGCGCTAGGACTGACCAGGAGAAGGGGATTGAGCTTTTGCACGGTAGGCACACCATTTACCTCTATACCTATTGCTATTGGCGAACCAGAGGAATTTGAGTGAACTGCATCATCACGCCGCTAATAATCCGTCACCCAACCCCTACAGAGATTTACAAAGAAGTCCCCAGCCGTCGTCGCGAATGTCTCTATTACCTAGCATTGGGAGAGTACAAGATGGGCAATTATCGCGTATGTATATTGCAGGTTTACTCAGGAGAATGGAATGGGGATCATCGTTTCTCACCCCTTTTCTGAACACGCATCAGTATGCCCGCAAGTACAACGAAACCCTCCTCCAACTGGAGACGAGCAATCGGCAGGGGCTGGCTCTTAGGCAGTTGATTGATGCGAAAGTCAAGTCTGGTATGTCCTCCCTTGGTTTTGCAATGTGCTCAATGTTGATACTCACACTATAGTTGATTTACAGAGGGACTCGTGGGAATGGCGATCGTAGGGGCAGCGGTTGCGGCGCTTGGGATACTCACCGCGACGGTCTTCAGGAGAGCACCGGGGGACCACAGATAGACGTGTGGAAGTGATGGATGTCGCCATAACGTCCTGCGGAGCCATCCAGTCCGAGGGTCAAATCGGCAAGATTTCAACTGGCAAACTCGAAATAGGTCACATGAACCTCATCGAAGGCGTACGAAAAGTTTTTGTTTAGGGTTGTAGGATAGGATGTAGAAAGGAAAATTTCTTTTGTTGTTTGGCTTCTGTTCCTACTGATTTCTAGTGAATTATACCTCGCTTGATATCGATACATCCCTTCCTCCTATCCCCTATAGTGTGATCATCCCACTGTCGTGCGGTGGCGGTGGGAGAGTGAACAAAAGAGCCAACGGGTATATAAAAGGTACACAGGGTGTATCAGGCCGTCACCAAGAACAACCGTGAGAACTTGGTCACCATTCAACGCATCATCGAGGATGCCGAAGGAATCCATTACCCTATCCGATCCCTCCGACCAGCAAGCCAAGCTCTTTAAGTTCAAAGCAGCCGGAAAGCCAATTTTCGATGCTTGGAAGACAGGCCTCCGCTTGGCCTGGACGCAAGCTCGGTTGCATTGGGATGAGGAGATGTGGAAGAATGTGGTTTTCTCAGATGAATCCTCGTTCTCCATCTATTCCTCGACACGTGTCATGATCTGGCGTGAGCATGGTGATGCAGCAAAGTACCAAGCAGGGAACCTTGTGCCGAAAGTACAGAAGAACGGTGGAAGCGTTATGGTGTGGGGTTGCATCTCATGGGAGGGTGTCGGGCCGCTGCACATCTGTGAAGGGAAAGTCAACAGCGAGCACTATTCTGAGAAGGTGCTGGATACTATATATATACATTCTTGCCTTGGTTGAAAAACACCAAAAGAATCCCGACATATTCTTCAAGAGGACGGGGCCCCGCATTCACACTAGCAAGCCCACTTCAGCATTCAAAACGAACAACAACATCCTGGTGCTTCCGAACTGGCCTCCCAGCTCCCCCAATCTCAACATGATTGAACGACTTTGGTGGATTCTGGAGCAGATGATTAGGGCACCAAGTCCCCTTCCCAGTGGCAAACCTGCCCTCATCACAAACCTGCCCTCATCACAGCATTGAAGGAAGAGTGGCAAAATATTCCTGTCAGCGGAAAGTCTCTATGGAGAATGTGTAAAGAGAACCGCAAGTGTCTGGCAAGCGGGGGGTGGGGCAACTGGATTTTAGGATAGCTAGCAATTAACGCGCTTCCTTTTTCATGCTTGTAAGTACAGTATACATTTGTGAATACATCAGTTGTTGGCAACACGGGGGAAGATCGCCGTTGGGGGTGACTGACGGGGGCCGGCCCCTATATAACAACCAAGTGCCGTCAATTTCACGGAACCTACTGTACGTTTTGGAACGTCATTACAAATAGAACACCGCCCATTCTCCTTGGACTTTCTTAGAAATAGACCTACTGTACAGTACATAGTAAGCAGGCGCATACAAAGGCAGTACACCCCTCACTGGAAGCCCTTTCGGCTTCGATAGTAGCGGAAACACTTGGGCTCGCTGCGACATCACCCTTGTCATCTAGCCAATATGAACTCGCTGAAACGACACGTTGCCGACCTTCGATTCACAAACTCCTTCACGAGAGATCTTGTCAAAGACGCCAGGACCCCTGGGGAACCCTTCGTCCGCCCCACCGTCCGAAATCCACTGAGCAGTGCCCCACGGCAGGTGCCAAATGCGCACTTCTCGTACGTGCAGCCTGAAACAACTCCGGACCCTGTCCTGCTCTCTGTCAGCGAACCATGCGCTCAACTGCTTGACCTGGACGTGCCCGGGATATTGAAGGACCCAGAAGCGAAAAAAGAGTTTCTCGGGTTTGTTAGTGGGAACGAACTTCCAAAGACGACCAACTCTTGGTCGATGTGCTATGGAGGGCACCAGTTTGGAGTTTGGGCCAGTCAGTTGGGTGACGGCCGAGCGATAACGCTTGGCGAAATCGCGAACAGTCGAAACGAAAAGTGGGAGTTACAGCTCAAAGGGGCTGGTATGACCCCGTACTCAAGGTATGTATGATGCTTTGATCTGACTGAAGTTTTACTTCGGGCGCTAAGTCATTCTCTATATATATTCATTGCAGGTTTGCCGACGGTTACGCGGTCTTACGGTCTTCAATCCGAGAGTATCTGTGTTCGGAGGCAATGCATCACCTCGGAGTTCCAACGACACGCGCGCTCTCGCTTGTCGGGTCAACGCGCTTGGTACAGAGGGAAAAGGAGGAGACAGGTGCCGTCGTTCTTCGGCTTGCGCCCACCTGGGTGCGCTTCGGCAATTTCGAGATCTTCATTGCCCGCGGCGATGTGGAGAACATGAAGCGCCTAGCCGACTGGGTGATCAAGAACCACTACCCTGAATGCGATGCCCTCACAAACACCAAGTACTCGCAGTGGTTGCGGGAAGTCGTCCGCCGCACGGCCATCATGATTGCGGGCTGGCAATCGGTGGGATTCTGCCATGGTGTTATGAACACGGACAACATGTCGATTCTCGGTCTCACGCTGGATTACGGACCGTTCCAATTTCTGGACAAGTACGACGCTGAGTACATCTGCAACCATTCCGACAATGGCGGGCGCTACAGCTTCGACAACCAACCGGGCATCGGCCTCTGGAACCTGACACGGCTAGCATCCTCCGTTAGTCCACTCATCGTCGAGGAAGTCGGAGGAGGGAAAGAGGACGCCGAAAAGCTGCTCCGAGAGATCCTGGCCGACTACTCGGTGCATTTCCACACTCGGTACCGCGAGCTCATGGGCAAAAAGCTGGGCTTCCTTGAAAATCGAGAAGACGATCTAGAGAAAATCGTCACCCCGCTGATGGAAGTCCTCGGCAAAGAGAACCCCGACCACACAAAGTTCTTCCGCCAACTGAGCACCGACTTTGCACTGGCGCCCTCCTCCACACAACCCCCACTGGCATCCCCACTGGAGTCGTGGTATGCCCTCTACCGCGCCCGTCTCCTCTCCGAACTCCCCATCCCATCCGACGACGCCGCGTTAGCAAAAGCCGACAAAGAGCGCGTCGCACGCATGAAAGCAGCCAACCCGAAGTACATCCTCCGCAACCATCTCGCCCAACGCGTCATTGAAGAAGCCGAGGCGGGCAAGTTTGAAGGGGTGAATGAACTGTTGAGCGTCTTGCAACGCCCGTTTGAGGATGGGACGCCTGAGGAGGAAAAGAAGTGGGCGGGGGAGGTGCCGGGGTGGGCGGAGATGTTGAAGTGTAGTTGTTCATCTTAGTTTTTGGGTTGAGGTGGTAGGGCACGAGTGCGTTGTAATGTCGGGCTGGTGGCATAGGATTAAGTAGCTGTTGGTCTTCTTCAGCTGTTTCTTTTTGGTCTATCGTTTGTCGTTTGATGAAGATTCCATATCTGTAACGCGATTTTTGTAATATACAGTACAACTCTGATGCACTTATGAATGTGGTTGCAATCCATGAGGTGTGGAAGAGTGGGCATGAGACACATACGGTGCGCAAGGAACGGCAAACATGTGGGTTGAAACCGGATACGTACATGTACAGTACGAGACGAAAGACTCGAAAACATGTGTGACGACGCGACGGGCCGACAACAACCGACTCAACAGACGAAAAGACACTGAGGTCGCCACTCGAAGACGCAGCACGCATGCCTATGCCTGTCGTCAACCGCAAGACCGGCGCTCAGGCAGCCCAGGCTTCTGCGGCAGGGCACGATGGCCAGGCATCACGGCCAACATCACTCCCGTCGAGCCCGTCGGTGATGGCTCGCGTTGCCGGGCTACCCTATGACCTCCTATTCAACCCAACCCACTACTGGGCCCTCGCCGGCCTCCTACTGGTCTTCGAAAGCCTATTGAACGTGGCCATAATCCATAAAGTTAGCTGTACGTGACCATTAGTGTAGGTGGTCAATATGATCTCGACGCCGTTTCGGTGGGACACGACTTGACGACCCCTATTGCGCACATGTAGATACGAATATCGACTGGGTCGCATATATGCAGGAGGTGGAAGGGTTCCTGGCTGGAGAGCGCGATTATGTGAATTTGAAGGGCGAGACGGGGCCGTTGGTGTGAGTAACGGGGCAAGGAGGCGACGGAGCATATGCCCGTTCGTAGGTACTGAACCTGGTGTCCGATGATTGCAGATATCCAGCAGGCTTCGTGTATGTCTATTCAGCATTATGGCATGTCACATCTCAGGGGACGAACGTACGGCTAGCGCAGTATATCTTTGCGGGCCTGTATTTGGTGACGATGGGGGTTGTTATGGTCGTTTATCGTAGGGCACTTCCGGTGAGTGCATTGGATGATGGTGTGGATGCATGTTAAGGGGGCCTCGATCTGATGATCCTCGCGAAATAGAACCAAGGGGCGTATTCGCTCATCCCCCTCGTCCTTTCGAAAAGGCTCCACTCGATATACACTCTACGGTTATTCAACGACACTGTGGCCATGCTGCCTCTGTACATATGCATCTTGGCCATGTCACGACGGAGGTGGACGCTTGCGACTGTGTTCTACAGGTATTTGATCCCGCCGAAGCCTTTGTCTGTCGCATTCACTAAGCAAGTTCATCTCATGTACCCAGTCTTGCTCTGTCGATAAAAATGAACATCCTCTTATTCGCACCTGGAATGGCACTCCTAACCTATCAAGCTCTCGGGCTTCGGAAATCGATACGGAACGCTGGCATCGTTATCGCAATCCAGGTACGTTGGCGAGTCACCCTGTTCTCCTCTGGGTCCGTCTTAACTGCAAGCGTCCACCATTACAGGTCGTCCTTGCCCTACCCTTCCTCACCACCCACGCGACGTCGTACCTCTGTCGAGCCTTTGATTTTGGCCGCGCGTTCTTCTACAAGTGGACCGTCAACTGGCGCTTTGTGGACGAAGGCACGTTTCTGAGCCGGCGATTCTCACGGACGTTGTTGGTTGCGCACGTGTTCCTTTTGCTCGTGTTTCTTGTTAAGTGGTGTGCGCCGTTTGGGGGCGTTCGGAATGTGGTCGCGCAGGGGCTTGCGAGGACATCAAAGACAGGAAGGAAGCCGCTTCCCGCAGAACGTAAGTTCATGGTCTTCCCTTCACTACCACAACTTCCCGGGCTAAACCAGAAACTCCATAGATATCGTCCTCGTGATGTTCATCTGCAACCTTATCGGCATCACATGCGCGCGCTCGCTTCACTACCAGTTCTGGTCCTGGTACGCGCATACTGTGCCGTACCTCGTCTGGCTGCCTGTAAGAAGAACGACCACGCCCGTCGGCGCCGGCGTTGGTGTCATCGTAAGGTGAGACGTCTGTCATAAGTTACAGACGGTTGCGTCGCTGGTCCATCTGCTAATCACCTGTCTTCATGTCTCTCCCGATGTTAAGAATCATCGCCTGCGTAGCACTTGAATACGCGTGGAACGTGTATCCCTCGACGAACATTTCGTCGGGTATCATGCTGGCCGTGCATGCAGGGATGTTACTGAAACTCCTACTGGCGCCGCCGGTCGTTGTTGCGCCGACGCCTTCGCGTAAGAGCGAAGCGCCGAAGTTGTCGTGAGGGGAGGGACAACCGGGCCATGTGGCTACCGTTTCATCTGCCTGCTAGCGCACTGTACATAGAAACTCTCCATCACAATGACGTTTATCGACCTTATCACACTGTGCAAGTTGAGGGTTCATGTGTGCATATCGGCCTGCAAAACGAAGGACACATGTGAAGCTTGTGAAGAAGCACGCGTGATAATGTCACCGCTCGTTTTCGAAGGCAACACAAAGTAAAGCCCAACAACTATTCCCAGAAAACCTTGGGCCATGAAGCATCCCTCGGCCTTCTGCCGGAGACATGCTTCAAAGTACTAAGCTTCAGAGACGCAAAAGCAGCGTGCGGTTAGGCAGCACCGAAACGTGCTCAAGATGGCTGTTCAGGACGCCAAAAGCCTGGTCCTTTACTTGAAGCGCCCAGCGCTTTTCACCCGGAGCGACCAAGAAACATGGCTTTTGAACAAACTCATGCGGGACTGGAATCCGGCGGAGCTGGAGGTAATGGACTTCTCTTGCTTGAATTGGGGCCACCGCCCGAGTCGCCAGGGTCTTGAGCATGGAGTGTGACGATGATCTTAACGCCAACCTGACCTTGACAGGACGACATCATCGAAGTGGTAGATATCTCCACAGACGCCGACGTACCCTGGGCCCGGTCGAAAGGCCACGAAGACGCCGATGTGGACAGCCCAATATCTCCCGACACCTTCCAGGATCGATTGCAGCCCGACAGTGTTGTCAGCGGCGGGGAGACAGGGGATGCTCCAGACGCGGAGACGGAACGGCTAGTCCGCCGCCCTGCTGGACAGCTTCCAAAGGATGGACGGAAGTATAGGCTGTTGCCGGATACGAAGATTTATACTTTTGCGGCCCGGTATCGTATCGCTTTTGTAGTCGATGTCTCGCCGTCGATGGCGATTGTGGATGATAGTAGTGGGAAGGCGAAGGTTTCGGTTTCTGTTGCGTTTGAAACGTAAGTATGGGGATGCGGGGAACATTTGATGCTCGGTTGCGTATTGTATGATGAGCTCACGAACAGGAGTTCCGGCTTTGACGATCGGATGTGAAACTAGCTTGTGCAAATGTTTGGACGGGCTCTCGAGAGCTTTTTCCGTTGATAGCACTATTAGGCACGGCGCTTATCAAGTAGGTAGGCCTTTAGAATGGGTGTTGTGGCGGCGGGACAGACTCTCCCTTCAATGAAGACATATCAGAACTCATATGGTATCCGCCCGCTAGATTAGACCGCTTCTGTATGTAACAGTCAGCGCAGAATGTGGAAGTGCATTCATTCGTGGATCGCAGCATCCGTTAGCAGCCACGTTTGCGGAAACATTTCCGAGTCGTGTCCTGCTGCATCAAGTAGTCGTCACGCAGTCCAACCTGGCCCTGGTCGCAGAAAGGCTATATGACGCCCTGAGCGCCTACGAAAACGACTTTGTACAACAACGTCAGCGAGACACACAGGCCGCCGAAGCCACTGCTTTGCGATCGGACGTGATCAAGGAGGCAGATGAGGACGATGGAACGGATGCGGAAGTAATACCGGATATCAGGGATTCTGTTTTGAAAACCGAAGCGGGCTCCCCGAATATCCGTTCTGCGCGGCAATCGACTTACAAAGCTCTCAACACCGCGTTATCGGCTGTCGAGCTCATGCCGGACGATTGTTTGGCAGCCGTGGTACTCTTGACGGACGGCGTCGCTGGTGGGCAAGGCGCCGGGGAAAGTGTAGCGCAGAAGATACGTCGAGCGTTGTCATACCACAACGCCGTATGCACAGTAATTCAGATCGGTTCGGAGGACGGGTACAACCCAGCCATCAACTTTGGCCACGTTCCCGACAACGAGTTCCTGCGGTTTCTTGCCGTGTGTGCCGCTGGAACATTCCTGTATGGCGCAGATTGCAACTACATGGATCCCGCCACCGGTGAAGAACTTTCAGCATATGCGTTTCCTCCTCGCCCAAACTTCTACCATCGGCATCTGCTGATGCATCGTCGATTGTTGTCAAAGTTGTCCTCAGAGAATCCATCTCGCGTTGTAAGCAGAGGCACTCGGGACCGGCCAGTTGACTGCCCCCGCAATCGCCTCCTGCATACCAACGTCGATGTCAACCAGATCATCACACGCGAAGAGGCCTTCTATCCGTGGAAACCTAACAGCAAACCCCCGGTCGTTTCTGAGATCCTCTGTGCATATCGAGACTATACCGTCAACGTCCCCTTGCAACACATCGTAGAAGCCCGGCTCCGGGACGGCTTTGTCTTGAGATGTGTTTCGGTGCATCAAAGGCCTAACCGACCTGCGAAGGTTGAGATCACGCTCACTCTGCCGTGGTTTCCTAACGTTACCGTCGTATACACCATCAAAACCATCTGGCCTGGTCCGCATACCTCTGTGCTTACCAATCGCGCTCGGAGCAAAACGGCCCGCATTGAGTTGAATATCTTGGCTCCTCATGCATTTGCGGTGCTGTTTATCAATGTTCAGGATCTAGAAGCGAGGATCAGCGTTCCCCATTCTATGGAGGCTAAGCTAGTGGTGTTGCATCAGCATTTGAGGCGGCTGTGCGAAAGTGATGACGCTCTGAAGGTACGGATATTTGCCCCTTTGGCGCTCGACTTTACCACGCATAACTCATAGGTTTGTTCCATAGGTCGTAGCATCATTCAACTCCCATTACGCGCTCTCTGCGGTTCCTGCCCATGATCAGCAAAGGCTCAATGAGACTGCGGAGCTTCCCCTCGACCTTATCCACGCTAGGGACACCGCCGCTGCGAATGAAAGTCCAGGTGCGCAAAACAACTTCTGGCATGTCCTTGCACAGATCGTGGACCAGTACTCCGATGCTTTCCTTGAGCTATCGCGCTACGTTGTACTGCGCTCGACGTCAGGAGGAGGGGACAATATCCTATCGGCACGGCGACAAGTGGCGGCCATGTATCTTACGGATCACATCGCCTCTGAATGGCGAACGTTCTCGATTGAGAGTGGGATTCATGTCAAATTCGTGTATGACGAAAAGGAACCACGGCAGGACGTGGTGGATGAGGAAGGGTCACACTTTGACGATTTCCAGGAGGCACACGCAACGAGACCTACAGGCTTCTGCTTGCTGAAACTTCTCTGGGAGAACGAATGCCTCGTTCAACTTCAAGGCTTGTTCTTCAACGTCGAAGTCGACCAACGACAATCTATGATGGACGGCCTTGTCACAGCAATCGGCAGTATCGACCATTCGGTCCGGTTGTCAGGTGTTGCATTCAAACCACTCATTGTGTGCGACAAGCCCGTAGGCAGGCTTCTCGTGAGCTATGCTGGCGAGTTTGACCCCGGCGGCGGTCAGAGTCCTCATCGTGGGCGATCTCCTCAAGTGCCGGATTCTAATGACAGTGGGGGTGATTCCAATGACGATGCTGCCGACTCGCCATTGTTTGTCAATGTCAAAAAGGGTGTCAAAACGCCTCCTCAATCTATGTCGCCTGACAGCAAAATGCGACACATTTTCAGTACGATTCGGGACATTCTTGTTCCTCAGGCGGTGCTGAAATCGTACCTCCGCCACTTCCGCTTTGTCTGGCTGGCGGATATCCCGTCTGACGCGATCGACCTGTCGCAGCGCGGAGGAAAAATGCGTCTCGATGAGCTGGTCTTCACGATTCTCTACTACAAGCGACTACAAGAAGGTTTCGTGCCCGTTAGCGAGTCGGTAAACTCTATCACGCTTTATCGGGAAGCAAGACTTCCAAAGAGACGGGCGCGAGCCCAACTCACGTCCGGCCGTTCCTCAGAGGGTAGCGCTCGGAACAATATCTCAGATTGTACAAAGTGCGCTGTGCAGTTCGTACTTCTTCGTGATCCCACCTGTAATGTAGTGACAACGGAGCTATTCGTGGAGCCCATTGTGGATGGGCCTGCGGGCTCGGGCGCAGTCAGCAAGGAAAGCTTGGAAGACGTGCCGGTCTCGACCCTTTTCCGAGAACATTTCGATCA
Source organism: Fimicolochytrium jonesii (assembly GCF_025526975.1). NCBI lineage: Eukaryota > Fungi > Chytridiomycota > Chytridiomycetes > Spizellomycetales > Powellomycetaceae > Fimicolochytrium > Fimicolochytrium jonesii. The sequence goes on from NW_026515686.1 coordinate 191,228, forward strand.
CCTGAAGGAACGGATATTCGTGGAGGACAAGAAGGTAATCGGGAAGCTCTACGGTTTCGATCGTGTCCATGCCATCGGTACGGCCGGTGGAGGGGATGCAATACTGAGAAGTCGGAATCCGCATCCGAAAAGTTTTGGATTACAGCGGTCTTCGACAATCGTCAGCACGCAGTTCAACCTCTGCAACGTGCTCAAAGATGGCTCTTTCGCGACTTTTGCGTATTGCTTTCCGAGAGTCGACGAGGAGATGGAAGATCTTACCGAAGATCAAAACGCGATTCAAGTCGAAGATCCGTTCTTCCCTTCTCGCACAATGGAAGCAGTCACGGTTTCGTCATCGACGGGCCGTCCGCAGTCCATGCCTACTGCTCAAGGTGCCGCGGAGTCAGCACGCCTCACAGTCCGGCCTAAAAGGCACTCAGATGATACCGCTCAAATCCAACCCACTCAGGACGGCAACCCCAGCGCTGGTGCAACCCCGCGACGTCACCCACCCGACGGGGCTCTACACTTGTCCATACCGTCTGAACGATTGAACTTCCCGGTCACACTAACGAAGGAGAGTCCCGGTTCGTGGTCGACATTGGAGGCTGTCTACCGCGCCAGAAACGCTAGGGAGTGGGTGCGGCTGACTTTATGCAGCTACATGGAACGAATTCTGGCTAGGATCACGGACGGTGAGATCACTTCTTCCTGTGACCATCACGCACCTGCTGGGAGCTCTACAAGTCTGGGAGGTCTTGTCGGGACGAAGGGCAACTTTGGAAAGGACAAAGCGCATGACGATCTCCTACTTTGCATCAAGGCGGCCGTGGCCCATAGTGCATCCTCTGAGGCAACTTCAGGAATCGGAGGATTGCTGCTGACGGCGATTTCTGACAGCAGATGTTATGTGAAAATACGAGACGAGAAGTCTTTCCTCGTAGTCTTCATGCCCATGTTGTCAACACAGCTTACCTTCCCCTCCCACCGGAGCAGTGTCACCACTGTACCGGCTCTTGAACAGGATCAAAACCATTCTCGTTTAGAGGCGGGAGACGCGCAGGAGGAGGAATGCACCCACTTGGCACTGACGGTCATCGAATGCTTCAGGACAGCTCCGCCACATGGTGGCGTCCCTATCACAAGCACTGCACCATTTGAACCGCTGCCGATTGTAAAGACTTCAGGGGAGCACGTGGTAGTCCAGGCAGGGGGCATATCGCCTCAAGCCATTCAGTTGATAGCCACGGGTCCCACTTGTGCTCTTGCAACCTCCAGCATAAGTAACTTTGGAAGCGAAGGAAATTTGGAAGCACGTATATCGGACCTAGGAACGGCGTTCGTCAAACACATCAAGGATGGATACTACACCGCATTCACGAAGAGCGTGTATGCTGCTCTGCTTGAGGGCTATCACGTCGACGCGATGGATGTAATTCAGGCAATCGCACCATGTGTTCAAACTAATATCAGTATCGATCTTACACGGTTCCTGAACGTGCGTATGCACAAAAGCCAACAGTCTCGGAAGCATGTTGATAACAAGTCGTAAGTACCTGCAGGAATATAGCATCATTCTTACATCATCTACTACATTTTCATGCACTGAAACTTTGATTGTGGCAGTGAGGAGACGGATATTCAACGGCGATTCCGATTGCTACTCTCTGAGTGCCTGATGCCGATTCCGAAAGCCGACGAGCGTGATTGTGGCAATGTCTATTACTTCCGCCCGAAGTTGGCCAACGTTGGTTCTTCCCGAATCCATTCTGCACCGCAGACCGCACCGATAGTCCCAAATCGGCTCCTCGCGAAAACTCGGCCGATGTCTGCGGTACCAAACCCGGCTACTGGGAAGGCCAGTCATCTTCCACTACACTTTGACTATGCGAACAGCGCTTTGGAGTCGGGGGCATCTCAAAGAGATTATCCGCTGGCCTTGTCGAGATTGTTAGAGTGTGCTGAGACGCCCCTATTCGTGAGGGTCGAATGCACGTTTGCGAAGGAAGGGGGTTCAAACGAAGCAGAGCATCTTAATGTTCCCGTCACGGACCTGCCTACCTCTTACCCAGCATCGGTAATGTCCAAAATGGAACATGTTCCTTTTACATCGACCGCTAGGGAAGCAGACCAGTCTACAATCGCGGATCGTGACTTCCCGCCCATTGCGCACGGGGAAGATGTGAGCCCTGGTGCAAGCTCGGACGGGATCTCCGCTTTCTTGCGACTCATATGTCTGACGGCGTTGCCCACTCGGCCATTCGAAATGGAGGGCTCTCCGGGTCGCAAGAATGGCGGCGATACGGAGTCGCCCGATGTCAATCATTTTGGTGTTTCTCATGTAGATTCGGAGAAGCGCCAGGCTATCGAGAAAGTGACGCGTGGCATCGAATGCTTGCTAGAGGATGAAATCATGCACTCCTTGCTCGGTATACGACCAGTCAAGCCATCTATCTTGCAACTCGTCGAAGGCATTTTGAGGAAGCGGCATGGGGTTGACACGCAACCGATTTTGCAAGCGGATAAGCCAAGTTCGATACCGCCGTCGCTTGAGCTTGAACCGAGCATGTCGTTCAGTGTGCCGCTGTGCCTCGTCACGGGGTCAGTCGGCATGGAAATGTTTGAGGCTGAATTGAACGGTCTGGATATCGGTATCGGGACTGTCCACGTTTTGAGTGGTGTCTTCTATGTCCCAGATGAGGGTCTGAGAAGCTTGCATAGCGAGACATCCTTTATACCTGGGGATCTCAGCTTCGAAGAAAACGAACACAAGATCAACTGCGATGGTCCTGCCCATCATACCGAGGGTCACCCACCGGACGCACCCCAGAACATGTGTGAAGAAGGAGACAAACCGTCTGGGTCAGACTTCGAAGAGCATGAGGAGCAACACGAACCGCAATACTGGCTCATTGCAACCATCGTGGACCATTCAGTGCAGATGTATTTCTTTTCTAAGAATGTTGATCGGTACATGCGTCTCTCCATAACGAGCAAGTTTCGGGAGGGCATCACAAACTGCTGTGAACGCATCAACCGAAAATACCTTCTCGATCAATTGAGTCAATCGCATTTGGCCAGGTATGTGAGATGTGCACGAGTCTCTCTGGAGATTCAGATTCGCCTGTAAAGCTGACCGTGGTATTTGGGACTTCATTCAGTGAGTATCTTATACCGGGGACTCTCGAAGAAAGGGGAAACCCCCGAATGTCATCTGATGAACGCGACATCTATCGCGAAAGAATGGATGCCAGTCCGTCACCTCCGCACTACGGAGTCGAAGATCGGTTTCCTCCTGGGCGATTTGCTTGTTCCCTGGTCTTCCGCCATCTATTCCCGTTGCATTGGAGACTAAAACCACAACAGGCCCTGAACACCATTCTCATGGCTTTGCAAGCATTTGCGATCGGGAATCGGAGAGGAATGTTTGTCTTTGCTAGCCAAGATTTTACCTTCTACATGAAGATCTCAATCGAAGGGGGCGAAGTCGACAAAACAAAGGATGGGAATGACGGAGGCTCTGAACCAGCGTATATGCTCCTGCATGATACGGACATACTACCTCGAGCAGCCCGCACCGGAGTTGAATCACCGAAAGGTGCTGCCTCACCATTGATGAGGAGATCGACGGTCTCTAGTTTGGCAGCACAATCAGTCTCGTCTGCTGGCGGGTCAACGAGCAATCTGCGCAATGCCGAGCACTTCCTTGCTCTTGATGTCTTTGGGATCGATTCTCCGGGACCTGAGATAACCAGAGAGTTTGTTTCCATGGTTCAGCTGAAGATCAACTCTCTTACGCAGCTGGTGTTGGGCTCATTCTTGGCTCGCAACGTGGCTACCAAACTCACACCGGCGGATCTGGATTTCATTCTGCCAACTGGCCGAGGAGTTCCACCCAATCGGACTCGATTCTTGCGCCTTCCTTCGTTCGTGCACAATCCGTACATGTTTCTGTTGCTGTGGAGGCAGCCACTTATGCAGTGGATGCATCTACTCGGGGGTGCCGGCGTCGTGGAAAGTTTGAAAGCGCGATATGAAGAGGCCTACGGATGGGCTGATCGCCAGAGCGAAAGCGAGCTGAGGTACGCACAAAGTCATCCCTGCATAATCTACGCTTGACTTTGAACCTTGCTGAACCCCGGCCGAACAGAACTGGGCCGAAAACCACAACATACGAGATTCAGTTCTCAGACTTCGCATTCCTCTACAACTCCGTTCCTGCCAAGAACCTGACGCAGATGGAAACGGTCGTCGGACAGGGGATCGCCTGCGTATCCATGGCCTTACTTGGGGACACAGGGAAAGTTATGATTGAGGTTCCGGAGGTCAACTCCGATGAATCCCGGGTAGGAACCGACGCAGACCTTCTTCAACCTCTGGACCTCTTCAAAGAATCAAATTTGGGGATCGACGATCCTGAGGTGTCGCCTGGATTCAAAGTGGTCATAGAAGTTTGGCATCATGGCGGCATCAACGTCGAAGGCCTCTTTGCCAGTCTTGAAAGTGCTTTCAAGGATTCCCTGTTGGACTACGCCATCGAATCGACCGTCGAAAGTTTCCGAAAAACACTAACGGAGGGGAAGATGAGCACTTCAATCCCGGATCCGAGCGTTACACGAGTGCAACAAAACTCCATTGTATGCGAATCTCCAACATCCGTCTCCACGCTTGACGACCAAGGCTTCTTGGGGACCGAAAAGGATAGTCTTGCCGGTCCGGGATTTTCGCGGTTCTTTGCAGACATGTCCCAAATCCTCCTAAAGGCTGCGGAATGCCATTCTCCGACTGTCAAGCATATGATTTCATTAGCTACTCTCCCGGCGTGGATGATCGAAGGCTTTTTGGAAGAAATGATCAACGCCTTTGCAGGTACGGCTGTGATGGCCGCTCCACTGCTTATGAAAGGATCAAGGTGCCGCGACAGTATGGACATAATGGACTTTATGCCATTCAAGCCTACGAAAGGAATCGCTGGGGAGTGGCAGGATCGAAAGCGGTCTTCAGGCACTGAAGAAAGCACATCGGCGGATCAGCCGTTGTTCGTCGTAGTGGCGGGATTGAAGGGGTTTGAGACTACGCTCAGCGCAAAACGCTCCCTTTTGCGTGCGTTCGAACACCGGACAAGTTCCTTCGAATCTGACATTATGTCAACAAATTCACTGCCAACGGTAGCGGCCCCTGGAGTTCAGCAGAGTACACGCGGTCTAACTTACGATGATGCTGGCTCGGATTCGAGTACGGGCATCTTGGCGGCACCTCCGCGGCATAGACGCTCGCGTACTGGACAAGCGCAGATTTCTGTTGCCGGGAAGGCCACCGGTGACGATGCGGTCATGTACTCCGCTCAGCTGCATTCAGCCTCCTTGGAACTAGGTTCTCGCAGCAGTTTTGTGTTCACCGTCATTGAGCATAATCGTGTTGCGATATGGACATACAACTGGAAGCAGAGCAAGAGTGAAATGCTCTTTCGCCAAGTCTTAAGAATTCTGAGCTGGAATCACTTGAGAATCCAGTTTCTGGAGAAAGAGTTCAATCATCTTCAACATACGAATCCTGCAGGGCGTCTTCCCTTCAAGTCGCAGCGAGAAGAGGAGGCACCGGAGACCATACCCGCCAGCTACGGGGGCGATAACAAGGTCATGGCACTCGCTTCGCGCTTACAGCAGCGCATGGTCGCCAAAAGTGAAGATTACGATGCATCCGCTTTGGAAGCCAGCGCTGCAACGGACGTTGACACGCTTCAACGGCACGCCGTGGAGTTCTTTGATTGGCTTGTGCGGCATATGGAGTATGGAAATGGTTCCAAAAAAAGAGCACCGAATGCACCGATTGGAATCACAGTGCCCAAACGCGGATCATCCGGGAATGAAGCGGTCGGAGGGAATGGATGGTTTGGGACAGGGAAAGCCGAACCTATTGGGGCGTCAGATATGGGGAACATCCTGAGATCAGTGAAGTTGCTGCACTTCGTCAAGTATCCCCTGATTTTCTCGGACCTTCGCAATCAGCTTATGCGTTCGCATCATGAGTCCTCGCGCCCACCCAGCAGCACCGAATCTGATAATTACGAAAGGGACTTCCTCTCGCCTTTGAGTGCCCAAGGGGTGAACTTCGTTGCTCCCTCCTCGGCCGGAATTGCGTCCATGGATGATGAAGCCATACTCGCCTGGTACAACGGGATGTTGGAAGCTTACTTCCACGGCTACGTCGCGTACATGAAAAGCCTTGGGTTGGAAGAAGTTCCTGCCACCGGAGAGAGGACTTCAGGCTTTTCCCTCCCCGCCTCTGCCTCACCGCAGTACTGGATCTCGAGCCGTCTGAGCCTGAGGACAGACGTCACCTACCTGGTTCGTTGGTTCTCATCGGGCGTCATAATTGCGCAAGTTGGTGTGGATGGCATTTTTGGCTGCCTCAACCTGTACACATTGTCTTTTCCGGACCCCAGGGGGCCCCACGTCTCGCCGAGCGGGACAGAAGGCGCAATACAGGAGTTCACGGATGCATGCAATAAGCTCAAAGGCCTTGTGCATTTAAATTCATGTATGTGTCTTGTGGTCGATGACGGCCATCTCGGAGAGGTATTGTCGCTAACCTGATACCCTAACAGACGCCTATGACTTCCATATCCGATACTTCCAAACAATTTTGGAGCGTCGCAACCGAATGCCCTGTCCGGTCGACATGCTGCTAGTTATGAAGGCTTTCTGTCTGTTCAACCCTCGGAAAGCCAATTTCGCACGGTCGCGCATTTACCGCGGTTCGTACTCCATTGACAACGGGCAGGTGTCTAGCTCGCTATTCCAGTACATCCTGAAGAACCCTCTGCGATATGGGTTTGCCCCGATCACTTTTCAAGGGCAGTCTATCGCTTGCTGCGTCTCTTCGGTCACACCAGACTTCAGCCGCACAGGAAGCGGACACATGGACGACAAGCGCGAGCAGCCAGAGCATGTGTACACCATCATCGTCTACTCGACATGCGATGGCCCTGCAAGTGATTCGACAGGGACGCGATTGGACCAGCCGCCAGCACACCAGAGGAAAGCGAGTGCGGAGTCATCCAGCGCTACGAAACTCGATCTTCGGTATTTCCTTTTAGTTGTGAACGTCAAGACCCCATATCCCCACTCTTCGGTGGATCAACCTAGGATGTCGAGCATGGGCAGTGCTATATTGTATGACCCGTTGCATGAATATCTTGCTGGAGGCTACTACTTGAAGGATATTGTGCGCAACGCGGAACGGAAGGTTGATCGTTTGATTGAGCAGGTATGAGGCGTTTACTAGCATCGCAGAGTTTGATCTGTCACGGGACTTATACGAACATCTAGGCAATGCGATATTATGGACGCGATAATCTGTGGCGTCAGCTCCTGAGAGGCCAAGATCCATCTACGCTTGTGGGCATGAGAGGCGAATATCAAGAGATCACTCAGCTGACCGATGACGGGATCTACGAATGGACAAGGCTCTTCCTGGAAAAGATTGAGCCCAACTCGCGGCCTCTTTGCACCATCGATCCAAGTCTGACGGAGATGTTTACTGTCCCGTGCATACACTGGGTATCGCTGTTGAATCATCTGAAGTCATTCTACGAGCCATTTGCCCGGGACCTTTACGAGAGTCCAGACGGTCTCAGACGGCACCTGATCCTCTTCAATCGCCAAAACGAAGATTACTGCCTGCACTTCATTCTGACTGCTCATAGGACGCCATTCGCCCAGCAGCCTACGACACAAGAGCCGCCAATGCAACACGACAACAGGAATAGCCAATATTTGTCGTCGCAGAGCTATCAGCATTCCCCGCTCTTCGGCAGCCTATCTAGCGGCGCCGGTGGCAGCGCACACAGACGAATGCCGAGCGTCATCAGCTTACCACCAGGGCAACTCGAGCTTCCAGTCCTTCGCCGTCGAGGATCAGTCGTGTCCAGGAAACGACACTCCACTGATGGTGCAATGGAGACTGATCACGCAGCTCGGCGGCCATTCAGCGAGCCAGCCCGCCTACCCGAGAGAACGGATGATCATAGTTCCCAGCATGGAGAATCTGAAACAGCGCCTGCCATCCACATCGAGCAACAGCCATCTTCGGCAACAAGTACCGGGCAGAACACAAACATATCACCGATCGCGCGGAACAGCAACCCCCTCCCAGTAACAGCAGCCTGTTGCTACCGAGAGGACATCAACGACGTCACACCCTACTGGTTCGAGATCGAGGCGTACGCTGTTTCCCGCGAAGGCGTAGCAGACCAAGTCGAGCATGCCCACATAAGTGACGTGGTTTCCACTATTTCGTCGTGGTTTTGGATGCAGGTGGCGTTCAATCGACCGCATCGGGGACCGGTGGCGGGTAACAGGGAGACGGGCGCCGTCAGGCAACGACTACATAATCAACGGGGCCCGTCGTCATCAGGGCGGGGGGCTTCGAGTGGGGTGGCGTCGTTTTTCCCGAATCCGTTCTCACATTCGAGATCGTCGTCGACGTTGACGGCGCAACATGAGGAGCAATGAGTAACATCGATTGCTTATTCCCTGTATCTACATTTCGCCCAATTTTCCTCGTATGATTCGTTTCTTGTAATTATCTTTTGACGTGAATATGCTATTATTACAGTACATACATCCACAGTAGGATGGGGACGGACGGAAGGATGTAGAGCATGAGGACGCAGGGGATGGGGCTCTTGACGATGAAACGGGTACCCAATCGCCATTGATGTGCAAACTGGGATGAGCGCTGAGGAAGCACCGCTCTACCTGAGCCAAAAATCGCACCGGGGATCTACGGTAGACCTCTGGTGGAACCTTACACGAAACCCCTCCACCAAATCCCGATTGTCAAACATCTCCTCACAACGACAACAGACCCAAATCTGTTTTACCTGTTTCCGCACAGGAAGTGGTGTGCCAACTACGGATTGATGATCAGTGAACATCTCTACGAGAAGGCCAAATGGGGACAAGAAGGTTACAATCGTCAACACTGTAACAGATCGAAAACTCTTCCACCAGCAAGCAATCTCCGACGTCACATAAATCTGCTTACAGGCCGCATCTAAGGGAAATGGAAAAAAGCATCGGAGAATCCGGAAAGCGCTCTCGAAAGTGGAACTTTCCTTGTTCCTCGAGGCCAAAGTCCTGTTCTTTGTTCTTGGGGGGCGATCTTCGCCCTCCGACCCGGTATCGTACCTGGAGCAAGGCAAGCGATGGCTCCTCTCAGCTCCCCTTCCTTCATTATCCCTTCGCCACTCTGTTCGCCACTGACTGTCCCGACCACGGCACGAAGCTATCCAAGGTGAAGGTGCTCCTTTCCGACCTGCCGACCGCCCATTACGTCGTTGCCCACGAGGTCTTCGCTCTCTTATCCTTAATCGAAATGGATTGGGGCAGGGACACGCCAACCTTTTGGATGCGGCATACATTCAGGACAAAGGCCCAACCTTTCATGCAATGCTCCACCATATGCAGATAGCAGCGGCCTGGTCTCAGCGTCCTCAAATCGTTGCCCTTGTCTGCGCAAAGGCCGACAGCCTACCAGCGTCGCCAGCAAAGGCATGGGAATGCCTGACAGCGGTCAACATGGCTTCCGGACAGATTCCTGTCCAAGTCATCTTCTACGATAGACACGGTGAAGATGATGTCCCGCTCTGCTTCTCCTTCGATGACCTCCTGGCCCTCTTGCTTCGCATGCTGGACTTACGCATCCGCGACTTCCGCCTACTGACGAAGGACGAGCGTCACTACGCGCGAAAGGTGCGCGAAGGCTCAGAAGTGTATGGAAGATGCGAATAGTGCGAATGGGGATCGGAGTCAGAGGCGGAGCCGTCAACAACCCACGGCGAGGCCGGCTTCCCCATATCCGAAGTACCAAGGGAGCTTCGTTTTGGACGCAAAATATAGAATGTAACTCGTCCCCCTTGTTACGTTTGCATGGGGGTCGATAACCTTGGGACATCTTAACCAGATATCTGGCAGCCCACTATACGTGGAAATTATTTATGTATGGAGTTCCTCTTCTCATCTGTAGCGTCCTCATGAAGCTTGAAGTGCGATGCTTCTTAAACCTTTCCTGATATGAGCTAGCGGTTATTACTTAACGAAATGTGTACCAACTCTGCAGCGGCACATCCTGCACTGGCAGGCGCATAAGCGGGAGAAAAAGACAGTGACGAGAGCGGGGTTCTAATCTAATCCAGGGCGTTTTGGCAGTCACTGTTGTGAGTCGTCGTTACAAGGTTCCCGTCATATCGTACAGGACGAACAGCCGACAGGACGGAACCCGGCAGGGTAGGCACAGAGACCGGAGAGAACACCCAGAAAGCCCAGAGACCACTTGCAAGACGAATGAGAAGTTTTGAGTTTAGCAACCAATGTGATTGTAAGATTTGGGGTCCTATAACTATATGATAGTGTGCATGTCCAACTACATCGGAGGGGAAAGTCTGTACAGAATTTCAGAGGCTTTCCGCTACTGTGCGGAAGAAGCAGCCTTGGAGAACCCGGTCATAACCCAGTTACATCGGGTGTTGGGGGGGGAATACGTGACAGGATCAGAATCCTATCAAGAGGCGCGCTTATCCGCAGATGCACTGAATAGCGCGGACAAAAATATTTGTCGACCGTGTGCGGGCCGCCTCGTCCTGCTCTTCCTTGATGTCGGCCCACCTGACACCGGTGTCAAGGTCAACTTCCATCAAGGGAATGATCCTCGTGCGCTTGACGATCTTGTATCCAACGAAGGTCAGGATGAAGATGAAGACGCAAATGTACGTCTGGAGGAACATCGACACGTTCCACTCAGGAGTGAAGGATGAGAATCCGGAGAAGATGATAATGATGGTACACATGATACCACCCCACCATGCCGTGAAAGGGTAAGCGATGGCCTTGTAAGGAAGCGCCTTGATGTCGCGACCTTGCGCAATGTAAGCCTGGCGGAAACGAATGTGGGTGAAACCGATGGCGGCCCAGGAAATGAAACCGGAAATGGAAGAAACGCCCAGAATCCATGGGAAAACGCCGTCTGGGGAGAAGACTTGCACCAAGGCGATGGCGAATCCGAACAAGGAGGTGGCGGCAAGCGCGTAAATTGGGACACCACGACCGTTGGTGCGGCCAACGAAGGCGGGAGCTTTGCCTTCGCGAGCCAAGGCCATGAGGATACGAGATCCGGAGTAAAGAGCTGAATTGGCAGCGGAAAACAGGACGGTCAACAGAACGGCGTTGATGATATCGGCTGCTGGCCCGATGTTCGCCTTCTGAAACACGGTGGTGAATGGGGCAGTGACCACAGCCCTTGCACCGGATTCGGACTCCACGAGGCTCGGGTCGTCAGAACGAATGATAAGCCTGGATGATGATCAAAAGCGTTAGCATAAGCTATGTGATCTAAACTCCGAAATGACAAGTACTTACCCCATGAAGAAGACGGATCCGAGGAAGAAGACGAGAATACGCCAGAAGACATTGCGAATGGCTTTGGGAACGGCCTTGCGGGGGTTGCGACTTTCACCGGCGGCGATACCAACCAGCTCTGTGCCCATATAAGCGAAGCCAACGGTAATGAGGGTGGCGAACCAGTTGACGAAACCGTTATTGTAAGCGCCAGCGACGTTGATGGCCCTATCTTCTCCCCAATTCTCGAAACCGTAGGTGTGGCCTCCAACGGCGCCTGACGCGACCAAGATGCCGACGATGATGAAGATGATGACGACAATAATCTTGATGATCGACAACCAGTATTCGCTTTCACCGTATCCCTTCCCGCCAACCAGGTTCAAGGCGATGATAGCGCCCAGGACAATGAGAGCCCATGCCCAATGGGGAATTGTGTCACCCCAGTAGTCGATGACCACAGCAAAGGCAACCAACTCGGTGGCGAGTGCGGTTCCCCAACTAATCCAGTCTGAAGGAAGGCAGACGGTGTGGGTTAAGATCCAGATGAAACATAACCCGGGAAAGCCTATCTATACTCACAATTCCAGCCAAGAGCAAATCCAAGAGCCGGGTCGATAAACCTTCCACCGTAATGGTTGAAGGATCCAGATACGGGGATCAGAGTGGCCATTTCACCGAGGCAGGTCATGATGCAGTATACGGTAAATCCCATGAAGAGGTACGCAAGCAGTGCTCCTAGTGGGCCAGCATTTGCGATATTCCCTGCGGAAGCGACGAACAGACCGGTCCCAATGGTACCACCGATGGAAATCATGGAGATATGGCGAGTCTTCAAGTCTCGCTTCACACCGTCTTCTAGTGTCCCGTTGGAAAGGGGAGTCTCATGGTAAACCGTCGATTCGGATACGCCTTTGTGGATCGCATGGTCCTCCTGATACGTTGCCTTTTCAGACATGTTGGTAGACTAGGTGATATGAGGGTCGATAGTAGGCGTGGTGAAAATGATCTCCAGATACTGTACAACCAAGTGCGACGACCAGCGTGCGAGAACTTGGATAACGCGTAGGATTAACGATGTGTACAGACGGGAAGGGAAGAGACCAGCTCAGGAGGATATATATAGCGGAGGATAGGCAGGTAAGAATGAGAATGGAAGAGGCCGAGCGGATGAGGGTTGCCCTTTTGTGTAAATGTGTTGTGGTAAATGCGGTCCTTTCCTTCCGTTGCCTTGGTGTGATACAGGTTGGCGGCCGATGGCTTGATTGACTTGAATGGAGGATGATATGATTGCGAGTGTGGGGGAATCTGGCCTATTTGTGGGGCCAAACAAACACGGGGGGCGGCGCGCGGCAGGTGGGCGCTTCAGACTCGCATCAGACACATTTGTATCCCTCCGTGGCCCCCCCAAACGCCCTCAGCGGATCAGATGCTGTCCCCGGGTCCCAGGTCAGCGGACAGATGGGCTTGGCCATCCTATCTCTGTACTGTATAGTATCATCCTGGTGCTGTCAGATCTATACTGAGGAAGTCCAGACCCCCACTAGGGCGTGCCAAACGCAGAGATACCCGGAAAAAGACGCTATTTTTGCATCCTCGCTGCGGCCTTTTGCGCTGTCTGCGATGCGCCCCAGTGCCAACGCTTTGTGGGGGAAAGCGAGGTATGGACTGTATGCCGGCTAAGCATGGCATCGCCTCACTGTCGGCGTTCAAGATCATCAAGATCAAGGCTCGTTGGTTCTGCGCTCCCTCGCTGATAGCTGCCTGACCAGTCTCAGGGCTGACAGATGTAACAACCACCGTGAATGCGAAACAGAGATAAGGACATGTTGTACCAGAAACTCTAATTTCGGCGTACCAAGTCCAAGGCCGCGGTCAAGATCGCATATTAAATTTTATTTATTTGCATCGAATATTCTCCATCAACACACACGCACGTGAGGCAGAACCTGGCAGAGCACAAAGGCCGTCATCCAAGTCGGCGAAAACAAACTTTGGGCGATGCTACCGTCGCTACGTACTGTATATGACGAGGCGGTCAAAGTACTTACGAAGGGAACTTTGTTCGCAATGGCATGGACATCGCGAACCCATGTGCGTCGTGGCTTTCGATTTCGGAAACACCAAGTTGTCCTAAAAAGTTGCGAAAAAAACGCGTTCCATAACATAAGCAAAACGCGTCTCGCTTGACTTTGGAAATTGCAGTTGGCTTTGGCTTTGGGAGAGATCGAGACGCAGGCCGTCCTCGCCATAACCCCGGTCAACCTGTGGTCATGCAGATACGGTGAGTATACCTGACAGTGACCATCAGACGGTGTGAATATTGAGGCCCGTTTCTGATTCGTCTTACAACAAATCTAGGTATCTCAAATCAATCGTCCCACAAGGGGAAACAGCACAACGAATCACGGCGTTGACATGGTCACCGAACAACCAAAAGCTTGCTGTGGCAAGTGCCGACCGTGTCGTACAACTCTTTGATGAGACCGGGGAACGAAAGGACCGCTTCTCGACGAAGCCAGGGGATCCGAAGGTATGTTTTCGGATGTCACAAAAGTATGATCTCCTTTCTCATCAATTTCATCTAGGCTGCCAGATCATACACGATCGTCGGACTCGCGTTCTCTCCGGATTCTACAAAGCTAGCCGTTGCCCAATCCGATAATGCTGTGTTTGTCTACCGACTGGGTCTCGAGTGGGGAGAGAAGAAATCTATCGTAAACAAATTCATCCAGACCGCCGAGATCACTTGCCTGGCATGGCCGCGGGAGCAACCCAATGCGTTAGTGTTTGGTATGGCCGACGGAAAGGTAGGCGTGCAGGCGGTGGATATGTCAGTGAGAAGTGACGGCGGAGCGATCCTGACGTCTTCCGAACGCGATACTCGCAGGTTCGGATAGGCAACCTGAAAACGAACAAAGCCGCTACGCTGTATCAAACCGAGAGCTGCGTGGTTTCACTTTCCGCCAGCCATGATGGAAACGCCATCATTTCCGGACATCTCGACGGATCTATGAACAGGTTCTTCTTTGACGATGGATTGTCCGGAGCTTCACAGGTGGGTGCCAGGATTATCGTTGATGTCTTGATTTCCGGTTGGATGATGGCGCACTTACTGATATCCGAAGCTTTAGGGGAAGTTTACTGCTCATCGAACAACACCCGTTGCACTGGCCTGGGGCGAGAGCGTCGTTGCTGCTGGAGGCGATAAAGTGGTGGTCTTCTACGACTCGGAAGGTGCGTGAGGGGAGTATTGCGCGATACATCTGGCTGCCGGGACGACATGACTTAGACTCGGATGTTTCCTCTTTGCGTCAGGTCGAGTGATGCAGGAATTCGACTACAGCAGAGATGACGACGTACAGGATTTCACCGGAGCGGAGTTCAGCCCAAGCGGACAGAGCGTCGTAATCGGGAGCTTCAACCGATTCTACGTGTACAACTTCTCCACCGCTAACCAACAATGGGAGGAAGCTCCCGTGAAGGTCATCGAGAACTTCTATACAGTGTCAGCACTGTCGTGGAAACCCGATGGCTCTCGTCTCGTTGCCGGAAACATGTGCGGCGCGGTGGAGCTCTTCGATTGCTGTCTTCGACGATCGCGATACAAGGGAAAGTTCGAGTTCACATATGTTTCCCCGTCGCAAGTGATCGTTAAGCGACTTTCGACCGGCTCCCGCATTGTGTTGAAGTCGCACTATGGGTATGAGATACAGAAAGTCAACATCTTCCGAGACCAGTATTTGATCGCGAACACGCCGGATACGCTCTTGATGGGGGATCTGTCGACTTGCAAGTTGAGTGAGATTCCATGGCAAGGGACGGGCCAGGAGAAATTCTACTTTGAGAACCCGTTTGTGTGCATGGTCTTCAACGCCGGAGAGCTTTCGCTTGTCGAATACGGCGTGAACGAACTTCTTGGATCGTGTCGAACCGAGCACACCAGCCCACATCTAATCAGCGTCCGCGTGAACGAGCGCAAAAACGACGAGGACGTCAAAAGGGTAGCCTATCTGGTGGACTTACAGAGCATCAATATCCTTGATCTGAACACGTCTACCACTGTGGCGGCCATCAGTCACGACAGCCGCATCGATTGGCTTGAATTATCGGGACAGGCCAACAAGCTGCTCTTCAGGGACAAGAACCGGCAGTTGCATATGTACGATATCGCGACGCAGACTCGTACCACCCTGCTCAATTTCTGTAGCTACGTGCAATGGGTTCCCAACAGTGATGTAGTGGTCGCACAGAACCGCGGAAACCTATGCATCTGGTACTCCATCGATTCGCCAGAGCGTGTCACTATGTTCCCTATCAAAGGGGAAGTTGAGGACATTGAGCGCAGCGATGGGAAGACGGAGGTCATAGTGGATGAGGGCGTGAATACCGTTTCCTACACGTTGGACGAGGGTCTGATCGAGTTCGGCACCGCCATAGACGACAAAGACTATGACCGTGCTGTGGCTCTGCTGGAAACGCTTGAGATCACCCCAGAGACGGAAGCGATGTGGAAGAGCTTGAGCCAGATGGCTCTGAAGGATCAAAACCTGATCATCGCGGAAAGGTGTTACGCCGCTCTGGGGGATGTGGCGCGGACTCGCTACCTCCATGAAGTGAACGAACAAGCCGCGGCAGTGGCCGCCGAAAATCACCTTGAGGCCACGGAGCACTACTCTGTACGAGCGAAACTGGCGATTTTGGATAAGCAGTTCAAGGTAGCTGAGTCTATCTACTTGGACCAGGGAAAAGTAGAAGAAGCCATGAGTATGTATCAAGAGCTCCATAAATGGAACCTATCAATCAAAGTGGCGGAATCGAAGAATCATCCGGATCTAGATACCCTAAAAGCCAAATATTTCCAATGGCTGAACGACTCGGGACAAGAGGACAAAGCTGGTGCCATGAGGGAGGAAGAAGGGGACTTTGTGTCCGCTGTGAACTTATACATGAAGGGAGGACAGCCCGCACGTGCGGCAAAGGCGCTTCTTGCACACAGATTGACGGATAGGACGGAGCTGATGGAGCGTGTGGCCGCCGCCTTGTACAAGCAAGGACTGTACGAGAAGGCCGGCGAACTATTCGAGAAGATGAGCAGCCCGGATCGCGCATTGGAGGCCTACCGTCGCGGCAAAGCTTTCCGGGCGGCGGTAGAGCTGGCCAGACAAACCTTCCCGCAGGAGGTCATCAAGTTGGAGGAGCAGTGGGGAGATCAGCTGGTCTCCCAGAAGCAGATGGACGGGGCCATCAACCACTACATCGAAGCCGGACGGTCGTTCAAAGCGATCGAAGCTGCCATCGGGGCAAAGCAGTGGAAGAAAGCCGTGGGCATCGTCGATTCCCTTCAGCCGCCCGAGGCCGGGAAGGTGTACTACCAGCGACTGGCCGCCCATTTCTCCGAAGTTGGGGAGTATAACCAGGCGGAGAAGTACTTTGTTATGGCTGGTCAGCCGCAGGATGCGGTGGAGATGTATACAAAGGTGGGCAAGTGGGATGCAGCGCATACGCTTGCTACTACGTACATGGCGCCGGATGAGGTGGCGGTGCTGTACATCTCGCAAGCGAAAGACATGGAGGCCCAAGGTGAGTTCGGATTGGATCTTGGCCAGAGGGACCACATCTGACACCAAGTTTGACGTCTCCCAGGTAAACTGAAAGACGCCGAAAAGCTGTACCTGACCGTTCAAGAGCCAGATCTGGCCATCAACATGTACAAAAACCACAAACAATACGACAACATGATCCGATTGGTCACCGCTTTCCACAAAGACTTGCTTGCGGAAACGCACGTGTACCTGGGCAAGTCGCTCGAATCCGACGGGAATTTCAAGCAGGCTGAGCATCACTACATCGAGGGAGCGGACTGGAAGTCGGCGATCAATATGTACTGTGCGAACAATATGTACGAGGACGCTTATAGGGTGGGTTCTGTCTATGCTTCGCGTCTGGTCACCCAACGGATTATGGCTGAGATTTTTCTTCATGCAGATTGCGAAATCCTACGGAGGTCCCAATTCATACAAACAAGTAGCGTACTTGTGGGCCAGATCGTTAGGCGGGGAATCAGCAGTGAAGTTGCTCAGCAAGTTTAATTTGCTGGACTCAGCCATCGACTTTGCGACCGAGAATGGCGCGTTTGATTTCGCGTTTGAACTGAGCCGGTACGGCGAGGACAAGGCCAAAGTGGCGGATGTGCATTACAAACAAGCCATGTACCTCGAGGACGAAGGCAAGTTCAAAGAAGCCGAGCAGGCCTTTGTGCTGGCGGGGAAGCCGAAGGAGGCCATCCTTATGTACATCCATAACGAGGACTGGGATGCCGCCACCGCCGTTGCCGAGGCGCACGATCCGGGGAGTCTAAGTGATGTCCTGATTGGACAAGCCCGAGTCGCTTTTGAACGGAAGGATTACACCAAGGGAGAGTCCATGCTGTTACGAGCGCAAAGACCGGAGTTGGCGATCAAGTACTACAAAGAAGGAAACATGTGGAAGGAGGCCATGCGGTTCGCGACGGAGTACTTGCCAAACAAGATGTCGGAGTTGAACGTAGAATACGATCGCTTCACGTCGGGGCAAGGGGACAAAGGTCGAGAAGACATCGTCTCCACAGCTAAGCTTCTTGAACAGCAACAAGAATATGGCCGTGCAATCGACATGTATTTGAAGATCACGCCCAACCAGGCGACGGACGCAAGCCAGTTGCAACAAGTTTGGGAAAAGGCCGTTGAACTAGCCATGAAGTTTGTCCCTGACCGCGGACCCGAGGTTGTCGAAACCGTCTGCTCACGCTTGATGGAGGTCAACAGCTTCGAAGCCGCCGCCGACTTGTTTGCCGGCATGGAGATGTACAAAGACGCTATCGATGCGTACATTCTCGGTGCTGCATGGGACAAGGCAAAGCAGATGCTAGCATATGCTCCCAAGTATACCGAGTACGTCGAGAGTGCTTACGTGACGCACCTGAAGAGCACGGGAGACGCCGAAGATCTCGTGAATGTCGATGTAGTTGCAGGGCTCGACCTGTTTGCCCAGCGCGGGCAATGGGACCAATGCTTGCAAAAGGCTTCGTCGCAAGGATCCGCGGTACTTAACAAGTACCTGATGTCGTTTTCTATCAGCATGCTGCGTGAAGGCAAATTTGACCAGGCTGTTACCAAGTTGACTGAGTATGGGGTGCCGCCGGTCCCGGACAACTTCGACTTATACATGCGCTTGGCGCGGGAGACGTTGGGGAAAGGATCAATAGAGGAAATCTCGGCGTTGCGTGAGATGTTGTTTAAGTTGGTGAGTGGAGGTGCTCCTTGAACATGAACCGTGGCGTCAGAGAAGCTCAACACCAATTTTGCAGGTGCACGGGCAGAACCATGTGCCACAACCCGGAGTTCCTGCCGAATTCGACAGGCTTTTATTCGTAGCACATCTGGTAACGCTCAAGAATTACTGCAAGCGCAAGAAGGATCTATCATACTTTGCTGCCAAGCAAGCGATTGCAACGTTGCGATACACGAAGGAGCTACGACCAGACCAAATGTTTTACGAGGCTGGTGAAGCTGCCAAGGTATGCCGTCAGATGGTGACGGTTATGCCATTTCGCTTCCATCTCACTTACGAAACCCTAACGTAGGCCGCGAATATGAACAACATGGCATTCGTTTGCTGGAATAGATACCTTGACTTGAGCGAAGCTATCGAAGACCAAGATGTCTCTTTATTGGACAATACGGACTTTGAGAACACCGACATCCCATTTGACATCAGCCTTCCAACCGAGAACCTTTCCGTAAGTTTCTTTTTGATCTCGGCACAGATCGGGGTATCCGAGAACAGGCCCAACTCACCGTCTTACAATGGAAACTCAGGACGCCAAACGTGAGGAAGTCCGTGACTGGGTTCTGCAAATGTCGCTCGACCAGAAGGTCAATCAGGAGATGGATCGAAGAGACTGTGATACCTGCGGCACGAAGATCTACGATGCCAGCTTAAACTGCTACAGCTGTCATACAACCTGGGAGCCATGTGTCGTCACTGGTAAGCTGGATCTACGCTAGACACTTTGTTCTTACCCTCTGATGGACACTTCGCTAAGATTCGCCTTCCTCCACTTGTCTTTTAGGATATCCCGTCCTGAGGAGCAAGCTGAAATGCAGCAGCTGCACACGCCCCGCAAACAAAGAAGATTGGAACAAGTTCGTCATGGCTGAAAGGGTGAGTCCATCCTAGCACACTTGAAGAAGTCGAGACTGGTGAACGAACCGACTCCTGACACCTCCGTTTCTCCTCCTCGCTGCTCGTTAGATGTGCCCGTGGTGCGGAACAAGTCAAAGTCCACAATACTTTGCGCACTGAAAAGGGACACATAATCCTCCAACTTGTTCTTCTGCCCTATGAATGTATAGAGCGGAGGGCTTGAACTTGAATACCGGTGCAATCCGATGGCGTAGAGAATTCGAACCAGGGCTGGCTGCTGCTCTTGATCCCGTGCGCATGCACACCGCATGCTGCACTCCAAAGTCATGGGTTATCTAACGCAGTCACTGCCGCTCCGTCGCTACATCATTGGCATGTTCTGTACAGCAACGACTTCAATGTGGAAGAAAATCAATGTACATTCTTATCATTGTGAATTCTTGATGAGTCAGTTCCTCGGCTTATATACTGCAGTGGTATCGAAGTATAGACGGACCAGATGATGTGTTCGCTGCTATTCCGTGCTAGTACAAAGGTACTTGCTTGAAAGAATAGGAAACGAGCTCCAATCATCTCTTAAGAGCTCCCCAAATGTGTGTGTCATAGCTCCTGAAGAACACGCTGAGTGGGACTTCAGACTGCCTCCATCGTGTGGAAATGGAACGTTCGAGTGCAAGCGGTTGTCTGCATTGAACGGACATCTCTCACTGCTGGAGGCTCAGGGCTACTGACTTCCGCATTCAGGGAATGGTTAACCTTTTACTGTATATGATGGAACCGCCTTAGGGCAGTCATGCAGATGTGAGAGCTCCTGATTTTTGCATTTTCGGTTTCCGCACAATTTTCGGTGGACATCACAGTCCGATGTGTTCAATAACCTCAGGCCGTAAAGCCTCATTTTAGTGGATACATTCATGACTTCTTCCTTGGCAATCGGCATGCGAGGCGTTCTCCCGACGAGTTTGAAGCCTGTCAGCACTGAGCAATGTGTCAAACCACTGTCAGGCGGCAGTTGTACGGTTTTAGGTGCGAGTGCTTGGGGACTTTGGATTGTGGTATCCTGGCGAATTTGCATGATAAGGCCAGGAATCCGGTCGACGGGATGGGAGGAAAACCTGCTTCCCACAGCCTCGGTCTTGGAACCACTTTGTTGGACCAATGGGTGAGGAGTCGGGAACCAACGAGCGGTATCCCTCATTGCCAGCACAAGGCCCGAATGTAACGCGTCGACACACGGCAGGTGACACTGATTAGCGGGTCCAACTTGAACGAGGCTGGTTTCCGCCAAGTAAGTGGGGGGTCAAACATTTGAGGCGACCCCCCCGCCGCAATTTTGCCTTTCGGACAACGTGCTGTCAAAAGATATGAGGCGCGAACATATGCGTCCCGTTTTTCTGCCTCGACGGGCACGCAAAAAGGACACATTGATACTAAACTCGGCAGGTCTCACGCCCACGCAGAGGCCGCGCACAGCAGGCTTCTGCTTGCTTATCCGCCCGAGAACAACCGTATTCAGAAAGAAGAGAGAGTGGACCTCGCAAATACACCAGGTAAGCGCTTTGGACTCCTGCCAGTCAGGAGCGAGGAGGGTGGGAAACGTCTGTACCAGTATGGGGACCTCAGGGCGACGCTGTCTCAAGCTATTCCGCGGAAAGAGACCAGGTTCATCAGAGGCGGGGTCCCGGGTCCTCGAACTTGCCGCTCTTAGGACCGACGATTGACGTGCGGCCGTCGTTTCCAGTCCTGCACGTCAAATTGCATGTATAAACCTTGAATGTCGTCCTCCCTGTAGAAGCTCCAGTCCCGTTCCAAAGCAAGTACCGGCAGTATTCCACGACAAGGGAATGTTGACCGGAAATGAGACTGTCCTCTCCACTGAGACTTTCTCCACTCACACCGAGGAAGCGGCGACTCTGAGGAACGCCAAGCTCCAACGCTCGTCCAAGGACGCTAGCGTCGCTCAATCATGTATCTCGCCTGATGGCCCTCCTTCAGAGGGTTCGGCGAGGATTGCCATGTCAAACTACGAAGGCGCAGACGACAGAGGAGCATCATCCGGACACATGAATCCAGAAGATACCTATGAAACCGCGAAACCTATGGCCATCATGTCGGTAGACGGGCGATCGAAGCGAGCATCTTATCATGATTCCCCTACTGCCTCTTCGATGGCGTCAAACAACACAATCACGCTAGCGGATGCGCGCGCCAGGGTCAACTCTAGTCTCCATTCCGCAGAGTCAGCCTTCGACCCAGACCTGACACCAACGATTGAAAGAATTTCCTTTGGATTCCCGTCGAGCTCAACTTTTAACAAACTCATCATCCCTGAGAGAAGCCCGGAAGTGGCAAGGACAGGCTATGCGGTTGATAGGCTCGGAGATGAGGACGATATGGAAGAAAGCGGGGAGATGGGGAATTCGGAGGACCCAGACTCAAGACCGGAAGTACACTCGGCTTCCCCGCCGATTTCGTCGGTGTCGCCTGTCATTGTTACAGGTATCCATCCTATGCGTCGCGATAGTGCTTTCTCGGCGTTGACCGACGAAGGACAGGAGAGCGACGCCTCACCACGAAGCGCTCGATTTCTTTCCGATCTATGGGATTCCCAAGCTCGCTATTACAGCACAGCTTCGTCATCTTCGCGACCAGCAAACGATCGGCGCCATAAAAGAGGTGCAGCGTCGTTGTCTTTGCCTTTATCACCAGCTAGCTTTGGTAGAGAGGGGACCCAGAACAATTCGGCCGGCCCGTCGAGAAGAAGCCACGACATGCTCACACGCAGATCGGCAGATATCAATAGCATCATCGGGAACAAGTCCAGGGGGAGACCAGAAGATTCCTTGAGACCCAGCGCAGGCGCTGGTAGCACGCAGGAAGGGGGCTTCTTTGGGCTGTTCACGGGTTGGCTCGCTCGAGGCCACGCGAAGATCAATACAGTCTCCGAGGAAAGTCACGAACATAAGGGAAGCTGGGCATCGAAGGAACGCGTCCGACCGCGATCCACCAGCAATCGCGCGTCGTACGGTGCAGCAGAGGCGAATGGTCATTCGTCTGGTTGGCTAGACGAAGTTCCTCATACCAGCTCGAATGGAGCCTATTCCACGTTTTCGCACTCACAGCCCCCATTCAGTGTTGCTGCTTCCAGTGCAGACGCACGAAGCCTAGTGAGCGAGAGATCCTCCCTTCATAGAGGCACCCGACGTCGTCGTGCCCATGAACGATCCATGCTTCGGCGAGGCAACCTTGGGCGGAGAGGGCGTGGTGGGACAAGGACGCGCGTTTCTGGTATGGCAGACGATAGCATCTACCCCGATTCTTGGGGATACAAGAAGCGAAAAGATTGGAATTACGGCATTGTGGGCAACGAGAGCGCCTTCGAAACCGAGTCCGAGCGTGGCACCGTAGATGAGTCCGACGCCGATCTTGAGAGCACTGCTGGAACTCTAGCGTCGGCACGACTTCGGAGGGATTTCCATTCCGATTACGATACCGAACATTCTCTTCATGGGGATGACGGGGATGGGGATGAAGAGGACGAGCGTTCATCTATACCCGATGATACGGAGTCCTATCGTTCAGGGGACTTTTCGCCTCGAGATGACGAATCAGCGACAGGACACGAGACGGAGGACGAGGAAGAAGCGTTCCACAACCACGCCAATCGATGGTGGACACCGGGTCACTCTTCTTCGCAAATCTTCGCATCCCTCGACACTTCATACCTGGCTAGCGCCTCGTCAGTGATCTTGCCGCCCGCTTTACCTCACTTCAACCCTCCCTCTTCGCTGTCGGCGTCATGCCCCACATCCCCAGCGTCTGCAGAACTGCTCAACTCTCTACCTCCGTTGCCTTCCGCGCCAGTTTCAGGAGCCGGTAAAGACCGGCAGTCTGAGGATACCGGCCCCGGAGACGACCGTTTTTCTTCCAATCCCTCCGCTATACAGAACGGCTCGACTCCCCGATTCACACAGTCCACACGGCCACCGCTATCGCCACTTCGTAGGCGCACATCCCTTGAAGATTCGTACCAAGGAGAGCCCGACGCGTTCCCGAACCTCCGGCAGCACCGTTCCTTGACTTTCCCTCCACCATCTTCGCCGACAGAATCGTCGGAAGATGTTGCCGGGGAGAGAACTCCTACTCGTGCGATACGGCAGCGGTTTTCCACCTCTGGAGAACACTTGAGATCCCAGGAGTCCGCTTCCTCCATGGCTTGGCGCGCTACATGGCCTCGAATCACAGTCACGGACCCACTTCGTGTTCGCGCCGTTGCATCGTCTGGCTCGGGGCCCGTCAGCCTTCAGACGACCACTTTACGACCGACGAATTCGACATCACCGTTCCCAGTACCGCGCTTCCAGTCGTTTTCATTGACGTCAACGCCTCCTTCTCACCGTCCTTACACGACTTACAAAGTGACGCTGCACACGTATCCCGTGCCGACGGTCGTGAGGAAACGGTACACAGACTTCCGTGCTTTGTACAACGAGGCTAGGAGGTGGCATGAGGGTGCGAAAGCGGCGAGCTTGACCAGTAATATATCGGACGAAGCCCGGCCAGTACCGCCCAGACGCGCCGTTTCATTGACAAGCATGCAGCCCGCTAAACATCGGGCGACTGCATTAAACACACGAGCACGAGTTCAACCGGAAGTTGCGGAGCTGCTACCGCCTTTCCCACCGAAAACGTTTTTCCAGCGCTTCAGTGCTTCGGTCATCAAGGAACGGGCTGCGGCGTTTGAGAAGATCTTGACGCATCCTGATTTCGTGCCGCCGCATCTTCTGAGAGACTTTATGGGGCTGAGTTCTTGAGCCGTCGCCCAGAGTCGCGGCTTTCATAAACCCTTGGACTCGTCTCCACCCTATTCTTATTTGCGTGGGTTGACAACGTTCCTTACGTAGCTTCACTTCCAATAGGCTTTTCATCCGTTTCCTTGTCACTGCCTCTGGATACGTGTCCTTGGTAGATGTAGTACTGCTGTTGACATCTTGTACTTTTGCTTATTTTTTGGCGTCGTTCTAGAATATATATACGTGTGTTTTTCCGTCTGTAGCTTTGTTGCGTTTGCGGGAAGGTCAACGTGAAGCGTATTACTTGTCTGCAAGCGCATTGGTGTTTCAGCCTCCTAGACCCGCTCGACGGATGGACAGTCAATGAGAGCGTCAACGGTTATCACAACCTCGCGGCTAGCAGAAACACAACTCCCATGGAATCATTTTCCGATAATGTTGATTTATATATATGATAGAGAATATCACTACTACACTGGCTATGCCTTGAATATAGTAGGTACTTGCTGCTACATCGCCAAACCGGAAATGTTTGAAGCCGCGGGCTACCTATTCCGTGAAGAGAAGGCGAAAAAAATAGATGACAACCACAGCGCACACCTTGTAGCTGTTTCCTCTCAGCTGGATCCCCAACGGAGAAGAATACCCGTGGGGTTAGAGCTCAATAGGCATGGGTTGCTTCCTGTTGGAGCCGCTTGCTATTCTGCAGACGATCCCTCCTCGACGGCTGCATCTGTTCGTGGATAATCGGAGGGTGGCTCAAGGCAAACTTTGAAGGGAGGGGAGGGCAAATATCGCCTTTGACATCGACAATCATATGAGAACAACCAAATGGCACCGGGGGCTTCATTGAACTGCGAGGAAGGAACGAAGAGTGAGCAAACACCCGTGCGCATTGTATCAAAATACGCAGATGGGGGTGTCCTCGAACCTACCGCTATTATCACCAAGACAGGCACCTCGTGTCGACATCGCGGAAGGTAGCCGACAACGGCTGGCCCTGGAGCTGAACCGGCATGGGTGGGCCCGGCGCATCAGGATAGCACGCATACGGCACCCATGGCGACCAGAGAGAGCTCTGAGGGCATAAAATGGGAGGAGCCCCGTAGTAAGGCAGGAGCGGTTGAACTGGCACCTGAACTGGCGTCCTTCAAAGGCAGCGAAAACGGGAAATTAGTCCATGATGATGCCCAAATTGCGAGGATGAAGGCATGGACTTACGAGGATGCCGGCTCGGAAGCCGGATGCCACGGGATCCGAATGCTCTTAGGCTTTCGCCCATACCCAAAGCCCATGCGATTTTGCGCTGCGTTCGCAAGGCCGCTCCCGTCCTGGCAGGGAGGACTGTCATTCAAGCCGCTTCCGGAATCCTGTTTCGCCTGCGTGGTCGGAACACTTCTTGATCTCTTCGAGGGCATTGAACCCTTTGAAAGCGGTGTGGCGACGGGCGGAAGACCCTCGCTCGCATCGGAGCATCCGTCGCATTTGCTGTCGGCATCAACGGTGCTAGCATCAATACGTGCAACACTGACGCCTCTCTCATTGTCTTTGGTCTCAATGTTCTCCGCGGCTATCTTCTTGTTTTGTCGTTCTTTTTCACGATGGAACTCCTCACAGACCCAGCTGCCGGCCCGAGGGTCGATTTCAGTGCCATCACGGCTGATCTTGATGTTCTTGTTACCATTCCACGCATTGGTCACATCCTGCAAGATCAGATAGTTAGTAGGGTTCTTCTTCAGTTATTTCTTCGAAGGTCTTTACTAACCTTGAGAAGGGAAAAGCTCAACGGTTGACTGTATCGCATGTAAAATGAGAGTTGACATGGGCAAGGTATCTGCCAACATGCGCCGAAACGAACAACTCACGTCAGTACCCAGCGGATCCTGAAAGGCTTCCCTAAACAAGGACGTATGTAAATCTCAGCATCCATTGATGGGAAAGTAGAAGCTTCCACGCACCCCATTCAGGTGGCATGTACGGGTCTTTGCCGTTGATCTCGTCTGCCGCACTCTGAATCGGCACGAAGGGTACCCATTCGACGGTTTCTTCGCTTTGGACTGGGATCCATGATTCCAATCTGTAGGAGGGAAGTTATAGCACGTACTGTCATCGGAATGAGGATGGAAGAAGCAGTGCTTGGGCTTGGCTCCACTCACCTGGCGTAGCCGTAGAACTCTCCGGTCTTATTCGCACCGAAGATCAGGTATACGTCCTTCGTAGTCTGAAAAGACAGGCAGTAGTTAACAGTTAACCTAAGCGGAGGGTGCCGTGCATTCGATGCGGACTTTAGTTCATCGCAAACGTACCTCAAACGCTTTCTTGAGCTTTTCTTCATTTTTCGATTGCGTGGACCAGACTTTCAATGACTTGGCTCGATCGAGATTGTCTGTGTTCAAGGATTTCATGATGAAATACTTGACATTGAACTGGTCCACGGCCTCAATGCGCTGGGAATTCTGGACACATCCCACGGTGATGGCGGTTTTGCTAGCGTTGAAGACACTCGCAGCGGCATCAGATTCACGACGAAGATCGGGCGTCCGGAGCATTACGGACAGGCTCCGAGCGAGGCTCGACGAGGAGCTGGAGCTGGAGCTTGTTTCCGAGATGCTTCGTGCTCTCTGAAAGACACATAAATGACGACGAGAGGTGAGAACCTGAATCCGAGTAGCGGAATATACGAACAAGATTCCGAGCGGCTGAAATAACTTACCTTTCGCCTGCAGTTGAGCAGACATCCGTTGAATGGGGCTCTATCAAACTCCTTTACAGCCGCATCAGCTTCCGCCGTTGTTTGGAAGTTGATGTATGCGCTTCGGGAAGCCGGCAGGTGTCGCAAAGACTAGGCCAATGAAGATTAAGAAGCATACCAAAGACGTTTTGAGGTCACAATGTCATAGTGGGATAAATGGAAGCAAGGCAGCTTACCACATGCGCGCATTTCGAGAAGTACGCGCGGATATCGGCTTCCGACGCACTGGCGGGTAGGTTGCCAACCCTTGAAAAGTAAAAGTTTTCTAGAGCTGTTGGCAGACGAAAGGGAACTTCCATGGCTTACCAAATGGTTTTTATCACATCGCGTGGGACTTTCATTGTCATCAACGAACGGTCGACTTCTACAGGTGAATTACCTTCCTTCGCCGGCTCAGAGGCTTCGTAATTGCGGGGTAAGTTAGTTATACGAAGCGTACAGGATTGTTAAATGGATTGTGATGCCCCTTACTTTTTGCAGCGCCGGCCCATGCATCTAGGGAGGGAACTGCCGGTCAAAATTTGTATCCAATTGAATGAACTAATCCATCGCCGAAACTCACCGCCAGTGCACGAGTTCCTCGGCGAGAGGGGTTCAAGACGAGACTCTAACCCCGCCTCGTATGGATAGAGACTCGGATAGGTGCATTGTTGAGAAGGCTCACCGACAAAGAATGGATGGAGCAACGTTGGTATAAGTTGCATCGGCGGAGGCAGCACTCCTTGGAGCGCCACTTGCTGGAACTGGTATGGGTGCGCCATTTTTTGCAGAGGGCTGGCGTCGAGGAGAGGATCACGTCTCAAAGTACATCACACCTTCGCGAGATGGTGCTGAACGATGCGCGTATAAACAGAAATTCAGGAACTCGCTTGCCCGTACTTCGGGGAAAAGGTTGTGAAAGTGCAGCCGCACGCTTGCCCCGCTAGATCTGCTGGCCCGCTTCCCGATCCCGCCCATGACGGTAAACTGCTGCTAGGGTCGGGGTATCCGTCGTCCATGGCTCGGCGCTTGCGCTATCCTCGGGGACCGTCGACATTACGGTCATCCCAGTCCAGTCTGGTCCCAGTGCTCAACCAACCGTCCCCTTCTTACGGGTCCACCGCGAGGAGACCCTTGTTCACGGTAAAGCATCCTGCGTCCCTTAACCTCTGCAAGGGTATGTGTATGGAGGGGCGAGGGGTGGGGGAATTTTTGACAGGGTACTGTAGTGCGCAGCAATATTTCGACAGCGCGTAGTGCCTCACTTCCTTCTCTAGGAAAAGGGCACTTCTCACCGGCGGCTCTAAAGGTCTGCCTGCCCCGCGCACCATATGAGACCATCTCTGTTCGCAGCCAACACCAGGAGTGCAATTATTCCACCCTGTCTTCTGGCTTCTCGCAAAGCCAAGAAGTTTCCACGTCTCCGGTTGCGGTGTTGCTGACCGCGAGCAAGATGACACGATCTCGCCCGGATGGCCGAGGCGGCATTGTGAAGCTTTGTCCACGACACAAAATGATACTCGGATGGAGAGACGCGGTGTTATTCAACGTCAGGGAGGAGGTCCTCGGGCCGGATCCGAATCGTCTGGACGCAAGTGACGAAGACGAGGAAGAGCTGCAGGTATGGACTTGGCTGAAGTCGGCTATACCTTGCGTTTTATCCGCACCGAGCGCGCCCACTGACCTCCCTTATGTGGCTTCGCTCTTCAATAAAGAATGTTTTATTCGGAGTGCGCAACCTTGCATCCGAGAACGGAGAGAGCCGCGGTGAGGAAGATGGTTTCTCTTCACTCCTCGTTTCAACGGCAGATAGTGCCCCCGCAAGCACAACGGCAATTTCCGTCAACAGACCTTGCCATGAATCGCAGGACAATACTTTAAACGTAGGGGAGACCCCCATAAATGTAGTGAACGATCCGATGGACACGGCGCTCCCTCAGATCCCACCAGTCCAGCGGCAGTAGTGTCGCGGCCGCTGCGTTGATCTGCGCCTCGCGGCCCGACGCGTGGTGTATCGTGCCGCACAATGAAGTTTGGTCCCACTTCGCATCACCCGTTAGTTCGCATGAAGCTGTGTATCCCCATCATTGTTGTTTATGACCTCAGAGGAGGGACAGCTTCATGCGAACAGACTATAGGCCGACGTACTCCACATCTTGCAACACGGTTGTTCCCCTGGCGCAATCCACCTCCCTCTTCCCTCTCTACATGCGCTAGTGGCCTTTGCGCCCTCAGTATTTGAGTCAATGTATGGCCGTGCAAGTTGGGGTGCAGTCAACTTGGGAAATCTTGTAGATCACATCGAACTGTTGGAGCATGCTTCCCGTCTTCGGAGTGTCTTCAACCACTAGGTTTCACTGTCCTGAAATTCGGTGGAACATGAAGATCTTCTGATCAGCAGTTTGCCTGCAGCGATTGTCAAAATCCCCAGTCTCACCAAATTCTGCTTCTTCTTGGTCGCGGCCAGCTTCGCTTTCATCGCGTACCGCTTCCCACGCTTCTCAAAAGCGGCAATTTCATTGTCAAGTTGCTCACATTCATCGCTCAGCTTCGCCATTTCAGGGGAGACCCCGATCTTCTTGAGGGTAGGAGGACCAGCCTCACCCCTTGGTCCACCCAATCTGCTCGCCTCAAGTTACAGCTGAACGATGTCCGCAGTCGCCACGCCTTTCAATACTACTGGTTAGGGTTTCGCGTAGTTTATGTCCTCACGTGACTCCACTCCCGCTTACGCCATGCTTCCGCGTACAGGAGTTCACCCTTTTCTTACTTCCCGGACCTCGCATCCTCCATTCTTCACACAAGACAACACTGTATAACTTCATACAATATAGGGCTTCGTCTCCCCTACATAGGGTTCTGCTCTTAGTCTGCATTCCTTTGCCAGCTACCACTAACTGGTTATGAGCCCTGGCTTTGGCCGCTACTTGCGTACAAAGGATAAAGAGCTCCCGGTTCTGTAACATCAGAGGAAACGTAGACGATATTGGGCCCTTCCGAGAGGGCTGAAAACAGTGTATTGGAGTGAAGAAAAAGGTAGGAAGCTTTTTGCAGCGGCCGCACGGCTGACAGCTTTATATATGAGCTGCCAGTGGGGCTTGCGTGGCTTCTATGAGGCTTGGCGCCTTATGTAATGTATCACCGAGAGCTTGGGTGGCCAGCCCGGGTCTCGGATCGCGTAGAAGGAAGGAAGTATAATATGAAATACAAGTGAATATGAGATAGCCCTTTTCTCGCGAATAGTGTCGTTGATCTCCCCATAACTGCAGATTGCCACAAAATAGCTTGTTGGCGTTGAAGGTATGGCCCATCGTCACCCCAGCCAACATCAATGGGCATTTTGGGGTTATAAGTTTGAAAACCATGTTTTGACACCGGTAATGTGGGTTGTCCAGTCTAGTTGGGGAACCACATGTCTGCGAGACAGGCCTTGCGGGATATACCTGTATATACTGGGAATATACAGGTAATTCCTGAGGTACTTATGCGTCCAGACAGTGTTCTCCAGTGGACTCCGACCTCATGGGTACTTTAACAGTGCTCGTTGCGCGTTCCTATGCACAACGAGTAGTCCTTTTACTGCATATCGAATAGCAGGGCCGACGAACACCCAGTCCGTGTTAAGAATGGGCGGAGCCGACGGAAATAGAGGCGACTTGTGGTGCAGGTTGTTGACAGGTAATGGTATTCAGACCGAAACAAGAACTAGAACAAGACTAGGAAGAACTGGTGTTGATCTGCTGGGGGATCAGGAAGTGGGGAGCTCAGGGGAGGCGGCTATTTATGCTTTTCTGGGAAGGCTGGGGAAGCGTGGGGAAGCAGAAGGGTACGGAATGAGAGGGAAGCCAAGAGAAGCGCCAAGGGTGGGGGAAGCATAGAAACAGAAGACTGGGGATGGGGTGGCTACGCTGAGGCTGTGGGCGGGTACGTGGGGAAGTATGAAGAAGGGTTTGTAAGCGCCGAGTGTTGGGGGGTGTGGCTACGTGCGGCTGCGTGGAGAAATGAAGGCAGTGGCAGGTGTGGGGTAGCGCGGCTGCGTGCGGCTGCGAGGTTTGGCAGATGTCAGGTTTTTGACAGGGAATTGACATTGACTGACTGTTGGGATGCTGTCATGAGGTAAGCGCATGGAATGGACGCGTCGTCCATAACAGTCCGTCTACAATACCTTACAGCAAAGTAGGTATTGCATACAAACGTCAGTTATACAACCCATGTGGAAGGTAGTCCACATCACAACACCCATCCCTGATGTACCATAAGTGTTGTGCATCCTATATCAGAATGCGACAAATGTTGCCATTCAACTTGCCAAGAACCACAAATGCCCATCGTGCGATTAACGCATCAGGTTGCAGTTGCAGTGCTTCAGGCCTCGGAAAAATGGTTTCAGTCTCATCTGGCCGGCACAGAAGCGCCCCCACAGCAGAGATATTGCTACAATCAACAAGTATACCATCAGCGGACTCAGGGCGTATAGCCGCAAGTTCCTCTTGAATGGACACCATTGCACAATGAGACGCATAAATGGTGTCTTTATTAAATGTCTCTACTGAAAACCCTTCTTCTGACCAGCATCCCAACGCGGCTTATGTGAAAGTGGTCGATTATTCCCTGAGATAGGTCCTAAATTGGGTCGTTTGCGGGTGGAGATGATCTACTCGTGGAGAGTGCAAGGTAAAAGGTAGAGACCAACTAAATCCCTATTCTCACCACACATGTAGACACGCTTGGGCGTACTCCGTCTATTGGCAACCCCGGACTGCTAGGCGTAGGTACGCTAGTCAGTTGGGTCAAATGGGCACTTATGGTACAAACGTAGGGTCTAGTCTATAGCCGGTAAGATGCTCCCCGGGCAATATAAGCCAGTGTCGTCCTTTTTATAGTGGGAGGGGGGGGGAAGGGGGTGTGTCTCTATCCTACTACTGATCACGCTGGTCACGCGCGCACAAATACTAATCTTCCCTTGAATCTCCCCATCTCCTCGTACGTCGTCAACCTGATCACTTTCACATCCTCCCCTTTTTGAAGCTTTCCTCTAGGAGGGGTGCTCAGAAGGGTTCCGGCGTGGTACTCCCTGTATTTTGCAGAAACTAGCCTGTTGCACGATGTCGCCATAGTGTGCTAGCCTCCAGAACCTCCGCTACTTGGGCGGATGTGTTGGTGAAGTGGTGTTTGTTGTTTGAGGTCGTGGGGTGTCGTAGGTTTGATCAATCAGCGCGCGCTGGATGGAACAGCGCGGGATGGTCCGGCACCGGGATGGTCTTGCCGTCCCCGGAGTCGTGGTCTGGGCTGCCCCCTGACGAGCTTCTGCGCTGAGGGTGCGTACTTCGAGCCACCATCAGCGAAGTACTTGATCGGCGGCGGACTCGGGAAAAGGGACGACGTGTTGGTACTTGAGGAGCTGTGTTGTTGAGGGCGTGACGTTAGCTTGGAGCGTAGGACGAGGTGTTTGCGGGGATGAGGTCGCGGGGGTGGTAGGGATGTCAGCCACAATTGCGTCCCGGATGTTGTCAAGGGTGGCATGTTCGCTGGTGGCGAGGCTGCAGTGGGCTCTGCGGGCAGCCTCCTGCTGCTTGAGGCGAGCGATTGGACCGAAGTTGTCGAGGCCTACGGTGTAACGGGACATCATGCTTCGTTTATCTTCGTTCAAGTGGTCTGGGTTGCCGATTGCATCGCCGCTGCGATGGAAGCGTGGCCGATGTAGATGTCTGGCGAGTCCTGCAGGCTCGTCTTGAGGGTCTCGAGCTGACTTTGAGGGTCGACGTTTACGTCTGCTATCGCAAGTCCCGACTTTCTGCTGTGGGGCAAGGGAATTTGCCCTTATTTGTCTCTCCTCCGGAGGTTGTCGTGGTCCACACTCCTCCGTGGATGACCGCCTGTGCGTCCGCTGCTGGGTGCCCCCGTTGAGTTCTGAACCTCGGTGATCCTGCGTGTTTCGGTTCGCCCTCCGCCATCCTCCATCCCTTCGGCTTGAGTGAACAGAGGTCGCCGGTGGCGAGCTATTTCAACGCCAGATTTGACCACAATTTGGACTCCACTCTTGGCATACCGAACGTGATCTCCTTGTCCTCCGGCTTGTCTTTGGGTTTGGGGCCAAAGCTCGCTACAATGATCTCGAGTTCCCGAAGGTTGGGACCTGCGTAGATAAGGTAGTTGGGCTGGTCAATTCGGGGGAAGGCGGCTTGGCGGAGCAGTGCTTTTGGGTCCTCTAGGCCGTCCCAAGTCTTGTGGATGCCGTGCTCCTTGCGAAGGGCCTTGGCACATTGGGCGTAGTGCGGTTCCAGGTTAGTGATGACGACAAAGACGGCTTGTTTCATTATCAAGTCCTTTTCCCAGTCTCGCATGTGTTGTGGGCTTTCGATCACAAGGTCAGCACTGGGTGGGGGAAGAGGCCGTGTACACGGGTGTGCATGGTGGATGGGACGTCCGTGTACTCCTTGTATAGGCTCGGGAGCATGACGGTTTCGATGTCCCCGAGACCCGGTACGGTCGGTCTTCCTCCATATCACCCTCCCCGGTCTTCATCGCAAAGTCGGTCCTCCACTTGCCGTTCTCATGGTCGTAGGGCGCCCGACGCAGGCCCCGCTTCTTGCCAACGTTCGGGTGCATGGTCGCAGTGATCTTGCCGTCGGTTTCCGCATCCTCTGGGAGGTCTTCTAGGCAGGGCGGGCAAACGAAGTTGTACTGGGCAAAGTAGTCACTCAGGACTTCTTCGTCTTCCTGAGGGTGGGGCAGTCTCTGGTTGTTGGGGCATTCCTGGTGGTAGAATTGGCTTCCACAGCAGAGGTCTCCGCGTTCGCATTGGACAACGCGACCATAAATGGAGGCGCTATCGTCCGGGTTTACGCACATGCTGACAGCTCCGTTCTTCTCTGCTCCGTAGTACTCCTCTTCCTCTCCGGGCTGGTATTCCACGTCTCTCGTCAGGGTCTCGCTCGTGAACTCATCCTCTTCCGGGTCTAGGCCGGAGACGCTGAGGGTGGCGGAGCCAATGATCGCTTCGCCTCTTCGTCGTTCTTCGGGCGTATCCAACACCTTCCTTTGCTTGCGGGTGTCGACGGGAGTGTTGCCAGCATTCCGCACGGTGATCCTGGGCGGGCGAATTGTTGGGCGCTTGTTCCCCGTTGCCTTCACTGGGGCGGGAGTACGGGAGCCGGTGGCTTCTCTGAACGCGCTGTCAATCTGAGGGGGAGAGTCGTCAACCTCGATTGGCTTGTGGGGGTACACGGAGCAGACAGGGGTCCTGGGAACCGGCGGGTCCGTGCGTTGTTTCTTGGTCCTGGTTGTTGGTCGCAGGATAGGCGGCTTCGAGACCGCATTGGACAGGTCTGCGATGCTGGATCTTCTCGAGGAGGAGGTGGAGAATCTTTGAGACATGATTGTCGGAGTTCTCGAAGTACCGGTCCAGGGTCGTTAGGGGGGAAGGGATAGCGTAGGAGCGTGCTGGGGAGCGGTAGTCAGTTGGGGGTTGGTGAGGGTCAAGGGGAGCGGCTTCTGACGCTCGCTATTTATGTAGTTCCGAAGCGGGGGCATTCTCTTGAGTTCTGGGTGTTCTCTCCCTTCTGTCCTGCTGAGCATTCTCTTGTGGCACGTCTTGCCCTCGCTGGGCCGCTGGGTACTCCACCGACGTGGAAGATGCCGGTTGGTCCGCGGTTGCGTGCTTTTCCCCTTTTTTCCTCATTCTCTGCTCCTGTGCCGACCAGCTGACCCTTTGTTCCCTCCTTTGTTCGGCCTCCACCCTGCGGCCTCTGTAGTATCCCCGCTCTTATCTCCTCCCCTTTTTTTGAGACTTCTGCGTGGATTGTCTCGTGGGGCGGCGTAATTGTGTGCTGTCGTCGCCGGTCTGGGCGTCCCCCATAGGTGATTCGTCCCCAATGGTGATGCCGTTTGCGCGACAGTACGTATCCAGTAGCTCCTGCCCTCGAAAGTCCGAGAGTACCACGCAGCTGTCGTGCCAAGTGTTCCAGTTTTTCCAGTGGACTTTGAATTCCCACTTCCCGTCGTCGTCCTGACGGTGGCCGATGATCTTCTCGACCTCCCATTCATCCCCGACATTGCCATCAGAGTCTTCCAAGCCCGTGTCCGGGTCGAGCCCGCGCTTCTTCAGTTCGTGGGACGTCCCGTACGCTCTAGGCCTGAATGGCGTCTTCTTCAAGACTCGAGCCGTCGCTGCCTGTGCCAATTGAGCTGTCGAAATTCTCTCTTTGTCCATCTCAATTAGCTCCGTCACTTAGCAGTAGTTGGCAGAGGAAGCAGATGACTGAGCGAACTCTATGTTGTGTAAGATGTAGTACTGTGAAGTATGTATTGTCTTGTGATGGAAAAGAGGACGCGAGGTCCGAAAGGGGAAGAAAAGAGTGAAGTCCCGTACGCGGAAGCGTGGCGTAAGCGGGAGGGGAGTCACGTGAGGAAATAAAGTACGGGAACCCTAACCGGGGCCTCGGGAGGATGATACCTCCAACACCCCTACTCAAACTCACGAGTCTATCTAAGTGAAAGATAAAACAAACAATGAGTACAATGGTGCGGCCGTACGCGAAAAGCGGGCGGACGTCGGGTGAATAGCTATGACTAAAATGAAAGAAATGAAAGAGTAAAATGAAAGAAGAAGGAAACGACGCGAGTATAAAACAAGAGACAGCTGTCAGTCGCCCCAGAGAGGTAAGACCAACGTTCCCATACTCAACTACCGTATCCCAGACCACCACACGATACGCGAAACAATAGCGAACGGAGGGAAGAACGGCGGCAGTGGCAAGAAGAGTGGCGACGGCAAGAAGAAGCAAACGGCCCGTAAGACGCTAGCGCCCGCAGCCCCTCCAGCTGCACCTCCGCCAGGACCCTCACGACCGACTACGCGCTCTACGCGCGCATCGTCCGCAGCGTCCGCAAGCGACTCTTCGATGTCAAAAGCAACGCACAAGAAGAGGGAGTTGATTACAACGAAACATTTGCATCAGTGACCAAGTTCGACACCATTTGGCTCCTCCTGTCATGGGGAGCAGCTCAGGACCTCAAAATGGACCAAATGGACGTGTCCACCGCATTCCTGAACCCGACACTCAGTGAGGAGATCTATATGAAGCAGCCACCGGGCTGCATCAAGCCAGGAGAAGAGCATCTCGTGCTTAAGCTCAAGAAGACACTCTATGGTCTTCAACAAACCCCCAGGGAATGGAACATCGAAATCCACGGCACTCTCATTGAGAAAGGCTTCACTTGTCTTGATTCAGACCATTGCGTCTATATCAGGTTCCTTGAGGGCCGGCTACTCATCCTGATCCTCTATGTGGACGATCTCATACTCATGAGCAACAAGAGACTCGATCTTGACAGCTTCAGGCCCAGGAACTACAGAAGGCGTACGTAATGCATGATCTAGGTGCCCTGCACTACTTCCTGGGTCTCCTAGTCACTCGAGACCGAGCCAAACGACTCCTGACGCTCAACCAGACAGGGTACATCGAAAAATGCTTTGAAACATACGTGTTATGGACGATGCGCCCATACCATATATAAGCTCACCTACTGGCAGCCGCCAATGTCAACCGCCAAATGTCAAACGCCAATGTCAATGTCAATGTCAGTGTCAACGTCAGCGTCAATGTCAATGTCAATGCCACTCCCCTTCTCTCCTCTCATTTCGCCAATCCTCTTGCAATATCGCCACTCCTCCTCTCTCCTCTCATTTCACCCATCCCCCCTCGGCTTCTCCACACCCCCCACTGCTTCCCCATAGCCAGCAGCTGTAGCAATGCTCTCTACCCTCGCCACGCACGCTTCTCCACACCCCCCACTGCTTCCCCATAGCCAGCAGCTGTAGCAATGCTCTCTACGCTCGCCACGCACGCTCTAGGAGCATAGCTGGCGCCCCCCAGTCCCCTCTTGTTGTTGTTGTTCTCTGATCTGCTGGGTTGCCTATCTATAAATAGCCGGCCTCTCTTTGTCCATTCCCTTCCTCCCCAGCAGATCAACACCAGTTCTTCTCATCTCCTGTTCTAGTCCTTGTTTCTTGTTTCGCCAATACAATCTCTTGTCGCCTATCACACTCGCCCTGTCTTCTCTACTTCGCTTCCGCCCCGTCGTCGAGATCATAACAATACGGGATGACTGATTGCAAGCCTGTGTCAACTCCCAGCGTCGTGGGAAGCCCTCTCATCAAAGAGATGGCACCTCAAACCCTGAAGAGACTGCAGAGATGCAGAACAAGCCCTATCGAGCCATTGTAGGGAGTCTGATCTACGCAATGATCGGCACAAGACCAGACATAGCCCAAGCAGTTGGAGCTGTGAGCCAGTTCTTAGCCAATCCAGGCAAAGGACATTGGAAAGCTGCCAAACGCATTCTTGCGTATCTCAAGACGACCAAACACTACCAACCTCGACTGGGAGCCGTCCAAGGAACCCCCAAACTTGTGGGATGGTCAGACTCAGACTGGGGAGGCTGCCCAGACACTCAAAGATCAACCACAGGATACCTCTTCACCTTCGGTGGTCCAGTAAGCTGGAAATCACGCAAACAACGCACCACAGCACTCTCCTCCACCGAAGGCGAATACATGGCACTCACAGACGCCTGTAAAGAAGCAATGTGGCTGTTATGGACGACGCGTCCATACCATGCGCTTACCTCATGACAGCATCCCAACAGTCAGTCAATGTCAATTCCCTGTCAAAACCTGACATCTGCCAAACCTCGCAGCCGCACGCAGCCGCGCTACCCCACACCTGCCACTGCCTTCATTTCTCCACGCAGCCGCACGTAGCCACACCTCCCAACACTCGGCGCTTACAAACCCTTCTCCATACTTCCCCACGTACCCGCCCACAGCCTCAGCGTAGCCACCCCATCCCCAGTCTTCTGTTTCTATGCTTCCCCACCCTTGGCGCTTCTCTTGGCTTCCCTCTCATTCCGTACCCTTCTGCTTCCCCACGCTTCCCCAGCCTTCCCAGAAAAACATAAATAGCCGCCTCCCCTGGGCTCCCCACTTCCTGATCCCCCAGCAGATCAACACCAGTTCTTCCTAGTCTTGTTCTAGTTCTTGTTTCGGTCTGAATACCATTACCTGTCAACAACCTGCACCACAAGTCGCCTCTATTTCCATCGGCTCCGCCCATTCATAACAGTTTGATCTGCTCAACAACCCCCAGCCGCTGTACCTCCACGCCAAATCACCATGTCCGACGCCCTTCCCCTCACGGCCGAAGCCTGGCAAGCCATGTGCAATGCGATTGACGAACTTCGAGCACAGAATACCACCCTACAAGCCGAACTAGCGCCAACCCAGACCACTGCCCCTGCCACCCACGCCCCCGAACCCAAAATCAGTCTCCCAGACAAATTTGATGGCACCCGAAGCAAGTTCCGTGGGTTCCTCAACCAGATCCGGCTCATGTTCGCCCTCCAACCCAGGCGCTACCCCAACGATCAGACCAAGATACGAACTATTGGCACCTACCTCACTGGCACCGCCCAGGCCTGGCTGGCGCCCCTTGTCGAACAAGACCATCATTCCCTTACGAACCTGGATGATTTCATCCAGCAAATGCAAGCAGTCTTTGGAGACAGCGACAGGATCCGCACATCCGAAAACAAGCTCCAGAACCTTCGACAAACCCGTGCAGCAACAGAGTATGTAGCTGAATTCCGACAGCTGCAATGCGACGTGTTGTGGAATGACCAGGCATTGATTGCCACCTTCCGTCGCGGCCTCAAAGAAGACGTCAAGGACTTAATGCTCACGATGCCCCCTACCGCCTCAATCGACACCGTGATGGAACAGGCCATCCAATGTGACAACCGATTGTTTGAGCGCCGTCTAGAGCGAAGCAGGAACCGACAGCCATATGTGCCAGTTACCACTAGCCCCACCCTCATGAGCCCCGACAACCGCCCAGACGACCCTATGATCATTGACGCTGCTCGTCCGCGAGGACCCCTCACACCGCTAGAGCGCCAACACCGCATCACAAACAAACTTTGCCTCTACTGTGGTAAACCCGGCCACATAGCCAAACTCTGCCCAAACAAGATACGCACGGCGAATGTCGCGGTTAAGGAACCTGCACCCATCCAGGATTTTGCCCAAGTCCAGCTGCAGTAAAGGCCGAGCAGCTGGGCAACACCTGTCCTGGGCCTTCTCACCACGCAAGTACTGCCAAGGGAGAAGCCACAAAACCTTGCTCCGATCCTGGCATCTCCAGCAACACCCTTCTCCTGACCACCAACAATGTCAATCTCCTATCTGAGATACCCTCACCCATGCGGACTTTGGGCCCATCCTCACCATTCGAGTACCCTGTTACCCTGCAGATATCGGCCCAGCGAGCTCCAGTTCAACTTTCAGCACTACTCGACACCGGTGCGATGTCGTGCTTCATCGACGAAAGTTATGCCCGCAAGCACCGCATCCCACTTGTCAAGAAGGAGGACCCCATTGCGCTTGAACTGGTTGACGGACGTCTCAGCCATGCGGGCTCCATTACCCATCACACCCAACCTTTGGGCATGTGGGTCAACGACCATTTTGAGGAGGTGGTATTCCATGTGACATGTTCCCCGCATGCGCCAATCATCCTGGGGCTTCCCTGGTTTGAGCTCCATGATGTGGAGCTACACTGGAAGACTCGCACTCTTTGCGTCCGCTGCCATTGGGGTTTTGGACAATACGCCTCCTGGGATGCCCTGCCAACAGAACCTAGCCCGAAGCCCTCAAAAACCCCTGAACCTCTGATCCGTATCCATCAAGACGAGATTTCAGTCTCCCTAGCCCAGACACCCAACACACTGGACCCAGCACCCACACCCATCCACGTATCGTTTATCAGCGCCCCAGCTTTCCGTGTGGCGGCAAGGCATGACCAGGCATTCATTGCCTACGCCAATCCGACCAAGTCAGATTCCCAAGCCCTGGCGACCACTCCTCCAAAAGATCCGAAGGCCATCATTCCTGAAGAATACCAAGATTTTGCGGACGTCTTCGCCAAGAAGAACGCGGATACCCTCCCAGAGCACCGACCCTACGACTGTCCCATCGACTTAGAAGAGGGCAAACAGCCACCGTTCGGCCTGATCTATAGTCTCAGCGAGCCTGAAATGCAGGCACTCTGTGACGACCTTGAAGAGAACCTAGCTAAGGGGTTCATCAAGCACTCCAAGTCTCCCGCCGGTGCCCCAGTCCTCTTTGTCAAGAAAAAGGACGGTTCCCTCCGTCTGTGCGTCGACTATCGTGGACTCAACAATATCACCATCAAGAATCGCTATCCCTTGCCCTTGATTAACAGCATCATGGATCGTCTTCGAGGGGCACGCCAGCTCACCAAGATTGACCTCCGGGGAGCCTACAACCTTCTTCGGATCCGGCCAGGGGATGAATGGAAGACAGCGTTCCGATGTCGCTACGGCCTATTCGAGTATAATGTCATGCCGTTTGGGCTCACCAATGCCCCTGGAGTATTCCAACACCTCATGAACGACATATTCCGTGACATTCTCGACGTTTTTGTTGTGGTCTCCCTTGACGACATTCTGATCTTCTCAAAAAACCCAGAAGACCACCCCAACCACGTCCGAGAGGTGCTCTCACGACTCCGCCAGCACGGGCTGTACGCGAAACCGGAAAAATGCGAATTCAACCGTGACTCTGTTGAGTTCCTGGGGTTTATCATCTCCCAGCAAGGCATTTCCATGGACCCAAAGAAGACGGCTGCCATTACCGAATGGGAACCCCCGACGAATGTCAAAGGCATCCAGCGCTTCCTTGGTTTTGCCAACTTCTACCGGCGATTCATCAAAGGGTACTCTGCGATCGTTGCACCCCTGACCACACTCACTCGCAAAGACTTGCCATTCAAATGGACCCACGCTGCACACCTAGCTTTTGAAACCCTCAAGAAAGCCTTCACCTCCGCACCTATCCTGACTCACCCCGACCCTGACAAGCCCTTCATTGTCGAATCCGATGCC
This sequence comes from Fimicolochytrium jonesii, assembly GCF_025526975.1. Lineage (NCBI taxonomy): Eukaryota > Fungi > Chytridiomycota > Chytridiomycetes > Spizellomycetales > Powellomycetaceae > Fimicolochytrium > Fimicolochytrium jonesii. Next base: position 232,285 of record NW_026515686.1, read on the forward strand.
TCCAACTTTGCCCTTGGCGCCGTCCTCCTTCAACCCGATGACACAGATCAACTCCACCCCGTGGCCTTTCACTCCCGCAAATTTACTCCTGAGGAAATCAACTATGAGATCTACGACAAGGGACTCCTGGCTATCCAAGACTCATTTGCTCAATGGCGACACCACCTCATTGGTGCCCGCCACAAGGTCATCGTTTACTGTGACCACAAGAACCTCCAGTACTTCATGACTACCCGTACCCTCAACCGCCGCCAATCCCGCTGGTCAATCTTCTTTGCTGATTTCGACTTTGTCATCACATACCGCCCTGGTACCCAGCAACACCAAGCTGACGCCCTCTCTCGTCGCTCTGAATACGAGCTAAGGGAGGGGGAAGAAGCATTCCGCTCCCAGGAAACCACGATCCTCACCCCTGACCATCTCCGCCTGGCCGCCACTTATCTGACCCCACTGGACTCCTCGCTCCTTGACCAAATCAAAGCTGCCCTGGCATCCGATGTGTTTGCGCAAACCATCCGGCGACAGCTTAGGGCCCCCATTGCCCAGCAATCTCAAGAAGACCAAGAACGGATAAAGCGATTCTCCGAGGAAAATGGGGTTCTGCTGTACGACAACCTTGTCTACGTCCCCACCAACAAGCTCCGTGCTGAGATCTGCCGGGACATGCATGACACGCGTTTGGCAGGACACTACGGCATGTCAAAGACCCTGGAGCTCATCTCACGCAACTACTGGTGGCCTAGCCAGTGGCGTTTTGTCAAGTCCTACATCAGGTCCTGCGACGTATGTGCTCAAGCCAAGACCAGCAGACACAAGCCCTACGGTCTCCTCCAACCCCTGCAGGTCCCTGACCGCCCCTGGGGGTCAATTTCCATGGACTTCATCACGGATCTACCCGCCAGTGATGGGGTTGATTCTGTGCTCGTTGTCATCTGCCGGTTCACCAAGATGGCGCACTTTGTACCGTGCAGGAAAACTGCCACCGCTGAGTCAACTGCAGATCTGATCTGGCACCATGTCATCCGGCTCCATGGACTCCCCGACGATATTGTATCTGACCGTGGCCCACAGTTCAACTCCCACTTCTGGAAACGTCTCTTCGCTCTCCTGGGAACCAAGGTCAACCTCTCATCGGCGTTCCATCCCCAGAGCGATGGACAAACCGAGCGGACCAATCAGATTCTTGAGCAATACCTTCGCTGCTTTTGCAACTATCAACAAGATAACTGGAAAAAACTCTTGTCTTCCTGCTGAGTTCTCTTACAATAACACCATCCACTCCGCCACCCAGACAACCCCCTTCTACGCCAACTATGGGTTCCATCCTCGATTGGGTTCCGCAGTCTGGCTTCCGCCACCACAACCGAATCCCTTAATCCTGCAGCCGAAGCTCGTGCCAACCATCTCAAGGAAATCCATGAACAGCTCGCCACTGAGCTCAAGGAGGCCCAAGGACGCATGAAGCGCTTTGCCAATGCTAAGAGGGCACCTGGCCCAGACATGAAACCCGGGGACAGTGTCTGGCTCTTACAGCGGAATCTCAAGACTCTCCGACCTTCCCAGAAACTTGATCACCGTAAGATTGGCCCCTTCACAATCACGGAGAAGATCAACTCGGTCACATATCGCCTCAAGCTTCCCCCATCCTACAAAATTCACAACGTCTTCCATGTCTCCCTTCTTGAACCACGTTTCACCATTCCAGAGCGAACTGAGCCAGAACCCACCCCATCAGAAGAAGTCGAAGGACAGGAGGAATGGATTGTGGAAGACATTCTTGACTCCCGTATTCGACGCACGCAGCTTCAGTACCTCATCAAGTGGCAGGGTTGGCCAAGCTCGGAGAACACATGGGAGCCAGTGGAACACCTTGCCCGATGTCAAGAGCTTGTTGCCCAGTTCCACCAAAAGTACCCCAACAAACCCCGACCAAAGCCTGCCAACATCAAAACAACATCCGGACGCCGTGGCTAAAGGAGGGGGTGATGTTATGGACGACGCGTCCATACCATGCGCTTACCTCATGACAGCATCCCAACAGTCAGTCAATGTCAATTCCCTGTCAAAACCTGACATCTGCCAAACCTCGCAGCCGCACGCAGCCGCGCTACCCCACACCTGCCACTGCCTTCATTTCTCCACGCAGCCGCACGTAGCCACACCTCCCAACACTCGGCGCTTACAAACCCTTCTCCATACTTCCCCACGTACCCGCCCACAGCCTCAGCGTAGCCACCCCATCCCCAGTCTTCTGTTTCTATGCTTCCCCACCCTTGGCGCTTCTCTTGGCTTCCCTCTCATTCCGTACTCTTCTGCTTCCCCACGCTTCCCCAGCCTTCCCAGAAAAACATAAATAGCCGCCTCCCCTGAGCTCCCCACTTCCTGATCCCCCAGCAGATCAACACCAGTTCTTCCTAGTCTTGTTCTAGTTCTTGTTTCGGTCTGAATACCATTACCTGTCAACAACCTGCACCACAAGTCGCCTCTATTTCCATCGGCTCCGCCCATTCATAACAGTGGCTCAGATCTCTACTCAGAGAACTGAGCACGCACCAAGACAAGACAGGACTTGTCCAAGGCCCCACAGTCATCTGGGAAGACAACCAAGGAGCTATGGCACTCGCCACAAACCCAGTTCACCATGCACGAACCAAGCACATTGACATCCAATACCACTTCATTCGTGAACAAGTCGCACACAAGACAGTTACCCTCCAGTACTGCCCAACAAAGGAGATGATAGCTGATGTGCTCACCAAACCCCTCCCCATGCCGGACTTCACACCTCTGAGAGCTGCGATGCACTTAGAGGCTGCAAAGGATTCAAGTGAGAGAGCGTATTGAGATAGCGTCAAGATGCGGCACTTAGAAGGCTCTGCAAGACTTAGGACACGTCTTGGGAGGCTCTGAAGATGTCTGGACCGTTTCCCAGACATCCAGACGTTCTTAGAGCTCATAGCGGTCAGTAGTGCCCGTATGGAGCCGTGACCGGGTTGTAGTAGGTAGATTGGGCTTGATTGAGCTTGTGGTAGCCTGTAGCACCTTCCGCGGACTTGGCAGACGCCCATGGGGAATCAGCAGGCACTTGTGAGGCTACACAGACTTGGCAAAACCTTACAAACCTTACCAACCTTAACTGCGGCCCTCAGAGACGCCGTGGGTGTTCTGAGGGTGTAATGTGTTTTGGGTTGTCCAGTCTTATTGGAGAACGACACGTCAGCGGAACATGTATCGCTGTCCAAGTGAAACATGTTCCTGAGGTCAGCAAAAGACCTTTCGCTGTCCAAGGAAAGGTCTTTCCAGACAGCGTTCTCCAGTGGACTCCGACCTCATGGGTACTTTAACAGTGCTCGTCGCGCGTTCCTATGCACAACAAGTAGTTCTTCTACTACATATCGCATAGCCGACGAACACCCAGCCCGTCTACAATACCTTGCAGCAAGGTAGTTATTGTATACAAACATCAGTTATATGACCCGTGTGGAAGGTAGTCACATCACATGGTAGCATCACTCGTTCGAACAAAACAAGCTTTCTAGTAGATAAACACGTCGGGAACTTCAGCATCTCGAAATTGCGGACGTAGCAATCGTCACAGAACGTCGATACAACCCTTCCAGACGATTCAAATAGCCTTTAGGACGTCCAGGACAACGTCCACCGCAACTCCTGAAGCCCCTAGGGCGCTTTAGTCGAAAAGCGCCGACCTCTAGGTTATTTACCTAGCGGAACAACCAATACGTCGCAACCACCTCGCTTTTCGCACCTGGATGGTTCAACAAACCTCCGTAACTCATAGTTTGCCATCCATACCTTACTCTTTCGGTATATGAACATCTTGAGAGTATTCGTTCAACGGTCGACACGTAGTCCACATAAACGCGTGTTTACTAGTAGCCAATTAGTAACCTGTTTGCGGATCGGAAATCTACCCAGTAATTCGATCCACTTCAGACTCGGAAACCTCGTAGAGCACACTGAGCTTGAAGACTTGTGAAAGTTTCAAAGAGATTGGACCTACGGATACGGAGATATCGAAAAATGCGCTAAATCGTTGCCACTATAACCTCCGTGTAGCAAAACTATCACAGTTTTGAGAGAAACGACCCCCGATCAAGTTCTTCCCGATCTAGAGAATAATCTTGAATTTACCTGAACGTTTTGGGATTTTTGAATCACTGCACAACAAGTTATCCGTCATCGCCTTCGTCGTTAATTCGATACTTAAGCGAAAACGGGCGGATAGGAAAAGTCTTTCAGTTTTGGGACAGAGCTAAGCCGGTAGTGTTCTTCTTGATCCTCTCAAAGGCCTCTTTAAACTGATAGGTTCAGATCCTCTCTAGGATCAACGTAGCCAAAACCCGCCAACATCGGACACGGTGGATTTTGGGGATTTTTCGCTCAAAAAGAGGGAAAATCTATGCCCGAATTTGGTTATTGCATACGGCATATACCTGATTCGAAAATGTAGTTGTTTGTGTGTATTTGCTTGAGGTACTGAGCTATACAACATCAACGGAGTACTTCTGTCCGCATTCTGGACATATTCGTCGTTGTTTGAGGTTATTCAACCTGAAAACAAGATTACACTGGCCAGAAGGTCGTCATGAGTACATCAACGGGTAGTACAGTTATCACGCGTGAGGAAACTACTCCTGGAGGTACAGCTGTTATTACTGAGATTGTTGAGGAGCCAGAGACTTCAGTGGACAAACCTCGTGTTGAAGTTCGCCTTCCTCCTCGAACGACGGGCCCTGTTCCAATGGAGGGTATCCAAGTCGGTGGACCTCCTCCACCTCCTCCTGGCCACCCGCCCGCTGCGGCTATGTTGACGATCTCCGTCGAGGAGCTTAATGCCCGAATGAAGGCGGCTGCGGCTGCCGCTCGAGAAGAAGTTCGCAACACGCCGAGGAACATCAAGCTCGACAGGAACGTTTGCAAGCTACGTTGGAGCGTGACTCCGCAATGCGCCGTGATGTGCTGCAGGATGGGTCCGTGGATCCGTTCTATATCGAGCAGCGTAGACATCATGGCACATGGATCTCGCAGCATCCGTTTAATGGCAAACGGCGCGAGGCCGCTTTTGTCGACACGTTTTTGCAGAACCATACGGACTTCATGGTTACTTTTGGTCTTCCGATTGACGACTTTAAGTACATGCAGAAGGTATCTAGCTCGCGTGAAGGCGACGCACGTACCTGGTTCGACACCGCATGCAGACTTGACATGTGGAAAGAGGATTTTGGAACGGCTTTCAAACTAGCCTTTTATCCTACGAACGCGAAAACCAACACGCTCAATGCTCTGCACCGAAGGACTTTCCATAAGTCGATGGATTCATATGTGACGGAGTTCAAACGTATCGTTGCCGAGGCAAAGCGCAACCTGGAGGTTATCACCCCTGACGATTTGAAAAATCTGTTCCTTTGTGGTCTTACTCGCGATAGGACCAACACCGTCGGCTATGAGATCGCCCAATTGTTGTTGCATACGATGGTCGATTATAGGGAGCAACACCCTCTGCTCGCATTTCCATTGATTCGTTTGATGGATCGTGCGCTTAGTTCGTTTGCTGTACGTTGTCTCGCTGATAAAGGAACCGACGCAAACGATAAGGTGGTTGCTTCTGGTAGTAGTAATGCGCCTAAACATGCTAATGTCTCCTCTGCCGCGGGTACTGCGGGCAAGAAGGGGGGGGGGGGAAGCTAAAAAGGCGGAAGCTGCTAAACCTTACGCACGCCCTGACCTCTCGAACATGAAGTGTTTCGATTGTGGCGAGATGGGTCATTGTGCGCGAGATTGTCCTGAAAAGAAAAAGGATAAGAAGTCCGACGAGGCTAAGGATAAGCCGCGTTGGGATGCTGGTCAGAAGAAGGGTTTTCAGTAGAGACGTTTAACAAAGACACCGTTTATTTGTCTCATTGTGCAATGGTGTCCTTCGAAGAGGAACTTGAGGCTATACGCCCTGAGATCCGCTGATGGTATACTGGTTGATTGTAGCAATACGTCTGCTGCGGGGGCGCGCCTGTGCCGGCCAGACGACACTGAAACCATTTTGAAGACTAGGCCGGAGCACTGCAACTGCAACCCGATGCGTTGATCGCACGATGTGCATTTGTAGTTCATGGCCAGTTGATTGGCAAGTTTTGTCGCATTCTGATCGATACAGGATGCACAACACTGATGGTACGTCAGGGATGGGTGTCGAAACATGGTTTCCAAGCCTATAACCCTAAAATGCCCATTGATGTCGCCTTGGGCGACGACGGCCATACATTCAATGCCAACAAGTTATTTTGTGGCGATCTACAGTTATGGGGAGATGAACGACACTATTCCAGCGAACAGCTTCCATTTGTGGTCGCTCCTCTGCGTGCAGATGTTATCCTCGGATTGCCATGGATCTATATGCTTGACAACGTCCGTTTTGAGCACATAGACGGTGTTCCCGTTCTGAGGTTTCGTTCAGAGGAAGTTAAGCATACCCTAGTTGCCCAACCCGTAACTAGGAAATGGGAATCTCATTTGTCCTGTAATGCGGCCGATCTGCGGACATTTGACACCAAAAAGAAGTCTAAACGCTTCAAGGCGGCGATGCCTGAACGTGACGACTCGAGTAAAGGGGTTGTAACTTATCAGAAGTTCAGTCGCTTATCTCGAAAAAAGGTGTATGGGAAATGTTTTATAGCGTACGCTATGGACATAGAGGCTGCTGTGAATGCGTCACCGGCTTATGTCCCCGCAGATGAGCGCAATCGCGCCGAACCAGAGCCAGAGGTTCAAAGAAGCGATATTTCAGGACAGAAGGTTGATTTGGGCGTGCCATTGGATCACCTTCTATATCCAACGTTAGAGAAGTACGTGGATAGTTTGTTTGTTGAGCACGCCGAGTTGCCGCCCAATAGGGGAGAGGATAACTTCCATATTGAGTTGGAGCCGGGTACGAAGCCCGTCTTTAGTCCTTTAGGGCATGTGAGCGAAGCCAAACTCAAAGAGCTGAGTGAGAAGGTTACTCCCATGCTAGAGCGCGGTTGGATTCAACACTCGCAGAGCCCGTGGGGCGCCGCAGTGTTATTCGCTAAGAAAAAGGATGGCACTTTACGTATGTGCATTGATTATTGTGGGCTAATAAAGCAACGATAAAAGATCGTACGCCGTTACCGAATCTTGCTGAGATCCGGGATTGGGTATGTGGAAAGAAATTCAAGTCGTTGTTGGACATCAAAGATGCGTATCACCGCCTCTCAGTTTGCAAGGCTGATAGGGACAAAACAGCGTTTCGGACGCTCTTTGGCCATTTTGAGTATTTGGTTATGCCATTCGGGCTGACGAATGCGCCAGCGACGTTCCAAAGGTTAACCAATAAGATATTGGGTAAGATGTACGATGCGTATGTCATCTCTTACCTAGACGATATCTTAATCTTCTCGGAAACGGCCGAGGAGCATATTGCTCATGTAAACAGCGTTTTGGCTGTTCTCGCTGAGCATAAACTCTATGCTAAGCCGTCCAAATGCAAATGGATGCAGAAAGAGCTTGAATTCTGTGGCCATCTCTTAGGCGAAGATACGATGGCCATTGCATCCTCGAAATTGGACGCCGTGCAGAACTTTGCACACCCTACGAAGCAGAAAGAGGTTCAATCTTTCTTAGGGTTAACAAATTATTTGAGTCAATACTTCAATCGTAATGCATACATCGCGTATCCATTGACAGAGCTACAGTTGGGCAAAAGGCCTTGGCACTGGCGCAATGTCGAAGAGACGGCTTCTGTTAAGCTGAAGGAAGCTATTATTACAGCTTCTATGCTCGCGTCTTACGACCCGGAGCGACATTTATACATGTTCATGGATGCATCGGGTTTTGCAATAGGAGGATGGCTCGCCCAGCCGGCGGATCCATCGGAGCACTACCCATCACCGTTGCCTACCTCAGTGAAGGGATTTAAGAATCTACCACCGTTAAAGTCGATAGCTTTCTATGAGCAGAAGATGCAACCCGCTGAAACACGTTACCCCGTGCACAAACAAGAGCTATTAGCTTTGGTTAGCAGATGCAAGGCGAATAGGCATTACTTGCAGGATTGGACAAATGATCGCCCGTTTCGTGCGTTCACCGATGACGCTAGTTTGGTCTGGCTGCAGACACAGCCCTTCCTGAGCCATTGCCAAGCACGATGGGTTGAATCCCTGCAACAATTCAAATTTGATATTGAATATCAACCTGGTCGTTGGAACACCGTTGTGTTGAGCTGTAATCCATATTACGCGGAGCGCCGAGTGCAACAAGCAAGTGGAAATCGCTGCGACCATGGGGATGTCCGTTGAGTATATTCCTTTAGGGAATGTTACGCTTGAAGATTGGATACGAACCTTGGCGGCTGATGAGTACCTCGCTTTGCGGAGAGAGGCGTTGTCACAGCCAAAGGAACGACAGTCTACATTCGATCGCTGTTTTTCGATCGATGACTATGGTTGTTTACTGTACCACGATAAGTTCTATGTGCCAGCTGCTTTACGAGGAACTGTATTGCAGGCGTACCACGACTCGTTGCTCTCTGGCTCGCATATGGGGGTACAAGGTACATTGGGCAAGCTCCTACGTGAGTTTTACTCGCCCGATATCGACGCGGACGTGCGAGGGTACATCAAGACTTGTGGGTCTTGCCAAAGGTGCAAGTTGCCAAACAATAATCGTGTTGGCTTACTTTGTTTGCTCCCAGTTCCCGACCAACGTTGGCACACGATGGGTATGGACCCTGTCTCGATGCCAATAACACGGTCGTGGGGGGGGGAAGGAAGGTGCATAGTGATGCGTTCTACGACATTATTATTGTCTTCATCGATAATCTGTCAGGGCGCGCTACTTTATCCCTGCAAAATCCACGATAACTGCCGAGGAGTTGGCCCAGCTTTACTTCCGTGAGGTATGGCCCCATACAGGTACTGCAGCTGTGATCGTCGGAGATCGAGATCCCCGCTACCTGGCAGACTTCTGGAAGGCGTTTCAATTGTTGTTGGGCTCTAAGCATAGCTTGAGCACGGCATTACACCAACAGACGGACGGAAAGGTCGAACGGTGTGTCTCTATCTTGAAGAAGATGATTAAACCGTACCTTAATGTAACGAGAGACGATTGGGTTGACAAACTGCCAATGTTGGAGTTTGCCTACAACCGTACGCAGAACAGCACTGGATACTGCCCTTTCGAGGTTGATTTGGATAGAATTCCGCAGGCGCCAATGCATTGGCAAGTTGATGCAAAGGTGTTGCAACGTATGGGCGATACGTCGATCCCATTTTTGCATAAGTCACGACGTGAGCTCATCACACAGATAGAGAAGCGTGCTGAGGCATACCGATCCATTGAACTCATAGTGCAGCAGAAACTGCGGGAAGCCCAGGACAAACAAGCGAAGTATTGCGATTGTGGAGGTCGTGTACAGAGCTTTCGTCCAGGAGATAAAGTCCTGTTGAACAGCGACGGGATAACGATCCCTGCTTTCAACAAGAAGCCGCTCAAGTTTAGACAGAGCTGGCTTGGACCCTTCATCGTAAAGAGGGAAGGACCACACCCGGAAACGTACGAGTTAGAGCTGCCAGCTTTGATGGGCGCTCTCTCCCCGGTCTTCCATACGGATATTTTGAAGCCTTGGCACAAGCCGACTTCAAATCCGCTGCGCATTGACGATGTAGAGGACTCTAACCCAGGGCCCATCCAGGTCGAAGGCAAGGAAGAATGCTATGTCGATAAGATTATCGGACGTAGGTTGGTCCATGGAAAACCTGAGTATCTCGTTCAGTGGGTTGGTTACCCACCTGAGCAGACGACATGGGAAACGCATGAGCAAGTGAACGACTGCGCTGCGTTAGACGACTTCATCTTGGTCCATGAGGAAGTAGAATCCGGTACAGATAAGCGAAAGCGGAAGCGCTCTAAGGGAACTGAGGCTCTGCAACGCAAGAGTGCACGGTTGGCTGAGGGCCATGAATGATCTGTAGCCGGATGGGACCTTCTGTCCAATAAAAACATCTGATATGGTTGTGATCGAGTAGAGAAGTTCTCGTTCACGATATCTTTGGACATAAGTCAAAAGCTGTGAAAGGGATTGCAACGTGCTACACAAAACGAGTGTCAACACGACCCCTTGATGGTAAACGACATCCGCATTGGCTAATTGCGTTTACGGCCGCCGTCCGTAATGAGTAAGCAGGAACTGATCACTCCTGGAGACTCGGTGGTGTGTATGCCTGGAGGTACACATAGGCGTTGACTCTAAATAATTGAGCTTCGTTGGCTCAGTGGATGCGTATATCCATTGCCCGACAACTTGTATAGGCAACGTGCGATACAATACAGCACACCCGTTGCATTCACAGCTGGGGAACCCGCTGCCGGTAGCTGGCAGCGTGGATGGCAATACCATTAAATTGGAATGGTTTGCAAGCGTCGATACCCACGACGGTCGTTGGGAAAGCCCACAAGATATGGTTATTTGGACTGACGACGACGAGGACCATTAAAGGATTGCGCTGGGTGCGATCCCGGACACCTTCAGCTACAAATTCTACTTTGCTGGAGGTTCCTGGGCAGGTTCGCGTCGTAGAATCTGGGGGGGGTGTAATGTGTGTTGGGTTGTCCAGTCTTATTGGAGAATGACAAGTCAGCCGAACATGTATCGCTGTCTAACTGAAACATGTTCCCGAGGTCAGCGAAAGACCTTTCGCTGTCCAAGGAAAGGTCTTTCCAGACAGCGTTCTACAGTGGACTCCGACCTCATGGGTACTTTAACAGTGCTCGTCGCGCGTTCCTATCCACAACAAGTAGTTCTTCTACTACATATCGCATAGCAGCGCCGACGAACACCCAGTCTGTCTACAATACCTTACAGCAAAGTAGTTATTGTATACGAACATCAGTTATACGACCCGTGTGGAAGGTAGTCCACATCACAGAGGGGGTCTCAGAGGGTGCTTTGGACACCCCAGCACATAGCTAAATCTCCAAGAAAGAAGCCCCAGATTCATATAAAACGCAGACCTGTTGCCCATCCCCGCTTCTTTCTTGGGGATTTAGCTATGTGCTGGGGCGTCCAAAACACCCTCTGAGACCCCCTCAGAACGCCCAAGGCGTCTCTGAGTGCCGCATTAAGGTTGGTGAGGTTTTGCCAAGTCTGTGTAGCCTGCTGATGCCCCCATGGACGTCTGCCAAGTCCGCGGAGCCCGCGTCAGGTGCTACAGGCTTCCACAAGCTCAATAAAACCCAATCTAGCTACTACAAACCGATCACAACTCCATATGGGCACTACTGACCGCTGTGAGCTCTAAGAACATCATGAAAGCGCAGTGCTGACGCCTGGATGTTGGGGAAACGGTCCAGACATCTTCAGAGCCTCCCAAGATGCGTCCTAAGTCTTGCAGAGCCTTCTAAGTGCTGCATCTTGATGCTATTTGAGTACTCCCTCTCACTTGAATCCTTTGCAGCCTCTAAGTGCATCGCAGCTCTCAGACGTGTGAAGTCCGGCATGGGGAGGGGTTTGGTGAGCACATCAGCTATAATCTCCTTTGTTGGGCAGTACTGGAGGGTAACTGTCTTGTGTGCAACTTGTTGTAATGTGGAGTGTCCGGTCTTATTGGAGAACGACACGCCGCGTCTGTGAAAGACCAGTGTTCTCCAGTGGCCTCCGACCTCATGGGTACTTTAACAGTGCTCGTCGCGCGTTCCTATGCACAAAAAGTAGTTCTTCTACTACATATCACATGACAGAGCCGGCGAACTCCCAGTCCGTCTACAATACCTTACAGCAAAGTAGTGATTGTGTACGAACATCAGTTATACAACCCGTGTGGAAAGTAGTCCACATCACATGGTAGCACCACTCGTTTTGAGCATCTCGAAATTGCAGACGTAGCAATCGTCACAGAACGCCAATACAATCATTCTAGACGATTCAAATAGCTTTCGGGCGTCCAGGACAACGTCCACCACAACTCCTGAAGCCTCTAGTGCGCTATAGTCGAAAAGCGCCGACCTCTAGGTTATTTACCTAGGTGAACGACCGATACGTCGCAACCACCTCACTTTTTTTACCTGGATGGTTAGACAAACCTCCGTAACTCACAGTTCGCCATCCATATCTTACTCTTTTGGAATATCGACCCCTTGAGAGTATTCGTTCAATGGTCGACACATAGTCAACATAAACGCGTGTTTACTAGTAGCCAATTGGTAACCCGTCCACGGATCGGAAATCTACCCCAGTAATTCGATCTCCTTCAGACTCGGAAACCTCGTAGAGCACACTGAGCTTGAAGACTTGTGAAAGTTTCAAAGAGATTGGACCTACGGATACGGAGATATCGAAAAATGCGCTAAATCGTTGCCACTATAACCTCCGTGTAGCAAAACTATCACAGTTTTGAGAGAAACGACCCCCGATCAAGTTCTTCCCGATCTAGAGAATAATCTTGAATTTACCTGAACGTTTTGGGATTTTTGAATCACTGCACAACAAGTTATCCGTCATCGCCTTCGTCGTTAATTCGATACTTAAGCGAAAACGGGCGGATAGGAAAAGTCTTTCAGTTTTGGGACAGAGCTAAGCCGGTAGTGTTCTTCTTGATCCTCTCAAAGGCCTCTTTAAACTGATAGGTTCAGATCCTCTCTAGGATCAACGTAGCCAAAACCCGCCAACATCGGACACGGTGGATTTTGGGGATTTTTCGCTCAAAAAGAGGGAAAATCTATGCCCGAATTTGGTTATTGCATACGGCATATACCTGATTCGAAAATGTAGTTGTTTGTGTGTATTTGCTTGAGGTACTGAGCTATACAACATCAACGGAGTACTTCTGTCCGCATTCTGGACATATTCGTCGTTGTTTGAGGTTATTCAACCTGAAAACAAGATTACACTGGCCAGAAGGTCGTCATGAGTACATCAACGGGTAGTACAGTTATCACGCGTGAGGAAACTACTCCTGGAGGTACAGCTGTTATTACTGAGATTGTTGAGGAGCCAGAGACTTCAGTGGACAAACCTCGTGTTGAAGTTCGCCTTCCTCCTCGAACGACGGGCCCTGTTCCAATGGAGGGTATCCAAGTCGGTGGACCTCCTCCACCTCCTCCTGGCCACCCGCCCGCTGCGGCTATGTTGACGATCTCCGTTGAGGAGCTTAATGCCCGAATGAAGGCGGCTGCGGCTGCCGCTCGAGAAGAAGTTCGCAACACGCCGAGGAACATCAAGCTCGACAGGAACGTTTGCAAGCTACGTTGGAGCGTGACTCCGCAATGCGCCGTGATGTGCTGCAGGATGGGTCCGTGGATCCGTTCTATATCAAGCAGCGTAGACATCATGGCACATGGATCTCGCAGCATCCGTTTAATGGCAAACGGCGCGAGGCCGCTTTTGTCGACACGTTTTTGCAGAACCATACGGACTTCATGGTTACTTTTGGTCTTCCGATTGACGACTTTAAGTACATGCAGAAGGTATCTAGCTCGCGTGAAGGCGACGCACGTACCTGGTTCGACACCGCATGCAGACTTGACATGTGGAAAGAGGATTTTGAAACGGCTTTCAAACTAGCCTTTTATCCTACGAACGCGAAAACCAACACGCTCAATGCTCTGCACCGAAGGACTTTCCATAAGTCGATGGATTCATATGTGACGGAGTTCAAACGTATCGTTGCCGAGGCAAAGCGCAACCTGGAGGTTATCACCCCTGACGATTTGAAAAATCTGTTCCTTTGTGGTCTTACTCGCGATAGGACCAACACCGTCGGCTATGAGATTGCCCAATTGTTGTTGCATACGATGGTCGATTATAGGGAGCAACACCCTCTGCTCGCATTTCCATTGATTCGTTTGATGGATCGTGCGCTTAGTTCGTTTGCTGTACGTCGTCTCGCTGATAAAGGAACCGACGCAAACAATAAAGTGGTTGCTTCTGGTAGTAGTGCGCCTAAACGTGCTAATGTCTCCTCTGCCGCGGGTACTGCGGGCAAGAAGGGGGGGAAAGCTAAGAAGGCGTAAGCTGCTAAACCTTACGCACGCCCAGACCTCTCGCACATGAAGTGTTTCGATTGTGGCGAGATGGGTCATCGTGCGTGAGATTGTCCTGAAAAGAAAAAGGATAAGAAGTCCAACAAGGCTAAGGATAAGCCGCGTTGGGATGCTGGTCAGAAGAAGGGTTTTCAGTAGAGACGTTTAACAAAGACACCGTTTATTCGTCTCATTGTGCAATGGTGTCCATTGAAGAGGAACTTGAGGCTATACGCCCTGAGTCCGCTGATGGTATACTGGTTGATTGTAGCAATACGTCTGCTGCGGGGGCGCGCCTGTGCCGGCCAGACGACACTGAAACCATTTTGAAGACTAGGCCTGAAGCACTGCAACTGCAACCCGATGCGTTGATCGCACGATGTGCATTTGTAGTTCATGGCCAGTTGAATGGCAAGTTTTGTCGTATTCTGATCGATACGGGATGCACAACACTGATGGTACGTCATGGATGGGTGTCGAAACATGGTTTCCAGACCTATAACGCTAAAATGCCCATCGATGTTGCCTGGGGCGATGACGGCCATACATTCAACACCAACAAGTTATTTTGTGGCGACCTACAGTTGTGGGGAGATGGACGACACTATTCCAGAGAACAGCTTCCATTTGTGGTTGCTCCTCTGCGGGTAGATGTTATTCTCGGATTGCCATGGATCTATATGCTTGACGATGTTCGTTTCGAGCATGTAGAGGATGAGATTCCTGTTCTACGATTCCGTGCAGATGAAGTTGAACATTCCCTGGTTGCCAGACCAGTAACTAGGAAATGGGAATCCCAGTCGCCCAAGTCTGAACGATTCAAGGCGGCGATGCCTGAATGAGAAGACCCGAGTGCAGGGGTTGTAACTTATCAGAAGTTCACTCGCTTATCTCGAAAAAAGGTGTATGGGAAGTGTTACATAGCATATGCTATGGACATGGAAGCTGCAGTGAATGCGTCACCAGCTTATGTCCCCGCAGATGAGCGCAATTGCGCCGAACCAGAGCCAGAGGTTCAGATGTGCGAAGCTACAGGACAGAAGGTTGATTTGGGCGTGCCATCGGATCACCTTCTATAACCAAGGTTGGAGAAGTACGTGGATAGTTTGTTTGTTGAGCACGCAGAGTTGCCGCCCGATTGAGGTGAAGATAACTTCTATATCGAGCTGGAGCCTGGTACGAAACCAGTCTTTAATCCTTTACGACATATGAGCGAAGCCGAACTCAAAGAGCTGAATGAGAAGGTTACTCTCATGCTTGAGCGCGGTTGGATTCAGCACTCGCAGAGCCCGTGGGGCGCCGCCGTGTTATTCGCTAAGAAAAAGGATGGCAGTCTCCGTATGCGCATCGACTATCGTGGGCTGAATAGAGCAACGATAAAGGACCGTACGCCCATACCAAATCTTGCAGAGATGCGGGGTCGGGTACGTGGAAAGATGTTCGAGTCTTTGTTGGATATCAAAGATGCGTATCACCGCCTCTTGGTTTGCAAGGCTGATAGAGACAAAACAGTGTTTCGGACGCGGTTTGGTCATTTTGAGTACTTGGTTATGCCATTTGGGTTGACAAATGCGCCAGGAACGTTCCAACGGTTAACCAATAAGATATTGGGGAAGATGTACGATGCGTATGTCATATCTTACCTGGATGATATCTTAATCTTCTCGGAAACGGCCGAGGAGCATATTGCTCATGTAAACAGCGTTTTGGCTGTTCTCGCTGAGCATAAACTCTATGCTAAGCCGTCCAAGTGCAAATGGATGCAGAAAGAGCTTGAATTCTGTGGCCATCTCTTAGGCGAAGATACGATGGCCATTGCACCCTCGAAATTGGACGCCGTGCAGAACTTTGCACGCCCTACAAAGCAGAAAGAGGTCCAATCTTTCTTAGGGTTAACAAATTATTTGAGTCAATACTTCGATCGTTATGCATACATCGCGTATCCATTGACAGAGCTACAGTTGGGCAAAAGGCCTTGGCACTGGCGCAATGTCGACGAGACGGCTTCTGTTAAGCTGAAGGAAGCTATTATTACAGCTTCTATGCTCGCGTCTTACGACCCGGAGCGACATTATACATGTTCACGGATGCATCGGGTTTTGCAATAGGAGGATGGCTCGCCCAGCCGGCGGATCCATCGGAGCACTACCCATCACCGTTGCCTACCTCAGTGAAGGGATTTAAGAATCTACCACCGTTAAAGTCGATAGCTTTCTTTGGGCAGAAGATGCAACCCGCTGAAACACGTTACCCCGTGCACGAACAAGAGCTATTAGCTTTAGTTAGCATATGCAAGGCGAATAGGCCTTACTTGCAGGATTGGACAAATGATCGCCCGTTTTGTGCGTTCACCGATGACGCTAGTTTGGTCTGGCTGCAGACACAGCCCTTCCTGAGCCATTGCCAAGCACGATGGGTTGAATCCCTGCAACAATTCAAATTTGATATTGAATATCAACCTGGTCGTTGGAACACCGTTGCGGATGTGTTGAGCTGTAATCCATATTACGCGGAGCGCCGAGTGCAACAAGCAAGTGGAAATCGCTGCGACCATGGGGATGTCCGTTGAGTATATTCCTTTAGGGAATGTTACGCTTGAAGATTGGATACGAACCTTGGCGGCTGATGAGTACCTCGCTTTGCGGAGAGAGGCGTTGTCACAGCCAAAGGAACGACAGTCTACATTCGATCGCCGTTTTTCGATCGATGACTATGGTTGTTTACTGTACCACGATAAGTTCTATGTGCCAGCTGCTTTACGAGGAACTGTATTGCAGGCGTACCACGACTCGTTGCTCTCTGGCTCGCATATGGGGGTACAAGGTACATTGGGCAAGCTCCTACGTGAGTTTTACTCGCCCGATATCGACGCGGACGTGCGAGGGTACATCAAGACTTGTGGGTCTTGCCAAAGGTGCAAGTTGCCAAACAATAATCGTGTTGGCTTACTTTGTTTGCTCCCAGTTCCCGACCAACGTTGGCACACGATGGGTATGGACCCTGTCTCGATGCCAATAACACGGTCGTGGGGGGGGGAAGGTGCATAGTGATGCGTTCTACGACATTATTATTGTCTTCATCGATACTCTGTCAGGGCGCACTACTTTATCCCTGCGAAATCCACGATAACTGCCGAGGAGTTGGCCCAGCTTTACTTCCATGAGGTATGGCCCCATACAGGTACTGCAGCTGTGATCGTCGGAGATCGAGATCCCCGCTACCTGGCAGACTTCTGGAAGGCGTTTCAATTGTTGTTGGGCTCTAAGCATAGCTTGAGCACGGCATGACACCAACAGATGGACGGAAAGGTCGAACGGTGTATCTCTATCTTGAAGAAGATGATTAAATCGTACCTTAATGTAACGAGAGACGATTGGGTTGACAAACTGCCGATGTTGGAGTTTGCCTACAACCGTACGCAGAACAGCACTGGATACTGCCCTTTCAAGGTTGAGTTGGATAGAATTCCGCAGGCGCCAATGCATTGGCAAGTTGACGCAAAGGTGTTGCAACATATGGACGATACGTCGATCCCATTTTTGCATAAGTCACGACGTGAGCTCATCACACAGATAGAGAGGCGTGCTGAGGCATACCGATCCATTGAACTCATAGTGCAGCAGAAACTGCGGGAAGCCCAGGACAAACAAGCGAAGTATCACGATTGTGGACGTTGTGTACAGAGCTTTCGTCCAGGAGATAAAGTCCTGTTGAACAGCGACGGGATAACGATCCCTGCTTTCAACAAGAAGCCGCTCAAGTTTACACAGAGCTGGCTTGGACCCTTCATCGTAAAGAGGGAAGGACCACACCCGGAAACGTACAAGTTAGAGCTGCCAGCTTTGATGGGCGCTCTCTACCCGGTCTTCCATACGGATATTTTGAAGCCTTGGCAAAAGCCGACTTCAAATCCGCTGCGCATCAACGATGTAGAGGACTTTAACCCAGGGCCCATCCAGGTTCGAAGGCGAGGAAGAATACTATGTCGATAAGATTATCGGACGTAGGTTGGTCCATGGAAAACCTGAGTATCTCGTTCAGTGGGTTGGTTCCCAACCTGAGCAGACAACATGGGAAACGCATGAGCGAGTGAACGACTGCGCTGCGTTAGACGACTTCATCTTGGTCCATGGGGAAGTAGAATCCGTTACAGATAAGCGAAAGCGGAAGCGCTCTAAGGGAACTGAGGCTCCGCGACGCAAGAGTGCACGGTTGGCTGAGGGGCATGAATGATCTGTAGCTGGATGGGACCTTCTGTCCAATAAAAACATCTGATATGGTTGTGATCGAGTAGAGAAGTTCTCGTTCACGATATCTTTGGACATAAGTCAAAAGCTGTGAAAGGGATTGCAACGTGCTACACAAAACGAGTGTTAACACGCCCCCTTGATGGTAAACGACATCCGCATTGGGTAATTGCGTCTACGGCCGCCGTCCGTAATGAGTAAGCAGGAACTGATCACTCCTGGAGACTCGGTAATGTGTATGCCTGGAGGTACACATAGGCGTTGACTCTAAATAATAGAGCTTCGTTGGCTCAGTGGATTCGTATATCCATTGCCCGACAACTTGTATAGGCAATGTGCGATACAATACAGCACACCCGTTGCATTCACAGCTGGGGAACACGCTGCCGGTAGCAGGTAGGGTGGATGGCAAATACCATTGAATGAGAATGGTTTGCAAGCGTCGCTACCCACGACGGTCTTCTGGAAAGCTTTCCTGAATGACACACTATTCTGACGTCCAGTTGGCGAACCATGGCTTTCAACGAAAAAGCCATGGCTTTCTGCCAAAAAGCCATGGCATTTTTGCATGGTTACTTGGACTGACGACGACAAGGACCATCAAGGATTGCGCTGCGTGCGATCCCGGGCACCTTCATATTCTACTCTGCTTGAGCTTGCTGGGCAGGTTCGCGTCGTAGAATCTGGGGGTGGTGTCATGTGGAGTGTCCGGTCTTATTGGAGAACGACACGTTGCGTCTGTGAAAGACCTATCGCTGTCTAGGTGGAAGGCCTTCCGACCTGTCAGTGAAAGGCCTTTCCTAAGCACTCGGGCTTACGCCCTTCACGCTCAGACAGTGTTCTCCAGTGGACCCCGACCACATGGGTACTATAACAGTGCTCATCGCGCGTTCCTATGCACAAAAAGTAGTTCATCTACAACATATCGCATAGCAGAGCCGGCGAACACCCAGTCTGTCCACAATACCTTACAGCAAAGTAGTTATTGTATACGAGCATCAGTTATACAAACCGTGTGGAAAGTAGTCCACATCACACTTGTTCACAAATGAAGTGGATCGGATGTCGATGTGCTTGGTTTGTGCATGGTGAACTGGGTTTGTGGCGAGTGCCATAGCTCCTTGGTTGTCTTCCCAGATGACTCTGGGGCCTTGGACGACTCCTGTCTTGTCTTGGTGCGTGCTCAGTTCTCTGAGTAGAGATCTGAGCCACATTGCTTCTTTACAGGCGTCTGTGAGTGTCATGTGTTCGCCTTCGGTGGAGGAGAGTGCTGTAGTGCGTTGTCTGCGGGATTTCCAGCTTACTGGACCACCGAAGGTGAAGAGGTATCCTGTGGTTGATCTTCGAGTGTCTGGGCAGCCTCCCCAGTCTGAGTCTGACCATCCCACAAGTTTGGGGGTTCCTTTGACGGCTCCCAGTCGAAGTTGGTAGTGTTTGGTCGTCTTGAGATACGCCAGAATGCGTTTGGCAGCTTTCCAATGTCCCTTGCCTGGATTGGCTAAGAACTGGCTCACAGCTCCAACTGCTTGGGCTATGTCTGGTCTTGTACGGATCATTGCGTAGATCAGACTGCCTACAATGGCTCGATAGGGCTTGTTCTGCATCTCTGCATTCTCTTCAGGCGTTTGAGGTGCCATTTCCTTTGTGAGAGAGCTTCCCACGACGCTGGGAGTTGATACGGGCTTGCAATCGGTCATCCCGTATGTTTCAAGGCATTTTTCGATGTACCCAGTCTGGTTGAGCGTCAGGAGTCGTTTGGCTCGGTCTCGAGTGACTAGGAGACCCAGAAAGTAGTGCAGGGCACATGGATCACGCATCTCGCACGCCTTCTGAAGTTCCTTGGCCTTGAAGCTGTCAAGATCGAGTCTCTGGTTGCTCATAAGTATGAGATTGTCCACATAGAGGATCAGGATGGATAGCCAGCCCTCAAAGAACCCGATATAGACGCAATGGTCTTAGCCAAGACAAGTGAAGCCTTTCTCAACGAGAGTGCCGTGGATTTCGATGTTTCATTCCCTGGGGGCTTGTTTAAGACCATAGAGAGTCTTCTTGAGTTTAAGCACGAGATGCTCTTCCCCTGGCTTGATGTAGCCCGGTGGCTGCTTCATATAGATTTCCTCACTGAGTGTCGGGTTCAGGAATCCGGTGGACACGTCCATTTGGTCCATTTCGAGGTCCTGAGCTGCTCCCCACGACAGCAGTAGCCGAATGGTGTTGAACTTGGCCACTGGTGCGAATGTTTTGTTGTAGTCAACTCCCTCTTCTTGTGAGAAGCCTTGGGCGACTAGTCTGGCCTTGAAGCGTTCGATACGGCCATCAGCATTCGTCTTGATCTTGTAAATCCACTTGCATCCGACAAGGTTGCGATCTTTGGGTGCTGGACAGAGCTCCCAGGTGCCGTTCTTGACAAGGGATGCGTATTCAGCATCTATGGCTTCCTTCCACTTGTCTGAGTCGTTGGAGTTTAGAGCTTACTTGAGGGTTTTGGGCTCTGTGTGCAGTACTTCGGTAGCCAGGGCACAGGCAAGGTTGCTTTGGCGTATTCGAGTGCTCTGGGAGCGTGTGATGCGTCCGTAGTGCACCAAGTCATCAGCTTCCTGGTCTTCCTGGTTGTCTAGGTTCTCTGGGGCCTCTGCCCATTGATCAGTGTCAGGTTGTGGGTTGGGAGCTGCGTCAGGAAGCTCAGAATCCCCCCCTGCAGCGTGCGGGCGTAATTCAGTGGTGTCTGTGGTGCCCTCGCACTCAGAAAGGCTGGAATCCAACACCAGCGCGCTGCGACTGACACCCCACAGCAGAACGGAGTAGCGGAACGTATGAATTGAACTCTAGTCGAAATGGCACGCTGCCTACTCACCCAGGCTGGTCTTGGACACAAGTACTGGGGAGAAGCGCAGCTTGCAGCTGTCCACATTAGAAAACGCGGCCCTACGGTTGCCCTAGACAACTCCAAGACGCCATATGAAGCCTTCTTCGGTCGCAAACCCATCCTCCTACATCTCAGAGTGTTTGGATGCATAGCCTATGCTATGGTACTCAAGAAAAACCGAGGAAAACTGGACAACAAAGCCAAGAAGTGCCTCTTTCTCGGCTATAGTTCATCCAGCAAAGCCTGGAGGCTCCAGTCCCTCGAACTCGATGATCAGGGCGCCATTATCGAATCAAGAGACGTCCAGTTCAATGAAAACAAGTTCTACAACAGCCTGGACAACGAAGATACACATGAAGACACGTCAGATCGCTCCTATGACAGCTTAGCGAGCTTTGAATTCGATCCAGAGCCTGACAACATCGTTTCACACGCACCCAAGCCCACAGACACCACTGAATTACGCCCGCACGCTGCAGGGGGGGATTCTGAGCTCCCTGACGCATCTCCCAACCCACAACCTGACACTGATCAATGGGCAGAGGCCCCAGAGGACCACAATCCCAGAGCACTCCAGTACGCCAAAGCAACCTTGCCTATGCCCTGGCTACCGAAGTACTGCACACAGAGCCCAAAACCCTTAAGCAAGCTTTAAACTCAAACGACTCAGCCAAGTGGAAGGAAGCCATGGATGCTGAATACGCATCCCTTGTCAGGAACGGCACCTGGCAGCTCTGTCCAGCACCCAAAGATCGCAACTGTTATGGACAACGCGCCCATACCATAAGCTTACCTACTGACAGCCGCCAATGTCAACCGCCAATGTCAAACGCCAATGTCAATGTCAATGTCAGTGTCAATGTCAATGTCAATGCCACTCCCCCTCTCTCCTCTCATTTCGCCAATCCTCCTGCAATATCGCCGCTCCTCCTCTCTCCTCTCATTTTGCCAATCCCCAATCGGCTTCTCCACATCCCCCACTACTTCTCCATAGCCAGCAGCTGTAGCAATGCTCTCTACGCTCGCCACGCACGCTCTAGGAGCATAGCTAACGCCCTCCCCCAGTCCCCTCTTGTTGTTGTTGTTCTCTGGCCTGCCGGGTTGCCTATCTATAAATAGCCGGCCTCTCTTCGTCCATTCCCTTCCTCCCCAGCAGATCAACACCAGTTCTTCTCATCTCCTGTTCTAGTCCTTGTTTCTTGTTTCGCCAATACAATCTCTTGTCGCCTATCACACTCGCCCTGTCTTCTCTACTTCGCTTCCGCCCCGTCGTCGAGATCATAACACTGACAGCCGCCAATGTCAACCGCCAAATGTCAAACGCCAATGTCAATGTCAATGTCAGTGTCAATGTCAGTGTCAATGTCAATGTCAATGCCACTCCCCCTCTCTCCTCTCATTTCGCCAATCTTCCCGCAATATCGCCACTCCTCCTCTCTCCTCTCATTTTGCCAATCCCCCCTCGGCTTCTCCACACCCCCCACTACTTCCCCATAGCCAGCAGCTGTAGCAATGCTCTCTACGCTCGCCACGCACGCTGTAGGAGCATAGCTGGCGCCCCCCCAGTCCCCTCTTGTTGTTGTTGTTCTCTGATCTGCTGGGTTGCCTATCTATAAATAGCCGGCCTCTCTTCGTCCATTCCCTTCCTCCCCAGCAGATCAACACCAGTTCTTCTCATCTCCTGTTCTAGTCCTTGTTTCTTGTTTCGCCAATACAATCTCTTGTCGCCTATCACTGTCGCCCTGTCTTCTCTACTTCGCTTCCGCCTCCGTCGTCGCGATCATAACATACCAGGGCCTTTGCGAGCGGGTGCGAGGCACCAGGGCTCAGGACGATTGGTGGAGTACCAAAGGGAAACGCTCCGAAGGGATCGAATTCAACAAAATATATACAAGAAAGAAGAACAACAACGCCAGGCTAAATACCAGCCTGATTGGCAAAAGACCATTGGCAACGTGTGCCGTGGCAGGCGGTCCCCATGCCACAACGCAGCGGGACAAACTGCTCGACGTTCATCTGGCTAAAGGGAACGCATCACGTCAACGGCGGGACCTGTCAAAAATTCACGACTGTTGTACTTACGCGCGGACATGCCCCATACACTGGATGTGGTCGCAGGTGAACACCCGCACGTCCTGGGCCAGACAATCGCAGGCGGGCTACACACAGGTGCAGGGTAGCGCCTGGCAGAAGAGCGGCGTTTCGCACTCCTCCCCGAAACCGTCAACGTAGCCGCACGTAAACTCACCGACGGGCGTGTCGGTCTGTCGGAAAGAGGCGTGAGCTGTCAGTCACCTCACGGGAACCACCCATAATACGCGGTTCCTTACGGTGTCATCACAGAGCGGGAGGATGCAAGGCCGGCATATAACGTGCTGGCACGCGGAGAGGACTATCGTGCGGGGGCGGTACGTGTTGCAGTTCCAACACGTCGGTCGGGCCGGTGGAGCCGGGGGCTCCGGGGTATTGTCCGAGTGCACCTCAGGGGTATCCTGAGATAGAGTTGGTCAAACCATGTAAGTTGGGTCAATTGGGTACCCACCGCAGACTCACCACTCGCTGTCGCTTGAGAGCCTTCTTTAGGCTGTCCCCTTTGGTGGGGCCCTTGCCTACTCCCTTCTTGCCCGATGACGAGCCGGCAGCGGTGGGCTTGGCGGAAGGAGCTACGCCGGCCATGATGAAGAGGGGAACGGCGACGGTGAGAGGTTTACGAGATTGGGAGCAAGAAATGTAAGGTCCGAGGACTGGTGGGAAGGTGCCGAGGGGACTACTGCCTTCCTTTTATATGCCGCAGGGACAAGGACCATGGCGCCCCACAACCAGCTGCGGCCGAATCATCTCTACCTCATATCGGCGTGGATCTGATTGCCATCATGGTGACCACCGGTGACGCCAGCCGCTCCAGTAGAGCCATGCGCACTCCTCCTGGCCGACACCTGTGTTAGCTCCACATCAAGTCACAGCGGGGAGCGAATGACAGGTGCGGTCGGTGTCAGAGTGACACTTGGCTCTAAGGGGGGTGTAATGAGGTGCTGCAGGTGTCACCTTAGCGCGGCAAAGCGCGTAGGGCATGAGATCACGTGTAGCATAGATTATTTTGGAGTCCTACGCTCTGGGGTGACTCCCGAAGGGAAGAAAAGCCTTTGGGCGGCACCCTGGGAGGTAGAAACTCTAGAATTCTTTCAATACATCGAAGCGGAGACAGAGCTAGCCTCTGGCAACGGACCTAGCATTATTACATACGTGCGTCGCCTTCAAGCGATTTAGATACCTTCTGCATGTACTTAAAGTCATCAATCGGAAGACCAAAAGTAAGCATGAAGTCCGTATGCTTCTGCAAAAATGTGTTGACAAAAGCGGCCTCGCGCCGTTTGCCATTAAAGGGATGCTGCGAAATCCATGTACCATGGTGCCTGCGCTGCTCGATATAGAACGAATCCACAGACCCATCCTGCAGCACATCACGGCGCATGGCAGAGTCACGGTCCAACGTAGCTTGCAAGCAATCCTGTCGAGCCTGACGTTCCTCAGCATGATGAGAACTTCTTGTAATAAGGCTAGGTCCGTTGCCAGAGGCTAGCTCTGTCTCCGCTTCGATGTTTTGAAAGAGTTCTAGAGTTTCTACCTCCCGGGGCGCCGCCCGAAGGCTTTTCTTCCCTTCGGGAGTCACCCCCGAGCGTAGGACTCCAATATATCCCATGTTATATATATATGACTCCAATATATATGATCTCATGCCCTACGCGCTTCCCCACAGTAAGGTGACACCTGCAGCACCTCATTACACTTCTGCTTGGGCGTCGGCCACAGCAGCCTTCATTCGGGCATTAAGCTGATCGATGGAGATCGTCAACATAGCTGTAGCGGGCGGGTGACCAGGAGGAGGTGGAGGAGGTCCACCAACCTGGATGCCCTCCATTGGAACTGGTCCCATCGTTGGAGGAGGAAGGCGAACTTCCACACGGGGTTCGTCAGCTGCAGTCTCCGGCTCCTCAACAATCTCAGTAATAACAGCTGTACCCCCAGGAGTAGTTTCCTCACTCCTGGTAACTCTACTACCCGTTGATGTACTCATGACAACCTTCTAGCCAGCGTAAGCGCGTTTTCAGTTCGAAAAACCTCAAACAACGACCAATACATCCAGAATGCCGACAGAAGTACTCCGTTGATGTTGTATAGCTCAGTACCTTGAGCAAATACACACAAACAACTAGGTCTCGAATCAGGTATATGCCGTATGCAATAACCAAAATTCGGGCATAGATTTTCCCTCTTTTTGAGCGAAAAATCCCCAAAATCCACTGTGTCCGATGTCGGCGGGTTTCGGCTGCATTGATCCTGTACAGGATCTGAAGCTATCAGTTTAAAGAGGCCTTTGAGAGGATCAAAATGAACTCTAACGGCTTAGCTCTGTCTTTAAACTGAAAGACTTTTCTTATCCGCCCGTTTTTGCTTAAGTATCGAATTAACGACGAAGGCGATGACGGATTACTTGTTTTGCAGTGATTCAAAAATCTCCAAAACATTCAGCGGTAATTCTCAGGATCGGGAAGAACCTTATCGGGGGTCGTTTTGTTCAAAACTGCGATAGTTTTGCTATACAGAGGTTATAGTGGCGCGTTTTTCGATATCTCCGTATCCGTAGGTCGAATCTCTTTGAAACTTTCACAAGTCTTCAAGCTCAGTATGCTCTACGAGGTTTCCGAGTTTGAAGGGGATCGCATTACTGGGGTAGATTTCCAATCCGTGCACGGGTTACCAATTGGCTACTAGTAAACACGCGTTTATGTTGACTATGTGTCGACCATTGAACGAATACTCTCAAGGGGTTGATATTCCAAAAGAGTAAGATATGGATGGCGAACTGTGAGTTACGGAGGTTTGTCTAACCATCCAGGTAAAAAAAGTGAGGTGGTTGCGACGTATCGGTCGTTCACCTAGGTAAATAACCTAGAGGTTGGCGCTTTTCGACTATAGCGCACTAGAGGCTTCAGGAGTTGTGGTGGACGTTGTCCTGGACGCCCGAAAGCTATTTGAATCGTCTAGAATGATTGTATTGACGTTCTGTGATGATTGCTACGTCTGCAATTTCGAGATGCTGAAGTTGCCAACGTGTTTATCTACTAAGAAGCTCGTTTTTGTCGAAACGAGTGGTGCTACCATGTGATGTGGACTACCTTCCACACGGGTTGTATAACTGACGTTTGTATACAATAACTACTTTGCTGTAAGGTATTGTAGACGGACTGAGTGTTCGTCGGCGCTGCTATTCGATATGCAGTAAAGGAACTACTTGTTGTGCATAGGAACGCGCGACGAGCACTGTTAAAGTACCCATGAGGTCAGAGTCCACTGGAGAACAATGTCTGGACGCGTAAATACAGGTATTTCCTCAGGAAATACCTGTATATTCCGAGGATATACAGGTGTATCCCGCGAGGCCTGTCTCGCAGACATGTGGTTCCCCAACTAGACCGGACAACCCACATTACACGGTGACTCTGAACAACAGAGCTTCGTTGGCTCAATGGTTGCGTACCTCCATTGCCCAACAGCTTGTATTAGGCAACGTGCGCTACAAAGCACACCCGTTGCATTCACAGCTGGGATGCCCGCTGCCCATAGCAGGTAGCGTGGATGGCAATTACCATTGAGGCAGAATGGTTTGCGAAATCGATCAAGCTCCTCCAAACCTTGACAATGCACCCTATGGGCAATGGGCGCGCCGAGAAGTTCGTTCAGGATATCACAAGAATCTTATCCCATATAGTCCTTCAATGTAACCTAGAAGCCAAAATCAACCCTCCTGATTTAACAATCTGGCCCAAATGCCTCGACACCGCTTTGTACACGTACCTCAATCACGTCGCTAGGACCACCGGCATCTCCCAATACAACGTTGTCTTCGGCCAACACTGCCACATTCTTGGCCAGTCAACCACCGGCATACTCGACCCTGAAGCATTGAACACCTTACTCACCGCTGACTACCGGGCCGACCGTGACATCCTCCGCGCGTGTGCTTTGGAAAACGCCAACAACAACCGCCTCACCGAAACCGCCGCCATCAATGCTAAGCGCAAGCCTCCTGGCAAATACGCCGTCGGCGCTTGGGTGTATATTCACCGCAGCAAACTCGATACAACCTACGTTTCGTCACGCAAGCTCGTTAACCGCTGGACAGGTCCTTATCAAGTTTCTAAGGCATACCCCGGTGGCGCGTACCTCTTACTCGACGAGCACGGATGTCCCGCCTTCAATTCGCGACCGGTCAACCACCTTCGCATGGTTCCTGCCAGGGTCCGCCCGGCTTGGCATGTTCCCGCGTTCAATGCGCCATACAACACCCCTCTCCACGATAATCAAGAGGATCCACCCCCTCCCAACGCCAGGCCAGAAGAGATCGACAATGACTCTCTCTCGGACGTCCCCGAACTCGTTCCGGACAACCTTCAAGTTTCTCTCGCCGTCCTTTCCGAGGCGCTTCCCTCCGACGACATCTCCTCGTATCCCAGTGAACGCCCCGTCGATCACCGACCCACCCTCGACGACCGTCCACTACGCGCATGTGTCACGCAGTGCCCCGTTCGCCCCAGATGTTGACTTTCTCCTTCTTTTCCGCAGAGAGATTGGGAGGGGATCAAAACAGCGCTGCAAAGCCTAGTCGCGGAGTGTGCAGACCGTGTCAATCGGTCTCCAGCACGCAAGAACCCCCCGAGTGATCTACTTCTGTCTCGGGAGAACTTCCCTGGACATGGATAGTAAAGTGGATCCCATGACCGCTCGTTCCGCTGATGTTCACTGGCTCATTAATACAGTCTACCCCGTGTCCGACATGCTACACCCGGCACTGCAAGGACGGAGGGCTCGTAGAGACAAGAGTTCACCGCATGATTATCTCTGTTCCGCTGGGCTTATATGATCGGCTTCCAAGAACACCATCATGCACAGCCGACCTTTCTTACCCTTGTGCATCATGCAGCAATCGCTGCTCGTCATTCTAAACCATCGTAGGGGCTCGCGCTGGTAGTCAGGGAGGTCGAGTGAATCAGCTGCTCCCCGGTCTTCCGGTGGGAGTATCTGGAAGTGTGCAGTTCGGATCTCACGAGAGGACGGCACTGTTTCCGCCGCCGAGCCGCCGAAAACCGGGAAGACGGCCCTCCCCTCTGCACTACGTCAGCGATGCCCCGTCCTGGCGTAGGGAGACGCGGAATTCCCAACGGCTGGCCCCTGTGACGTTGTCGCGAACATCCCATCCGGGACCAGCGCTCGGGACATTTCCCGTGTTCTGGGGTCTGTCCCGTGCGTTGAGCAGAGAGCCACACCGTTCCGGCGCTGGAAACAGAAGCTGTGTGGGGTCGTTCCAACGCCAGCGGACTGAGCGGACGCAGGGGAGAGGCAACTTCGGCTGATGCCCTCGTGCAAAGGTGAACTTCATGGGATGTGTGAAGCTTATGTAATCGCCATTACATCGAGACTGATTGTGGATGAGCGAAGTCGTGACTGACTGATTGCGTCCATATTGATGACGGCCTGGGCTGACTGGCCTTGCGCCAAGGGGTGTTCCGTGAAACTTGCAACACAGCGACGCTCATTTCGTTCCTGCAACACCAGCGAATCAACACACCGTCCTCGTGTTTCAGCCAGAGACCAACAACCTTAGGCAGACTTTCGACTTGCAACAATCAGAGAGAGCTGGGAGTTATATCGTTGAAAGGTGGTTTGTCCTATCCTTGGTTCCTGACAGGCTTGAGGCGCAACTGACACGTACCGAGCACAGATCGGGAGCCGGAGAATCTACGAACGGAAAAGCCACGATGTCGAACGTAAATAATGCCGCCCAAAGCACGGCAGCCGCTGGGGATGCTGCCAATCTCAAGCCTATTCAGGTCAAGCTTGTGCTACTAGGCGAAGCCGCCGTGGGAAAGTCATCCCTGGTACTCCGCTTTGTCAACAACGACTTTCAGGAAAACAAGGAACCTACAATCGGGGCAGCTTTTCTGACCCAAAGGTGCAAACTGGATGACAAAATCATCAAATTTGAGATTTGGGATACTGCCGGTCAGGAGCGTTTCCACTCTCTGGCCCCTATGTACTACCGGAACGCACAGGCTGCCGTGGTTGTCTATGACCTTACAAAACCGGTAAGGCTTATTAAAAGCCTTGTTTGCACTTATCTATTCGACAGCATATGTCGCCGAGGAACCTTTTGTACTGATCAACTTTCCACTCCACCACGACGCCAGGCTTCTCTCGACAAAGCGAAATCCTGGGTAAAGGAACTGCAGCGCCAAGCGAACCCCAATATTGTCATTGCGTTGGTCGGAAACAAGCTTGACTTGGCCGCCACTGCGCGGGGAATCCCCACCGAAGAAGCCAGTGCATATGCCACGGAAGCTGGCCTTCTCTTCGCCGAGGCCTCTGCGAAGACGGGAGACAATGTGATCGACGTTTTCACTGACATTGGTACGAACCGTTTCGCAAATTTGCTTTTATTGCTCGCCATGCCGCTAAACGCAAGTGCATCCTCCAGCCAAGAAGATTCCATTGGAGCAATTGCTCGCGTCTCGAGGTCGCACGGGAGCTGCCGGAGCAAGCGGTGCCGGGACAACTGCTGGCAGGGTGGATCTGAACGCGGGAGCAGCTGGACGAAATCAGCCGCAAGGCCCTTGCGCCTGTTAAGCGATGACTTTTATACACCAAACGTATCTTGCGCTTTGCAACATAGTGGCCGGGAACGCGAGGTGCTGTGCAGTAGAAGCTTCGACGGGCAAGCGCTCTCTCTTGGTCAACCACCGATAGGACGGCCGTACCTAGTCCACCAGTTGGAATCTCTTACCCCCCTTTGCGTCATCATATAGTACTCAGTTTCGTTTGAGATTTTTCGTTGAATTTCGTTCGTGGGCTCATGAATGTCCCGAGTAGTTTGCTCGAGGGTTCATGAATGTTCAGTAGTTTGCCTAAACCTAGTGGCGAATGCTATCTACAGATGCGGTCTTGGCCGATGCACATATACCTAAACTCGGATCTGTGGGATATCCGAAGGGATCACTGTTTTGTTTCTTCCTTCAGCTGTCGCCCCAGCTTCCAAGCCATGGCATTCCGGCGAAGCCTATTTACACATGCAGTCTTTGCTGATGCCCTTGTATCTAATTCGGGTTGCCGTAATCTCCAACGGGATCACTATTTTGGCTCTTCCTTCAACTGTTGCCCCAGTTTCCGAGCCATAGCGTTCCTCAAATTCTTCTGGGCCACAGTTGTGCCATTCTCAACCGCGATTTTGTAATGCTCAATCGCTTTGTCCAAATTTCCCATCGAATCGAGCACAACTGCAAAGTTGTAGTGAATCTGTCCGTCCTTTGGCTCCAGGTTGAGAGCATTCTCGTAATGCGCCAAAGCCTCATCATGGCGTTTCAAAATCAGGGCATATACGTTCGCCAAATTGACGTGGGCATCTGCCCGCCCTGGGGATAACTCGAGGGACTTCTTCCAGGCATCCACCGCTGATTGATGCTTTCCTAGAGTATATCCAGGAGACAATCAGGCTCTCGTCTGAATCCAATCAGTTCACGTGGCACATACCTAATTGCAGGTAGCAGTTTGCAATATTGTAGTAGGCGTCTCCTGTTGTACAAACTTTATCAAGCTTTGTCGATTGAGATATTCGGGCGGTCAAACCTACCGGTGGCGGCGGTCCATATTGACTGTTGGTAGCATTCAAGAGCGCCCTGGACATCCTGACCCGAGACGTTAGACAAGGAACACCACGAAATATCAGCCGGGTTTGGTACTCACGTCTGTGTTCCATTTTTGCAAACCTTGGTCA
Source organism: Fimicolochytrium jonesii (assembly GCF_025526975.1). Taxonomy (NCBI): domain Eukaryota; kingdom Fungi; phylum Chytridiomycota; class Chytridiomycetes; order Spizellomycetales; family Powellomycetaceae; genus Fimicolochytrium; species Fimicolochytrium jonesii. The sequence goes on from NW_026515686.1 coordinate 263,270, forward strand.
AACAGTTGTTGTGCTTTCGCCGAAGGGTCATTTCCAGAAAACGAAGCCCTGCAAAGACTCTGCGTCCGTAACGCTGCAGGTGGAGACTTTTAGCGGAAGTCTGGAGGAAAACGCCAGACCGAGGTGGTTTCATACCGCGCGAAGCCTGAATTGAGGTGGACTGCCGCACTCCGGACGCTCTCCCGAGAGACCGTGCCGTAAAGGCAGTCAGGGACACTATCAGCCTGCTTTTGAGGAGGAAAGAAGTCATGTTGGCGACTGGCAAGCAGCTTTTCTGGGAATTCAACTTGGTGCCCGAAACAAGAAAGGGAAGGACGCGTTCGCCTCAGGTTCACCTCATCATACGTCTCTCATATCGAGTCACCAACAAAGATGAGGGGACAAAGTGGAGCAGAGCTGCGTGCATTTCAAGAATGCCTCTTCAGGAGCGAAGCTCGGGGAGCAGGCCGCGCCCCGCTATGTGAAGAAGGTACTTCCCAAGGTTGAGCAGAGTGGCTTCGTGTGAACTGAGCTAACATTAGTTGTCATTCAACAGATCACTTGAGACAGGGTTTGCTGTTGCTGAGCATACATCGGGACGTGTGGGACACAAGGGCATGTTCCACGGCGCAAAATCGGCTGCACGCAGCAAGCCATCGGAATAACGTTTCGCGCCTCGAGGAGCAGGTTTGGCCGCGATGAATACAACGAGATACACCTTCCGACTACCGACGATCCGCTGTGCTGTAATGTACCAGGTCTCAAGCCGCTATGGGAAGATTATATCCTCTCAGCTGAAAGGCCGGCAAGTTCATGGCGTCGCGTCGACGGTGGAAAATCTTTTGAAGGACTCGGCTGAAAGATGTGACCTGGAAACTCGTATGGGCGGTTGGCAGTCGCGAATCCAGCCAGCGTTCATAAGGGAGCAGGTGAGGCTGAATAATGACCTGTGCCAGGCGCCATGGCTTGATCTGCTTGTCCAGTTGGCTGACAACACTTATAGGTTGTCCCTCAAAGCGACGGCAAAGAAAAGGGCACGGGCCTCAGAGGACTGGGCATATTGGAGAATATTTGCAAAAAGCCAACCACGACGATCCCGACATGCAACGTTCCGAACAAAGATGTCGTCCGTCCGGAAAGGAGATTTATCACGCCCAAAGGACAAGTGGGGACTTACGATCCGACCCGCTTCCGTAACTCATGGACGCAAACAGACCCAGTCCCGCAGGAGCCGTCGGCTCCTTCGACATCAGCAGGTGGACTCACTGTGTGTACCGAGTGCACGAAGCGGAAAGATGGAAAGGAAATTGAGCAAAAGAACATGCGAAAGACAAGAGATTTCAATCAGGAAGAGAGGGATCTACAGTCGAAGTTCGGCAAATTCACAGGTTTGAACCGTGCAGACGGGCCGGAACTGGGTACCAGGGCATCGAAACCCTCTAGAACGCGGGTACTGGACTCCGAAGACGAGAGCTCTACCCGGCAGGTAAGCACAGCCTTTTTGATCGTCGTTATAACTCCCCGCTAACGCTCCAGGGCTCACTCAAGGGGCAGACCCGACTGGGCGCAAAACGTCGAAGAGACCTGAATGGTGAAAATGAACTCGAAGGGCATAAGAGAGCCTCGAAACGGAACGCTTTTATAACAGGCAACGAAGCACTGGTAGGCTTCGATAGCCGCCCTCACAGAAAACTGATAACGGTCGCTAACATCGTTGGGCACTGCAGAGTGTGTTGGGACCCTCAACATCCAACCTAGCAGATGCTGAGCATTCGGAAGAGTCGGACGGTCAGATGCAGCTTAGCAAAACCTCTTCCCGACGATTCGTCTCACCGTTAATTGACAAAGCCGAGAAAGGGTAAGGAACGAGCCGTGTGCACGACTGATACATTTCCTCACATTTGTTGCATAGCGGAAAAGCACGGAAAGGGAAGAAGGCGGAAAAGCAGGTTGATGGGCCTTTGAAAAACATAGAAGCGCATATGATCGACCTAATCAAGAATGAGATGCTCGGCGATGTTTCCAACGTCACGTGGTATGCGGCAGTTGACCTTCTGCCACGAATAGTCTTCCCGCTTCTCACCTACACGCCAGGGAGGACATTGCTGGCCTTCAGCTGGCGAAGGCGACCATCAAGGAGGCAGTAGTCTTTCCGATGATGCGCCCCGACATATTCAAAGGCCTCAGGGCTCCTGCGAAAGGTGTGCATCGGCTTATGCTGTGCCGCACATAAACTAACCTCCCGTGCGATCAGGTGTACTTTTGTTTGGGCCTCCCGGTACGTGATCAGGAGTCCGGCACGAACGTGGAGGTCGAGCCTTTTCCAACGTGTCTTCCTCATGTTTAGGAACTGGTACGAACAGCTGCGGACAAGGGTAACCTTCCGCCATATCCCTGACAAGCTCTCTAACGCCCAAAAACAGGGAAAACGCTCATTGGGAAATGCATCGCTAGTCAGTGCAATGCTTCATTCTTCAGCATCAGCGCATCATCTCTAACGTCCAAATGGGTAAGTAGTCGATTTGTGGACGACAATGTTGAGGTAGTCACGATCCCAAGTGATCCTTAACCTCAGTGTATCTTCTTTGCAGATTGGGTACGCTTATTCCATTGGAGTTCACGCATGTCTCATCCCACTAACGTTTCCAGACAGAGATGGGGAAAAGATGGTTCGAACCCTTTTCGCCGTGGCTAGAGAGCAACAACCTAGCGTGATATTCGTGGACGAGATTGATTCGCTGCTCTCGCAGAGGACTGATGGAGAGCATGACGCCAGTAGACGCATCAAGACGGAGTTCCTGGTGAGTTCTTGGAGTGGTGCAGCTCATACGACTTACGTTGCTGATGGCAGCGCTTGCACGACGCATAAACAGGTGCAATTTGACGGTTGTGGCACCCGCAATGAGGATCGCGTGCTTCTCCTAGGTATGTGTCCATAAAAGGTGTGCCTTCATCATGGACACATGAATCTGATGTTTATCCCACTCAGGTGCGACCAACAGGTTAGGCTTCAAAGTGCTGACGCTCCTAATGCCAGTCGCCCTCTTGCTGATAACCTTCGCGAAGGCCACATGAGATTGACGAGGCAGCGAGACGCCGATTCAGAAAGAAGTTGTATATCCCTTTACCGGAAGGAGAAGCGCGGAAGAAGATTGTCTTGAACGGACTGTCCACCCTGTCTCACAATCTGTCTGCGGAGGATGTAGAGATTGTGGTACAGCGTACAGAAGGTATGCTGAAGTGCGGGCATTCCTGTATGGCTTTCGAAATATCTTGACACGGCTGGATTAGGGTACAGTGGCTCGGATATGGACGGTCTCATCAGAGAAGCTTCTTTGGGTGAGCCAGCGGTTCCGTATTCCTCAGGCCCATGTAAGCTCCAGTTCGTTCACTTATACGATTCCGGAGAGTAGGCCCTATCAGATGCATTGAGAACATCGTAGAGTTTGATGGTGAGTGGGCGACCCGGGATAGTCCTCGACGGATTGCTGTTTACACTCCCACACAGCGTCGCACATTCGGCCCGTCACCGTAGACGACTTCACCGACGCACTTAGCCAAGTCCGCGCAAGCGTTTCTTCAACCGAGTTGGAACTCTACGTCAAATTCGACAAAGCGTTCGGTAGTATTGCGCGGGCTCCTTAGATACGGCGTACCTTAAGATTTTGTCAGATGTCTCTCTAAATACAGTATGTACCTATTGAAAATCCCGCAAAGTGACGCGTGTTTGAAGAACAGGAGAACACGCTAGACAAGCGGTGCTTAATGAGTGGCGCAGTCCTAGTCATCGAAGGAAGAGAAGCACAGCTGGCACGACGATTATTGAAGCGATGCCCTGCTTGCCCCTTGCGCTCAGTTACCACCAGCATAGTATATAAAGATCCCACGCTCTCGCCTGTTCCCCACGCTTCTCTCAACACTCTCAGCAATCTTCCTTCCACTTCCCAGTCGGCTATAACCTGCGTACGGCCAGCCCTTTAGCTCATCCATCGCCACCATGCCTAAGGAAGTCAAGTCCAAGGATCAGAAAGTCTCCCGGAAGACCAAGGCAAAGAAGGACCCCAATGCTCCCAAGAAGCCTCTTTCCGCCTTCATGATCTTCTCCCAAGAGAACAGGCCACGGATAAAGGAAGAGAACCCTGATGCGACATTCGGTAAGTCTGCTTGTACACTCTGCGGTCCCCACCCACGAATTACGCGCCTACTGTGTGTCCCGGACATCCCCTCAGATGACGCGCGACCCGACTTCTACATGCACCGGACTGAGCTAACTCTCGCGTACTTCCTGTCTTTCAGGTGATCTTGGCAAACTTTTGGGTGCTGCGTGGAAAGAAATCAACCCCAAGGACAAGGCGGTACGCAATCTCAAAGTTGCTGCGCCTTAACTTCGTTTCAACTTTGCGATTCCAGCGAGCCTCTTCTAACTCGGCTCATCCTGGTCCTTTCTTACAGCTCTACGAGAAGAAGCAGGAGAAAGCCAAGCAACAATACGAGGTTGCCATTGCCGAATACAACAACGTTAGTTTTCTATTTATTGATATGAAGTCACATTGTCCGATCGTTCTGACTTTGCGGCATTGTTTCCTCAGGGCGGCAAGAGCGGTGGTGTAGGAAGCGACTCGGAGTAGCGACATCGGAGGCCCCAACGTACGGACTGGACTACAAATGGTTGCTCATAGTGTATCCGAGGGTCCCTCGTGTGTTATCGTACACGGCAAGGAGGGCCGGAACGCCGGAATCGTAGGATTTGGACGATTTCTGAGGTTTTATTACTATTTCGGATTTTTTGTATAAATACATACACCTGTCAACTGAAATGAGAGCTCGGTCGATCAATTTTACATTTACCTACACTGTCATCTGCTGAACCACCGAGTCGGAAACGGTCAGGGCTAGACACATAGATCAACGGACGGAGGGGCCTTCACCCTTCGAAGGTACGTTGACTTGTTTAGCGCCATGCGTGACCACACCGTTCTGCTTCAAACCAAGATCAAAGCAAAGGTGGCATTGCAGGTGGGATTGCTTCAACAAGGTCAACACCTATACCTTGTCGTCGGCGGAAGACGCAGGTCGACGCAGGGGAGAATTCGTCTGGCGTTGGGAACACATGTAAAAGCAAGCTCTGCAAAGCCTATGGTTTTGCAGGGATGTCATCTTCACACATCAGCAGATACCTATCCCAGCCGTTCCGCTTGGGACGACCTACAATGCAGCACGCTTCTTTTTACAATCGGATCCACGTATAACTGTAATGACTTTGCAGCAACGCCTTAACTAAATGCCAGGCTAAAATGGTGCCTAGAAGTGATTTCCGGACATTGCTGCAACAACAAAAACCGGCAACTGAGTCCCGTTGCAGCTCACAACCCCCTAGGCCCCGTCTTCCCCTCCATAACAGCATTATACGACTCAATCCCCGACGAGTCATTCTCATGTCTCGCCGGGCCGGTCGGGTACTCCGACATCAGCTCGCCCGCGGCACCGCCTGCGCGGAGTTCTTCCATAGTGAGTGCGTTGCCGGACGCTTCGCGTCGGATGGATTCTTGATGCTGCTGTTCGTGGGCGGCGATGGATTCGTGGGACGAGCCGAGAGAGCCCGCTTGGGCGAGAGGGTTGTGGCTGAACATAGGAAAAGAGGGTGGTGTAAGATTTCTTGGGCTTCGTTTTCGTTGATGAAAAACCGGCAGTTTACTCACTCAGTCATGGTTGATGCTCCGAATGCTGCTTTGGGTAATGAAAAGTGCTGCGGTTCTTGAAGTTTGGCGCTTTGATGTGCGGTTAGAGAAACGAGCTAGGAGAATGTCTGGATGTAAACAGAAATGGTGAAGCAGGGACGGACACTTGACTCTCTTAAATCCTTTTACGCGTGACATCAGCGCGTTTGGCAAATGGAAGATTTCAGAAGCTTGGGCGGAGGGATACCGGCAACGAAACTATGGGTTGGAACGACAAGGGATTGCATCGAACAATTGAAAAGTCAGACAGCCAACCGTGGCGATATCCTTGTCAATAGGGGTGAGCGAGTGGAAAAGGGTTGAAAGTCATCGCGGTCTCTCGTTGGCACTCCTTTTGCGATAAGATTGGTCCGTTAACAATCCACGCACATGTTCGCAGACTCCGTAAACAGTTCCGAGTTGGACTAAACTTGGGATCCCACATGCGCGGTGAATCCATGGGGCCGAAGCCCGGGCACAACTGTACACGCAAGACATACACCACAAACGCGGCCCTCCATGCCATTCAATGCAAAGGAACCCACAAGGTCGCTCTCCCTTCACACCAGAAACCATACGCATCTCTATTGTACCAGAAGAAAGTTGGGACGTATAAAGCGTGATATAAATTGAAACCACACCGTACAAGTTGAGCTTCACCTCAAGTGAAGAAAGGAAAAGAGTAAAGGAACACACGCGATATCGATGAAACAATTGTAGCTATGATATCTCGGACGCTAGACAGAAACGTAGTCGGTGACTACGGAAGTTGAGATTGCATCTGATGAAGCGAAGGAGCACGATGAGGGGCTGATCAGTCAATGACAAAAGCTTTGACAAAAACACGGGAAGAATCGGGGCATACCTGGGGCGACACTGGGTAACGGATGTCTGTTCTGCAACTTTTAATGGGCGAGCTGAGCCTTCTGGGATGGGAAGGTAGCCTTGATCTCGTTCAAAGCCTCGGTAGCGTTCGTCATGTACCGCTTGTCCGCTGCGTCAAGGGTGGACACCAAGCTCTGGTATGTTCCCACGGTTGTACCAACAACCCTTTCCTTCGTGGTCTGGACGGTGTTCAAAGTGCGTTCCTTTGTGGCAAAGGCGGTGTTCCATCCCCATTCGAGAAGTCCAGCGAGCGAAGCCGGGAGCACAGTCTTAGCCGTCTGCAGAGGCGTAGCGGCAGCTGCTGAAACTGCTTCGTATGTGTTTTCAGCACGGTCGACAACGCTTACGGGAAGAATACGCTTGGCAACGTTGTGCCCAGTCACAGCAGTGTAAGTGACCACAGACTTTGTGGTACCGACGGCTTTGTTGGTGACGGAGCCGGCGGTTCCGAGAGCGAAGCCAGTGACGGCAGAGGTTGCGTTAACACCGGCACCGACGACAGATGCAGCAGTGTGGACGTAGAGCTTGGTGGCCTTGACTGCTCCACCGGCGGTCAAAGACGCCGCACCTCGGGTGGCGGCCAGACCAGCGTGGACTGTGGCCCGAGTAACACCGACGGCGGTTCCAACGGCGTAAGCTGCAGTGTGGGTGGCCGAGGTTGCCGTTGACGTGGCAGCCGCACGAGCCTTTCCGACGAAGGACTCTGCCTGAGCTTGAGTAGACGCCACGTATGGGGCAGCGGTTGTAGAGGCGTTGTGAACTGCGGTTTCCGCAGCGGCGGCTACTCCCGCTGTCAAGTCCTTGGACTTGCTCGTAAAGTCAGCGACGTAAGGTTTGGCGCCGTTGACCTGCTCTGAGACAATTCGCGATGCCCGTTGCGAGGCTTCTTTCGTTTTGTTCACCAGATCACCGTTGAGGAGGGTGGTAGGGGCCGCCGTCTGAGATTGAATAGGGGCGTGAGTAGCCATGGCTTTGTTTGCTCGTGCTTGTTGGTTACTGGGTTGGGAAAAGGAAAGTAAAGTAAACGGATGAGTTAGTTTGCATGCGAGACGATGGACGTCGCAAACACGGATATATGATGTCGCCGACAAGTTGACGGTACGGGTGATCACGGCGAAGGGCAGCGAGGGTTACGCGGTGCTTATAGAGACCCGCTGCGGAGTGGGAACATACCGTCTGGTTTTCCTCCTGGAAGGAATGGTGGGCAAAGTTCTCTGGGGATTCGGTTAGAATGGAGATTTCGGCAGCTTGATACCTGTCGTGAGCGAGGGCATGGGGGGGGGGGGGGGGGGGGGGTTGGGGCATGGGGAGGGCCGGAAGCAAGCGAGGGCATGAGCTGTTTTAGTACTCTGCGAGTTACTGACGAAGCCTTTGCCACATGCTTGATGGCTTCCTAACGCCTCCCGGGAGTCTGGCTAACCAATTGGGCTGAATACTTGAGTGTCGCCCCCCCACGTGACTTGAGTAAACACCTGTGCGTCATTGTCACATGTCAGGGGGTGTTGGCTGAGCTTATAAGGCTTCAGCGAGCTTCTGGACGCCCCTCTCGACGCACCCACGATCTCACTCATCTTGACCAGAGAACCCGTAACGTTGCACACGACATTGGTACAGCAAGTCTCCATCGTAACGTCAAAATGGAGAGTCTACACTGGGCTTGCTCATACGCAGTGAAGTCGATGGGCCGTGATTCGAGATGGCGTCCGCTCTCTGCATGTACCGAGGAATAGCCGTATATTTTCAGAATTCCGCGTTAAAAGGAGGTATATTGGATATTGCGTATTGCTCGGCCATTCGCATTGCATTTGGAGTCAGAACGTCATGGTCTGTATACATTTTACTGTTCCATCTTCCGTCTAGATTTATTGCATTTTGGCTGCCTTCCCTGAAGACACCGTGGGCTGAGTGCTATGAGTGCACGTGGCTTGTTTATTGGCGCTCCAGATGTAAAGCCGGACGGATGCGGTGCTTTTCCACATGCCGGAAGTCGCCGAGTTTCATCTGGACTCGGAGATGTTTTCAGAGACGCCATGGACGACAACGAACGTCGTTCATATGTAAAGGATGCTACCGAAGGCGCTTTCTGACTACGTAGAACGGGGGTCAGCCTTTGGAAGCAAACGTCCGGCATATGGGTGTCTAAGGCGTGACCAGGTCGCAGTTCAGTGGAAAAACGGGCATAGATACGCCCCTCGATGCAATTGACACCATTCGCAATCCAAAAGCGCACTACTACCAGGGCTTTGCCGCCCTCTCCCCAGAAAAAAATGCTTGTCAAGGGCAGTCGGATCCTTAGGATCAAAACGGGCCAAAACGTGAGACATGGTACAAGGGGACGCAGAGGAGCTGGCACGGCAAGAGATGGAGGATGGTTGGCCTTGGGGTCAAATGCGGTACATGAGAGGGACGCTTCCGAAACGCGGACCAGGTCAATGCTCGGCCGCGGTCTTCAGCGCTTGTTGTTTGTGCACATGGATGTACTCGTTATGAACAAGCAGTATCGTGCTCAGATATGGATCGTTACTCCCCAAGGGCATCTGCTATATCACGACGTTGGGATTGCACGATAGCAAGTCCCAGCTCGGCTGCACCTCAAATTTGCATCAGGTCTGCTGCCATTTGATGGGGTGCACTTTGGAATTATCTGTCGTTCTGTCTCACACGTGCGCAATCGGGCACTTATTTCCGAGAAAGGATGTTCTGTGAAACGATTGCCGATGCATTGCAATCGCGGGCGACTAGCTACCCAGAATCGAAGACCCATGCCCGAGAAGCACTGGTGCCAAGAGCTTGGACTCGACATCAGCCCGACGGAATCCGCATTGGTAGATGAGGGAATACTCCAGATCCTCTGTCAGGTGAAGACGTTCCAAGCGGTTTCGGGCGTCGAATCGATGGGATGTATGTGCTGCACGACAATCAGCAACCCACATCTGGATATGACATCCCACTGCTGCGCCGCGGAGTTCAGCGATATTCAGGGACACATCTACGGATTCGAAGCCTTACCTTCAAAATGACAATTTTCCGCATACGCCGGAAGAGATGGTAAACGATGGGCCGCTCACTGCATCAAGATTGCGCCCGCCGGAGGAATCTTGTCTGCAAAGACCTCTTGCAAGGAATAGCGCGAAGATTTGGGGTTTGATCGCTCCACTAGCTCCCTCCCGTTTGGGGGAACTAGCGAGCGATCTTCGCGGGCGGAACCGCGTACGTATATTATGAAAATGATAAATACATATACAAGATCCAGCACATCTTATAGGGAAGTAGGGTGGGTGGGTAACGAGATTCTGTGTGCTCAGCTTACAGTACACAGAAAACGAGTTAAAGAGAAAGAGAACGAAGAAGGACTCCGACCTTCTGAATTGACGGGTTGTCGGATGTGGGTGAGTAACCGAGTCACCGTGAGTCAAGCGATGACGGTCACGCGTCAAAGGACTCATCACTCGCTCTCCAAGAAACGTGCCCTCTGCCCAGTAAACTTGTATATAATCGTGAGTGTCCGAACATGTTAGAGCATCTTGCACCGCAGAACCACACCTTTTGACAGCCATAAGAAGCCCTGCCGAATTCGCCAATTTTGCGGACGACCCAACGGGACCACGCCAGCATGATGTCAACGAACGGGCAGGACGGCACTCCAACAACGGCGTTCAGGAACAAGGCTTCCTCCAATGTCCTCGACATTTCTGCCGCCATGGCATTGGCTCAGAGACTGGCAGCAACGTCACTTGAGGAGCCTAGTCGGACTGCCGAAGCTGCCGACAGGGGAACCCCGCTAGCGTACGATGCGCCGGAGCTCCCCGAGCCCACGCCTTCTTTGAAGGTGCGTCCTCCTGCAGGTGTTCTTTAAAACCAAGTCAACTCTGCTAACGTGTTTCGCCTCCAGCAACTTGTTCTGGGGGGGACGTCTGAACGAGCACATCAATTAGGGAAGCTGATGGAGGACAGGCTGCAGGACGGCTTAGGGGAGACGTTACTGGAGCTTGGAGTCGAAGGTTGGCCCATATCAAATGTTGTGCGGATCGGATGCAGAGTCTAACGCAACCACTTCTTTCACAGAGGATGGCACGAGCATGAACTTGAGTCCCGAAGAGTTCAACAAGTCAGTGGAGAACATTCGCAAAGCACTCACACCTCAAAACGCCGACGTCACGGTTCTGCATCAACGAAATAGCCTGACGACATCCTCCAATGGGTCAACATCGCAGTCCACGGATTCCTCCTCTCCATACGTGTACGGTCACGTGCTGATACGGCGGAAGCCAGGGAAAGTAGAGGACATGATGGAGATCCGTATTTGTGTAGTGGGAAACGTCGACGCTGGCAAAAGCACGCTGTTGGGGGTGCTGACGAAGGACGTACTTGACGATGGTCGTGGCAAAGCACGTGTGAACCTGTTTCGTCACAAGCACGAAATCGAATCTGGGCGGACGAGTTCGGTGGGCTTGGAGATCATGGGTTTCTCTTCCACTGGAGAGACTATCACGCCGAGCTTACTGGGGAAAGCGAAGTTGACGTGGGACGACATTTGCTCTACCGCGCCCAAGGTGGGGAAAGGGTCTTTGAAATCTGTCGACTCGAGCCAAACTGATTCCGATAACCCTTAGGTGCTTACGTTCCTCGACTTGGCTGGACACGAGAAGTACCTGAAAACGACCGTCTTCGGGATGACGGGATCTAGCCCGGACTTTGTGATGCTCATGGTATGTGGCATGCATCGGGGACATTCGCGCGTTCTTCTTCGGCTGACTCTTTTCTCATCAGATTGGAAGGTAACATGGCTGTGATCTCGGATTATGAATAGTGTTAGGAATACTCTGTTGACTTGCTATTCTAGTAACGCCGGCATCATTGGAATGACGAAGGAGCATCTTGGGTTGGCCTTGGCCCTCAACGTCCCGGTGTTCATTGTCATCACCAAAATCGACATGTGCCCGAAGAACGTACTGGAAGGGACTATCAACCAATTGACCAAGATCTTGAAGAGCTCGGGATGCCGAAAGATTCCTATCTTTTTGAACACCGTCGGCGATGTTCTGGTTACCGCAGGCAACTTCGTCAGCGAGCGGTGGGTTCTCTGTTATTGCCGAACGAAGAGCTTTTCAGTGCCAGGTCTGAACGCTTTAATTTCATCAGAGTGTGCCCTATATTTCAAGTTTCGAACGTGACAGGCGACGGATTGGACCTTCTGAAACTCTTTCTCAACGTTCTGCACGCCAACAGCGCCGGACGCTACGATTCGAAACAGCCCGTAGAGTTCGACATCACGGACACTTTCAGTGTTCCCGGTGTCGGCACCGTCGTCAGCGGGACCATTATCACCGGATCTGTGCATGTTGGCGATCAGTTGATGTTGGGCCCGGACTCGAACGGGCACTTCGTCCCAACTATGATCAAGTCCATCCAACGGAAACGAGTCAACGTTCCCATCGCATTGGCTGGCCAGAGTGCTAGCTTTGCGTTGAAGAAGGTTAAGCGCTCGAGCATACGAAAGGGGATGGTGATGTTAAGGTACTAGATTTTGTTCGTGGCTTTGAGGGTCCAATTCTTACGCACAGCTTGTTCGATAGTAAAACGGTGCACGCCAACGCGGTGTACGAATTCGAGGCGGAGATCTTGGTTCTCTATCACAGCACCACTATCTCTAAAAAGTACCAAGCTATGCTTCACTGTGGACCGGTTCGGCAGACTGCCAAAATATTAACAATGGACCAGCAAATATTACGAACCGGCGATCGTGCTTTCGTGCGATTCAGGTAAACCCGTCGGGTGGTTCATATCAAAGCCAGGCAAAGCGAGTTCTCATCCGTTTCACCTCGTTTCCAGGTTCATACAACACCCTGAGTACTTGAAGATAGGATCTCGGTTACTGTTCCGAGAGGGACGAACAAAGGGTGTTGGCAAAGTTACGCGCCTGTTCACCGAAAGCGAAGTCGCAGTGCAGCATGCCCTTTCGAAAGGCGTCACTCACGACAAGCACAAAGGACAGGCTCCGGTTGCTCCTGGAGCAATTACCTCCACGGCAACAAACCCTGATGGTCGCAAGGCCCGACGGAAATTCAACAACCGCACTGACCCCCCACCCCCCTACACTGAGAAAAGTTGAGGAGGAAAATTCGACGGTTCCAGCTGTGGTCGTGGGTGCTGGGCTAGGAGGCGGGGTTGTACCATGCAAGTAGAGGCTGGCGGGGCAAGCAAAGCCTGAGGGGATAGTTCTCCTCACGGCGTCTTATATTTTGGAACATTTTTGCACCCTTTGTAAATCGGTTTTGCAACTGTATCGATAGTTTCTTGGCGATCTAAATACGAAAAGAGGGAACTGTGATATGGCGTAGCTATATGGCCGTCTCGCACCACAAGGCACTCGCAGAGTCCGACTGTCGTCTCCTATGTCCGTCGCAAACCTACATACGAGGCGCTCAGCGTTCGTTCCCAATGCACAGCCTTCCTCAGCTTACTCAGCCTTGCTCTGCCTTGCTCCAACTTGACGCTCTCGACGCGCATCCAAGCCACGTCTGTCGTCGTTCGCAGGTTCGCGTTCCCCAATGTCCAGTTTGCATTGCTCACATTGCGAGCCAATTTTCAGCAGCTCACCTCACCCAGCATGTTCGTCCTAACGTTGATGCGGGACAACGTCCGCACGCATCCCTCCGACTTCATTAAGCCCAGAGCGCAGGCGCTTGTCGACGGCTTAAACGCAAAGTATGCGAACAAAGTAAGGAATTCTCACATGCCCGAAGTGCAGGTTGCCATCGTTGCTCATTTTCACTGCGAAAACACATCAGGTGCTCCATAATGTCGGCCTGTGTATCCGGGTGTGGGATATCGTAGAAGCGTCGGATGAGACTGTGCATATCGTGCAGGATGGGTCTTCCCAGTGCAAAGGTGTGCACGGAGGCCGCGCTCTTTTCGCACCCGTAGCGGAACGCGGACTGACCCGTCTACCTCTTCCAGTGACGTTTAGGATGATAGTATTCCGGCCATTCAAAGGCGAGATTATGGTTGGGAAAGTTGCGGGGAACGATCCAAAACATGGCGTGCGAGGTAGACAGCGAGTTGCATTGCAGAAGAGCAATTCGAACTAAGGATTGACGAAACGCTGCGTTTTCAGTCTCAATGGAGTTCTTTGGCGATATCACGATACCCCCAGCGTTCCTGCAAGCAGGCACAGAATTGTAAGTGACCAATCCCAGTCTCGCCTCTGGTCTCAGACATCGCAACCTAAACGACATCCTTGCAGCGACGAAACAGAGGGCGTATGGGTATGGCGGTACGACGGCAACGACCTGTACATGGACAAAGGCGAAAAGATCCGGTTCCGCATGGAGGTTGAGCAGTTTACGGATGTGGGGCCGGTTCGGTTGGGCGATGATGAGACGTTGAGGGAGTCGCCATACAGATTGCTGGTATGCGTGTGGGGTTTCTAGGACTGTTGTGCTTGCGAATGTTGGGCTGATGAGTTCTTTGGTGGGTGTGATAGGTGTCGGTGGCGGAACCGGGTTTGGGCCTCACGTCTTGGTGGGAATGAGAGGGTTCGCTTGTCCCCGCAACAAGTGTACGTCGTGGAGATGAGATCTTGTGGGGACGTGCCTGGTGAAACGGAGCATCCCTGAATGGGACGAGGTCGCCGGACGGTTGGTCGTTAGCGCCACTCCTTGTGGAATCAGTCCGTGCCTTTGGAGACTTCGTCCACCTATCTGGGCACCTGCGCGTTATATGGACCGACCTCCGCCGAAAGGTCGCCTCCAGCATTCCCAGTCTACGTTAGATCGGCGTTCTAGAGATGCGCAAAAGTAGGTCGAGTCGTATGACAGATAGCGAGCCCGGACCGCAGCAACGTAACATATTTGGCAGACGCACCGGTCCGCGTAGGATAGACTGCTAGACTGATACCATCGAGGTCGAAGTATATGATTGATGAAGCCCCAACATGCCAAACTGATCTGTGATCTACAAGCTTTCCGAAAGCACTTCGACTGTTCTACATGATCGTCGCCCCCGGGCCAGGTTTCCTACCCTGACTACCTATACGCGCCGTCTAACAAAGTTGGGAATCTAGAGTGGAATGTTACCGTGCTTCTTCTTGGGGTTCGTGCGCTGCTTGGTGTTGAGCATCTTGAGGTCCTCAATGATGCGCGATCGGGTAGTGGACGGGAGAATAACGTCGTCAACGAACCCGCGCTCGGCGGCGGGGAAAGGGTTTGCGAATTTGGCGACATCTGTGGATTGAGGAAGATAGACAGATCAGCTTTGGTGTTGAAATGTCAAGATGTCCATAAGCAAGATACTCACATTCGGCTTCCGCTTGAGCTATTTGGGGGAAGCACCAAGCAACGTTGAGTGAACTTGCGCGATCGAGGCAAATAATGATGTTCGACTTACATTTGTCCTTGGACGAACGGAAGATGATCTCAACCGCACCCTTCGCTCCCATAACGGCAATTTCTCCGGTGGGCCACGAGTAGTTCAAGTCTCCGCGCAAGTGCTTCGAACTGAAATAGTTTCCCGGAATCTTTAGCGGAAGCCACAGAGGGTAATTCATAGAATACTCAAGCTACCTCATGACATCGTATGCTCCTCCGTAGGCCTTCCTCGTGATGACGGTGATTTTTGGCACTGTCGCTTCAGCATAAGCGTACAACAGCTTCGCACCGTTTCGAATGATTCCGTTGTGCTCCTGGGCGGTTCCGGGAAGGAAACCAGGCACATCCACGAACGTCAGTAGAGGGATGTTGAACGCGTCGCAAAATCGCACCCATCGAGCCGCCTTGATTGAGGAGTTGATGTCAAGGACACCCGACGACACAAGGGGCTGGTTGGCCACGACTCCGACCGTCTTCCCTCCCATGCGAGCGAACCCGATAATGATGTTCTTTGCAAAGTCTGGTTGGATCTCGTAGAAGGTGTCGTCGTCCGCAATACGGCGAACCACGTTCTTCATGTCGTAGGCTTTTGTGGAGTCGGTGGGAATAATGGCGTCAAGGGCAGCGTCGGCACGGCTAGGGCTGTCGTCGGTCTGGCGGACGGGAACATCGTGTCGGTTTGATAGAGGAAGGAAGTCAACAAACTCACGGAGACGAGCCAAAGCGTCAATGTCGTTGTCGAAAGCCATGTGCGCCACACCAGACTTTGTAGAATGCGCCTTGGCGCCCCCCAATTCCTCCTGAGTGACCGTTTCGTTCGTGACAGCCTTCACGACATCAGGTCCTGTGACAAACAGGTATGAAGTGTCCTTCACCATAAACGTGAAATCCGTCAGAGCAGGGGAGTACACGGCGCCACCGGCACAAGGACCCATAATGAGTGAGATCTGAGGGACCACCCCGGAAGCGAGAACGTTGCGCTGGAAGATGTCTGCGTAACCGGCTAAAGATGCCACACCTTCCTGGATACGCGCACCTCCCGAGTCGTTCAAGCCGATGACAGGGGCGCCAACCAATAGAGCCTGGTCCAAGATCTTGCAGATCTTCTGAGCGTGGCGTTCTGACAAACTTCCTCCAAACGCGGTGAAATCCTGGCTGAACACGTAGACAAGTCGACCGTTGATGGTACCATGGCCCGTGACTACGCCATCGCCCGTAATCTGGCAGTGATATGTCAGTGACCATCGAAGTCAACCACAGCCTTCCTTCGACAACAGTGTAGGTACACACCTTTTGCTTCTCCATCCCAAAATCGGCGCATTGATGCTCCACAAACATGTCGTATTCCCGGAAAGAGTTGGAATCAAGCAGCAAGTCGATACGCTCCCGAGCGGTCAGCTTGCCCTGAAGATTGAACATAAGCATGATGAGCGAGCTACTCAGAGCGGCCCGTTCCGGCTAGAGTCTCACCTTCGCGTGCTGCGTATCAATGCGTTTTTGACCACCACCAAGGCGGGCTTCCTCGCGCTTCTTCTCTATCCGCTCCAGCATGACCTAAGAGTGGAGCAATGATCAGAAAAAGGAGGACCACTGCGAGTCACCTATAGCATGACGCCATACGTTTGGGCCAACAAACTGAGGGGTGGCAGCTGCGGCCGTCGCATTCCCACGGGTGAAGGTGGGAACGGCCGTCGCCGATCGAACCGCTGGGAATAGGGCGTTTCTGTGACGGAAAGCGGCGCGGCATACAGCCAAACGAGTCGTTGCAGCCAGCTGCATGACGCTATTTTACTGCTTTGGAAATCTATGCAACTGGAAACAGGACGCAAAAGTATTGTCCAGCATCAGCACCCATCGTAAGTCCAACTCTGGGAGGCCTCTGAGTGCAAGTTTGCTTACCGGTGTGGGCTATGAAGCAACTTGAACTAGCCTAACAGCAGCACAAGGAGACGGGATGCGAGGACAAAGCAAAAGCCTTGGTCGACGTAGAAACGATGAGCTCTTTCCGTTGATCCTACCGGAGGAACTTCTGGGAAAGAGTTGTTAACGGGCCTGTGCAAGTGCTCGTCGCCGGTCATTTCGAACGCGTGACTTGCAGACGTGACCTCCAGATCCAGCAAGGCGCGCTCTCTCAATTTGCCAGCAACGCTTCCCTGAACGCTTCCGGTGACAGACTCTCCAGACTCTCCCACAGTACCTGCTGTCGGGGTTGGGTCGTCTGCAAAAACATGAATGGGCGTTCTCAGGAACGATATTTGAGAGGAGATATGTCTGAGGGGTTTATCGCCGACTTCGTCTGGCCTCGTTCACACTCAACGGTGCCGATTCGTCGAAAAACATAGGCCCGGCATAAGATCGAAAACATATGTAGGCCCGGCATAAGAACTTCCCCTTCAAACTTGTTCAATGGCGGAACGCCGCGGAACGGCATCCAAGACCGCAATGTGTCACTCTACTAATTGTAGCACTGGACAAACGAGACTGTTGAGCAGGACTTGGTGGGTTGCAATGCTGTTGAACCCAGGGGCTGGAGACTAGAGGCGACCCCGGGCATGGTTGACAAGGCAGAAATGGACGTTGTTTGCATTATTGGTGGGAAATTTTGTATTTGCAACACTTTGTTTTGCGGGTCAACACCAGTATATGGAGTTTTCCACGGACTGGGCTCAGCATGTTGTAATTGACATCAACATTCCTTTCAAGATGGCGCACATCGCCAACCTACTCTGTTGCCAATTTGCCAATTACAGCAGCGCCGTGGAACTACTGCCTAGTTCTCATTTGCGAAACATGGTGATACAGTATGTGCTTTCGAAGAATGCTGAGAGCCTCGCTGTCCATAGTGGCGTTCCTGAGAACCGCTTTCTCACGAAGTTCACTTCTGGAAAATCCGCACACAGCAATCCCTTCCGCTCTGTCTCCTCACCGATTGCCATCGAGTGTCTTCGTCGTGCTATGATTGACCACCGAAGTGATGGGTTGGGGGTTGGTACGAGATGCATGCTTGGGCGAAATTTGACAAAACTCTGGACTCTGGAGTCTGAATTTCATTCTGGGGTGAACCGCTTGAACCGTGAACGGGTAAATCACGTCCCTGCCCAACTGCTTTGGTGACATCACACAGCAAAGCCCCATTTCGCTTGTTTTCTCCACGGCGTCCGCAGACTCGCCCATACCTTTAATACTTAAAAAGGGCAGGCGGTGGATTCTGACTCTCCATCCTCCTCCACCAGAAACTATACTTTCGGTTTCCTTTTCCTATTCGTCTTACGCTCAGCGCAACCCTCCTCGGGCACGTCCTCGCTCCATCCACTCTACGCACAAGCTATTACTTCAAATGGCATCCGTCCTTGCTCAAATCACAAAAACGACGATCCTGAGAGCACCTTCTCCTTCTGGAGGGGGTAGCACCTTGTCCACATCCTTCACATCCACCACCACCACCACAACTTCCTCCGGTGCAGCATTCTCAACAAGCAACGTTGTCACACATGCTTCGAAAAGTGCGCAACGTGCCATTGATCCAACGCGGATTGTCGATCCATCGGACCTCACTGAAGTCCTCGGTAACTCGCCACCTGATGTGGAAAACATGACGGCGATGGAGGCTGCGACGGAGATCGCTCGGTCGGTATCACCGTTCGGTAGACCCGTTTCGCCTATGCCGGGGCACTTTGGTTCTGGGATGCCAACTGTGAAGGTGGAGGTATCGCAGTCTTTGCTGGTAGAAGCGGCATTGCCCTTCGGATCTGGATAGTGCTGGAGTCTACGTTTGGGATGATGGCTGGGATGTCTAAGACTGTGAACCCGATGCGGTTGAAGGATGGGGGACAGTACAATTTTTGGAATACCTTTTTGGAATCTTGTAGGACACTTAGTTTGTTTTGGTTGATGTGTTCATATGTGCATACTGTGAATAACAAGTATGGAATCCATAGTGCATGCCGTCCGATGAAGATGTAGGATCGTGTCTGTTAAACCCTAGGCGCTTTCCATCCGGAAAGCTTCATACGTACCAATGCATGTCATCCGTTATATAATCCTGTGTGTTGTATTGATGTTCCGTAACGGAGTATGGCAACCTTTCAACGATCCGAGGACGGTCGAAAAAGCGCATGAAGTGAGAAGCCAAGGCCTGATGTCTCGGATGTGGTGCGTCTCACTGATCAAGTCACACATGTCCGAACACAGGACGCGTTGAGAGATTGAGGACGGGGCTTCTCATGAACAGCAGCACCACGTACTTTTGTTGCACGCTAGTCATGCAATGTCGACCGAGACCTTTCCTCAAGCACCAAGGGCTATAATTCAACTTGACTTGGACTATTGTAAGTTCCGACAATACGCAGCTCGACATTAGGGACCTGGCACCGTCAACACTGGCTAATTATTATCGCAATTTGCACAGTCTATGCTCAAGCTGAGGAAGTCAAAGACCCAACCTTGAAGGAAAAGCCACTGGCTATTCAACAAAAACATATCGTCGTTACGTAAGGAGGATGCACGCCGTTTCCTTGAGCATTGGTGTGGGGATTTGACCAGAGTATTGGTTGTGCGCGGTAGTTGCAACTATGTTGCCCGTCGATATGGCATCGGGAAGCTGGCTCTCCTGGCGGATGCGTTCAAGCTCTGGTATGTCCTGGGCGGAAACGAGGTGGCGGCAGATTGTCGTCTTCTAACTCAACTTTCAGTCCGGAATTAGTCATCCGCGACGGCTCGGGTTCGTACCGTCTATGCAGCGTCTCATCTAAACGTCGGACCGCTTATGCGATCACATCCATATAGATATTTCGCATTATCGTCGTGTCTCGCGCCAGATTTTCGAGTTTGTTAAGCATTTGTTGAACGGCGATAACATCGACCACGAGGGAACCAACTGGCCGGTGAAGATTGAGAGGCTGGGAATGGACGAGCTTTTCTTGGACGTCACGGACATCATCGGCAAACATTGCGCCAATATTCCACGTCCAGAGGGCGAGCAGATGACGTCTTTCAAACTTCCGAGCGGCGAAGTCTTTCAATATGACGAGAAAGTCTGGGATGGGCACGTTATCGGCAGTGAACTGCACGAGCCGAGCTTCACTCAGCATCTTCAGGTTGTACGCATTGCGAGTCACTTAGCGGCCTTTGTTCGACTCCGAATCAAGCAGGAGACGGGCTTCACGTCGTCCGCTGGGATATCTTACAACAAGATGATGAGCAAACTATGTGCTGGGGCGAAGAAACCAAATGCACAGACGACCTTGATCGCGGGACCCGGCGCGGAGGATTTCCTGGGATCCATGAGTCTACGCAAAATACCAGGCATCGGGCGCGTGGTACGGAAGAGAATAGAGACAGACCTGACGACCATGTTAGCGGAACAGGAGGCTGAACGTCGCGATGCAAAGCGGGCCGAATTCGGAATGCTGTCTGACTATGTGGACGCTACTCCCGGCGACGAAGGCATTTGTGGAACGGCTGGAGACCCGTCCATGGCGAAACCGCCCACGTTCACAGTTGGTCTCGTTCGGAAGTACCTCTCACTTGAACATTTAGAGAGGACCTTAGTAACGAAAACAGCTGGGGAAGTGTGGGCCCTTTTGCATGGCTTCGACAATTCTCAAGTCGTCAGCACGGGCCTTCCCTCGCAGATCAGCATAGAAGACTCGTTTCCACATTGCGCGACCGAAGGCGAAGTCGAGGCCCGATTACTCTCGCTGACGACAGACTTTATCGGCCGTATGGAGGAGGAAGAGTGGATACCCAATACCTCTCGTTGGAGAAGACACGCAAAGACCCTCCGGCTGACCATTCGAAGGAGGCAGAAAGGAAACGTCCGGGCGTGGATGGATGACCGTGAGAGTCGCTCTGTACCCATGCCGGTAGAGGTGTGGGACGCCCGTGCCGAACACAAAGAGAGGGCGAGAAGCGTAGTCACCAATTCTTTGATGCCCTTGTTTAGGAAGATGTGCAACGGGGAGCCGTTCGACTTGACGCTGCTCAACATCGCAGCCGTGAACTTTGAGAAAGGCGAAGTGGATCGCGATATCCGTGGTTTCTTTGGTGGTGAGGCTTCCGTGGATGCAAACCCTGCCTCGGGAACAGTTGGGGCAGCCAAGATGGATGATGCGCCGTCAACTGAGCTTCGATCATCCCACCCGAGAAATGGATCCGCCTTGGAAGACTTAGATCCGGATGTCTTGAACGAGCTCCCAGACGACATTCGGAACGAAATTATGGCTTCCATGTCCCCAGCTGTTGGACTGCCTCCATACATACTGCCGCGCAAACCCGCCGACAAGGGCAAAAAGCGCGTGGGTAATGGAATAAACGCAAAGGGGCAGAAGAAAGCAAAACCATCGGACGGACCCTTGCATCGAATGTGGCGCCAGGGTCTTGCGTCTGCACAGTCGGCTGTTGCCGACTCTTTCCCTCAGCCGGTGTCGGAAGTAGCTGCTCCTCTCGGCCAGGAAAAACTACGGCGTAATGGGAAGGGCTCTGCGGAGGTGGGGCATGAAATTCCATCGGACGGCACGGCGGGGCTGCAGCAAGAAGCAGATGGGGAGGAGGGGTTCGAATGTCCGCAATGCAAGCAGGTCTTGTATGTGTGGTCCGTCGAGAGCCACGCCCGATCGCATGAGGGGGCGAGCTGATGTGCTTTGGTAAAAGTGCAACCCGGAATTGGAGGGAGTTGCGGCACGTTCATGGCTCGGGTAGTAAGTCGCTGCCTCGCCATGGAATGAAAAGTCGTTTGAGCTGGCCTTGCCGCCCCTGGTTCAGCAAAGACGGGATTACACCTCTGTGAAAGTTGGTTGCTTACTTCGAATCACGTCGCTTCATCAACCGAATCCGGTTCGCGCTCTGTTCGCGAATCCAATTGAGGCTTGCTGGGCATATCCGTTTCACCGATAGTGCGACCTGGCGCCCGTGTTGCCATTGCCTTGGGCCCGTTCCTTGATTCAACACTGTGAGTCGACTCTCTATCGGGCTTTGGCGTAAAGTAGCCTGTTCCACGCGTTGTGCCTCTCTCCCACCCGCATTTGCGTTGGACTTGCCCTAGAATCATCCGGCGCGCGCAATCGTAGTTGATTCACAACCTCACCCTCGAGTGGGCAACGAAAGGCAGCTAGTCTAGTCCTAGCTATAGAAGTTATAATAAGGAGTCTTTGCCTTGTATGGAGGTGTCCGACCCTAAAATCGCACGCGCTGTCGATTTTCTGTCAATAAGCGGCGTCTGAGGACCAAGCATAGGGAGGCACCCTCGTCTGACAAACATGCAACGATACCAGACACTCTATTATTTTCAAAGTAGAACGCTTGCGAAGCTTATGGTATGAGCTCAAAAATGACGGGAGAAAAAAGTTAGCACTGCTTTCCTTCCCCCTCGTCTACGCTCAGCAGAGCCATCTGACGCATAAGACCTATGCAGTCGCCTGCATCTGAAGATTTGCCAATTGCGGAACCAGTTCTCTCTCCACATAACCATTCCCGTCGATCTCCAAGATAAGTCGCATAAAGCACGCGACTTCCCTCGTCGTCGAATGCCCTTGGTCTGCCAAAGCAGGCGACTCAATCCCACTCGAGGTGCTCCCATCTCTATCCACCAACCCCCGCAACACCTTGATCAGCATGACGAACCGCAACCTGAACGCGGCGAGCATCGTTTCAATGTCAGGGTATCTGCTAGCTGGAGCTGGTCGGCCATCCGCGGCGTTCGCCTTCGCGTAGGTCGCGAGTTCATCGCTGACACCGCACGCTACTCGGGAGAACGTCAATGCGATCTGCAGCATTCCTTCGACGAGGCTCATGATCGGCCGTTGCTGTGCTCGGAGGAGAAGGCGCCAGTGAAGCCGGTCGAGGGTGGCATGATGCAGTCGGTACATTTTCTCCAAATCCGCGGATGTGTTTACCAGCTCGTCCAAATCTGTCTGAAACTTCGCCCAAACCCCCCCAACACCAATCTCAAACGCATATCGTAACCACCCATGCACAAACGCCCTGGCTTCCCAAAACAGTTGCCGGGCGGCGCGCTCATTGCTAGTGTCCCAAACCGCGACCTTCTCTCCAGGTTGCTCCTCTAACCATGATTCGCGGCGCTGACGTCTGTTTCGGCTCTCTTGGTATCGCAACCACCATTCAGACTCACATGACCGATCTAACGCTGCCCGAACGCGAGCCAAGGTGACGAGGAACGCGAACGTCCGCTCATATTTCCGGAGGACGGAACCGGTCAGCATGGTGTTGTAGGGTGCTGGTGCTTGATACTCAAGTCGCAGGAATGATAACGCGTTTAGCTCTGCAAATCAAATCTTCAATCAAAGTTCCTATGCACTTCCTATTGCTCGACCGCGTAGTGAACTCACCTCCGGCGTCTCTTCCCTCCGGATTTCCATTAAACTCCAACCTGCCCTCCGCAAATTCAGCATTAACAACTCCATGAAGCGCACCAACCATCTCCCCATATCCGGGGGGCCACAATGCATTCCGCCGTCCATCAACATCAATCCCACCCCCCTCTTGAAACAAAGCCGTAGTCAATCGCACAAAGAATTGCCCATCTTCCAGCAGAAGGTATCGGCGCGCGACTTGCAGATGCGCGCGCACACCGGGGTACAACGCTTCCAGGGTGGCCCGCGAGATCAAGGAAGTGACAGCCGCAATGGTGTTGCAGATCGCCATGCTGCTGGACTGGAACGACCATCTTTGCCCCCCGGGTTTCGAGAGTTGGCGTTCCAGGATCTCAAAGAAGGACGACGGTTCTGAGATGAGACTCATTAGCTCCTGGGGGACGGGGCCGGCTCTGCTCTTCCTCAGGGCTGCTTTCGTAGGCGCTGGTGGGGGATCTGCGGCAGCGTGCATCGGCGGGGTTGCTGTGCGCGCGCGGTCAAAACGCGAGTGAAGCTCCTTCACGACTTCATCCTTCCTGACGGGGTTCTGATCGTTCGCTGAGGGATCAGCCGGCGCAATCGACGTTAGTGACGCTGACGGCGACAACCTCAGGGTGGACGGTTCGCTCTCGCTCGTCTCTCGTACCACCAAGTCTGCTTCGACATCCTCGACCCTCTCAACGAGCGGTATCGATTTCGCCACATTCGCCGCTAACCCGTGACTCCCCGTGCCAGGCAGGAAAAACGGGGAGAACCCCGAATTATTCAGGAAACTCGTCAATGGTAGCATGTCCGCGAAGGATGGTAATGTTGAAGTGAATTGGGCGGTCGGATCCATCATGAAGGATGGGTTGGCAAATATTGCGGGGTGTGGTGGTTTCGACCCAGGGGCCGATTCACCTCCGGACGTCGGTATCTCGCCAGTAACCGCGCGAACCACCTCCGGGACCATACTGCCCACTTGTGTAGCAGTCCCTGTGTGGGGTCTTTCGTCCAGGTTCGGTTCGCGCGATTCAATGTGAGAAACGCGATCTGCAAGAGTGTCATTGTGCACCGATGCATCAGCGTCGCCCGTTCCTTCGGCTATAATCGGGCGTCCAGTCAATGCTGTCTCATGCGTTTGAAAGCTTGTTTCAATCCTTTCATCCTCCGAGTCCTCGTCGCCCAGCTGGATGCTGGTTGCCGAGGAATGCCCCAAACTTATTTCGATGGAGGGTCCGTCCTCCGGCGATATTGCCGTGTCCACGATCACACCCTCAATTTCCTGACCATCATCCCGCTCCCCTCGGCCGCCATCTACGTTATCGAGTGTGACCCCATAATCCATCAGTCTCTCAGCCAACAAGACCTCCCGCCGCCTATGGTTCAGCGCCAATCTTTGCATCTTCCAATCCAGCACCATCTCCCTCTTCTCAAGCTCCCTCATTTTCCGCTCATGCTCCGCCACAAGTTCCCGTTTCACATCTTCGATCGTTTCTGCAGCCGCTTTCTCGTCTGCAGTGACGCGCGCTTCCATTTGCCGCTCTAACTGCTGAGCGTATTCACGGTCCCGCTGTTTAGCGGCCTCGTGTTGGAGAAGGAATGTCTCGATCTCGGATTTGACTTCTGATTTGCGCGCGGCGGCTTGTTGTCTCTTTTGGGCTAGCTCCGTTTCCCGGGTCTGAATGGCCTCCGCACGCTAACGATAGAAACTGATTTAATACTTTGACATAGGGAGAGGGCGCTTGGAAGCATCACAAACCTTCTTCATAGCATTGTCCCTACGCCGCACCGACTCGTCAGCGAGTACTCTCATTTCCTCCTCTTTCTTTGCAGCATAAACAGCGATCCGTTCACGCATAGTCTGCACAAACCATCTCGCCCCACCATCTTCCGACCCCTCATCCACATCCGACCGCCACCCCAACCTAACCAGCGGCACATCACTTTCAGTCCTAAACCCCTTCCCCGTCCGTAACGCAACCAACGGATGATCCGGCTCATACTCCCTCAAGAGCCTCAAATACTTCCCCGCCTTAAGCACCTCATCCGCTAACCCCGCCGGCAAAAACGACGGCGGCATTGCAGTTTGGCTGCGTTGCCACTCAGCCTTCCAAAACCCCTCCCCATCACCCGTCTCGACTTTCTTGTAGCAGATGAAGAACTCGCCGTGGGAATCCCATACGTCCGTCATGTGTTCCATGAACCCGGCCATTTCGTGGCGTTGGCGGGAAGGCTTGAACATCCCGAGCCATTGCTCGATCCAGGTGAGGTAGGGTTGGCTGGATTGGCGGAGGAGTTCGAAGAGGGTGAGGCGGAGGACCTCGTCGCGTCTGAAGGGGGATTTCCAGGTGGAGGAGTCCAGGAGGCTGGTGGCGTTGTAGATTCGGGTGAGGAGCTCGCTGCCTAGTGGCAATGAAGCTTCATCGTGGTTCGATCCAACCTCACTACGACAAATCGATGCAAGAACTTGCAAGTGATACAGTGGGCCTTCCAGGGCGCGATACATCGAAACAAAAGCCACCGTCTTCTTCGTGGCGCCCAAACTTTGTTTCATCGAGTTGAATGTCCCTCGCAGAAATGTAAGGTACGATGACAGCGCTCTCCCGAATGCCAGGCCAATTTGCCCGTATAAGTGCAGATTCCCTTCTACCATCGCAACAATGCGATCAAGCCGAAAGACGAGGGTGCCGACGCGCATAAACCGCTGAAGGTATCTGTCGAAGCTCGGCTTGCCGATAGACAGGGGCCGAGCGTTTCCAATGTTCTGCGTCGTCAACACAAATGAGTCTGACGCTTCGTCGTAGGGGAAGAGCGCTGAGGGAAGGCCAATAAGCAAATGAAAGGTGGCCTGGAGAAGGAAAGCTCGCTTGATTATCATCTGGTACTGAGATGAATCATATTGATGTGCGAAGTGATTTGCGTAGACGCCACTGAAGATGCCGAAATCACATTCCGTCAGATACGGCGACCTTCCTTCGCTCCAAGCCAATGTGGCCTTTCCGGCTTGGTGGTGGGGGCCAAGACGCTCCCAGGATCTGAGAGGCATCTTCTCTTTGTCCGTATCATTCTTACAGACTGTCCACATGTCGTCTTTTCCCATGTCTTCTTGTGCAGCACGCAACCTCGGTCGGAGGTCCCTACACGGTTGCCGGAGCCCTGATCGTATAGGAGCAATCGACGCCGTGAGGAATCGATCAAACGATCTGTGGACGGAGCCCAGAGAGGGTAGAATCAATCGAACATCCAGGCTGCGAGGATCGTCTGGCACGCCTACTGTTCTGGCCATCTGGTTAGGCACCGGACCGAGGGTCGTATCACCGGCGCACACGTACCGGTTTGCGACAGAGCGCCAAATAAGGTTTTTGTTGAGAATACTTCCAACGTATGCCGTGCTCTGGAACCTTTCGTACGGAGAGGAGGGCCTGTGAACAATGTTCAGTCAGCGACCTGTCCTTGCAAAATGGGAAATCCCATCGTTCTACCTTTCAGTAGATCAGGCTCCCGGAAGCCCGTCTCTAGCACAACAGGAATTTCTTCAAACATGGTGTCGGGGTATATGACATGGAAGGAGTACTGAGCGCTCAAAGGAAACATGCTCTGAATTGTGTCATTGGCTCGCATGTCGGATCGGTGTGGTAGAACCCGCTCATTCCAGTGAGACGTCCCCCCGACCCGGCCCTCCAAGCGACCTGCGCTTTGTACATGGGCAGACAATGTGCGCTCTGTTGCTCTGAAAAGATGCGATCAAGTGGCGTTAAACGGTGAACTAAATCGATCTGGCGGTGATGGGAAACTTACTTGTTCCGGCGGGTGTCATGCTCAGCTCCCGTGCGGAGGTCCGCTACACTGAATAGCAACCATAGCATCGCCAGCATCTCCACGCTCAGGTTGCTCCCCTCATCAGCTGGCCGATCTTCCCACACATCTGGTCCCTCCGGTCCATTGAGGAATCCACAATCAAATCCCAGGCTCTCCAACAGTATCCGCAAAGCATTGCACTCATCAAACTTCCGCTCTTCGATCAGCAAAAGAAGTGTGGCAGCTATCTTCTCGTTCAACGTCTGCACCCACGTAGCTGACTTTGATTGAGCGTATGCGCCCCGGTCGATGTCCACGTCGAAGAACAGAGATAGAAACGGTTTGACGCGACCACTGTCTATGTGCCTCTCCCATCCAGGCATGGTTTGCCTTGACGCTGGTTTGAGCATTGTTCCACATAGTGTGCGAAAGTCCTCGAGGAATAGCCTCGGTTTGGGACAGCATGTCGGCATAGTTTTGAGGAGAACGTTTTTGAATAGCTTCGCGGACACTGCTCGTGGGAAAATGGTCCTTGGCTCCTCGTCGCGGGGAATGAGAGGGACACCTCAAGCAAGAACACTTCTCCCGTCGGGAAGTCCGTCGTCAGAATTCTAGTCCGTGCCTGCACCGTTGTCTTTCTCGAGCTGCCGAGTTGAGCCACGGGTGCACTGGGACTTGTGGGAAAGGCGGTTGAGTGCAAGTCTGAGTGCAAGTCTTTTGATGAGTCCGAATGACCGGACGACTCGGAGGGAACTCGACAGCGCGGCTCCAAGCGGCACAGGGGCGGCCAGCGGCTGCTGTCAGGCATCCTCACTTGTGACTTAACACACACCCCTATGTCATCCATCAAAGGATTCATCGTCGTGTATGCTAGAACAACGGAGGCCCCTGATATGACCGAGTTGTTCATGTATTTCCGTTGAGTTCGGTCTTGTACGTCGAAAGACGAGCCTTTTCCTGGCCTCTAAAGTCTGAGTCAGAAACGTCTGCTATGAGAGGGTGGATGGCGGTATGGACCTTGCGCAGGATACGGCCCACCGCTTGTGTAACTGAACGTCGAGGAGTCGCTAGGAGAATGGCATTAAGCTCTGTCACTGTCAATTCCTTCCAACATGAGTCCATACGTTCCAACAACGACGTCCTTTGATGTTTCAATCTTAAAGAGCTCACTATTCATTCCGGCGATCAATAAGCCGCAGGTTAGGTCTTTTACCAAAGTCCTCGACAGCATTTCCCAAAGGTGATTCGCCTGGGTGACACGACCGGTAAGAACGAGCAATCTTCTGGCTCGGCCAAGGTCCGCCGCGAGAATAGCTTTGACAATGGCAACAACATATAGATTCCTCTCGTCACATTCGGCTAGGCGTGTTATGCAACGGCTGTATGCTTTTACGTCCAATTTCAACGAGTTCGAATCAAACCGATAAACATCGACTTGTGTGGTTTTCTGACCGCTCCTGTCCGGCTTTTCCTGATCCACGGTTTCTCCAAGATGCCAGTGCAGCAGCTTGGTCAATCCATCTTTTCGTTCTGGCGTTGCGCTGAGTCCCAGCATACTGTATACGGTCACCTCGCATAAAGCTGTGCACCGCGTGGCTGCAAGTCCATCCGGATCCCAGACGCAGCCGAATGACGCGTCACTTTCTCCTCAGCCGTCGCGAATTTCTCACCATCTCAGCCGCCCACCATCTCAACCTGCACCCATTCCTTCGCCGGAGTTGGGCAACCTCCACCTTGTATCCATTTCGCACCCACCTATAGTCACAGCAGTCACTAATCGTCGCAGTATAGCTGCTCCAAGTTGCAATGGCAGACCCTTCAAGCTCAGGCGGCGCCCGCCAAGACTCTTCTTCCGGAAGTGCACTTCGCGCCGATAACAACGCTACGACCGGCGACAATGAGAATCCTCTGGAACCCAAAGCTCTTCTCCGCACTCTCATAGAGGCTCTTCCTCAGACGGGAGGCAAATTCACCATGAAGTCGCCTGCTGACCTTACGGTCGCCCTGTTCCACGCCGCTATGTCGAGATATGGGTTTAGGTTTATTGGTGTTGGTGAGGAACGGAAAGGTAGGATGCGTGGGCGAAGGATCAACGGCAAGCACGGGAACAGGAGCGTTTGAGTTAATTCCGGACTAACCGCTCAGAACCCTCTTCTCCAGACCATGCAGACTATCCCGACACGGACCAAGCTTCCGTAGTCGTCCGCAGCCTCCCCTCGGACTGGAACGCTACGGGCGACATGTTCTCCTTCCGTTACAAGCACTCGCAATCATCTCTCACGTTCCTGCTGAAGTGCGTCAAAGTGGGCAAGAACAAATTGATTGTGCATGGGATGGGAATCGAGGATGAGAAGCTGCATACGATTGAGTTGGCTCCGGGGACGTTCATTTCGGAGGCGTTGGACTTTCCCTTTGAGATTCAGCTTGACGCAGAGGGTGGAAGCAGGGGCGGAGCAGTTAAGAAGGTTGAGAGTGCTTTCGCGTCGGAAGATCAGTTGTACGCCGTGCTGAGAGAGTTCAGGGTTGGGATCATGCAAAAGTTGATCCCCGGGTTGAACAAGCCGGGCTATGAGCCTGACACGTCCAGGTAAGTTTCGCGAGCCATAGGGACAGCGAAAAGAAACGGGCTCGTTACCACATTTCATACCCAAACCAACACCACATTCCCCAGCTCCAGATCCACCGCGGCAAGCAGCTCCTCCCGCGACAACACACAGAACCGTCCACGCCCGCCCTACTTTTACCCAATCACCGGCGTCCCTTATCCCGAGGGCGAAGACGAGCACCGCACAGGCCCCCTCTACTCACCCTTCCGCAATCCGCATTCAGTCGGCGATGTCGACCTCGACCCTTTCGGTGCATTAGGCGGGCCCTTCCGTCCTCCCTTGTTCTCCGGAACAGGTGGCCCGGGTGGCTTCGGTGGCGGAGGAGGAGGAATGTTTGTGGGGCCAGATCATCCGATGTTTGGTGGGCGTGGGTTCCCGGAGTATGGGGGCGATGGCATGCTGCCACCGGGCGCGGCCCCGCCTGGAGCGCGGTATGATCCGATTATGCCGCCGGGGATTCCGGGACCTGGCAGACCGCAGTTTCCCTCGCGAGGGGGATTTGGCAGAGGGGGTGGGAGGGGTGGATTTGGTGGAGCTGGATGGAGGTGAGCTTGGGACAAAGTTATTTCGACGTTTAGAGGAAACGTCGCTGGTGTATTGACTCTATCTTTCCCTCGTGTTCCAGAAGCGGTGACCCAGACAATGATGAACTCCCGCCGCCAGGTTTCGAGGACGACATGTTCATGTGAAGATCTTCATGCGACTTGCGCATCGTACAGGGCGTGCATCGCGAGCGCCTTTCTGCATTACTAAAGCGGAAGACGTAGCGGCTCTCTGCTCTCGGGACCGTTCCTCCGAAACAAAACAACCTAAGTAGCTGTCAATCATTATGTATACTTCTTTGCGCTAGGCTGTAATAGGAATAGTTGAAGACCGCACGGAGCCTATTACTATGGTAGTGAGCAGTGGTAAAAGCTCTTGGATTTGGGAATAGTTTACATGCTTGCTGTTTATGGCCCGTTTGTGCATGTACTGTACTGTACGTGAAGTCATATGCCAGCTGTGGTGACACACGCGTTGAAGAACTTTGGTCCAAACTCGTTTCCTTTTGCGGTTTTCCATAAGCACGCGTAGTGCGGAAGCCCAATCCAAAACACCCTACATGTCCTCCACATCCCACGCCCCACCAGCAGCACCCATACCGGCACCCAGCCACTCACACCACCGCCCATCCTCCTCCTCCTCCTCCTCCGCCACGACCCGCCGCCAACGCGCCCAAGCCCTCGCCCGGCAAGAACTGCAGCTTCTGGCCCGCCTCCGCCCGGACGCGCGCGTGGAGTTGGATGAGAGTTCGAGAGTGAGGGATGTGAAGGAGGTTAGGAGGTTGATACGGGCTGTTGTGGGCAGGAAGGATCGGGATGGGGAAGTGGATGTGAATGTGAAGGCGCGTGTGAGAGGAGGAGAGGAGGAACGGCGAGGGAGGGGGGACGAGACTGCCGCCGGGAACGACAAAGCGGGCATCAAAGATGAAGATGCGCATGGGGATACTCACTGTCCCTCAACGGCACCGACCCCGGACCCGACTGCAGCACTTTTAGAACCGGTCTCAGAGCCCCCGTCAGAACTACCAACGCCCCCTACACAAGCAACTCCAGCACCGTCCGCAACCCTCCCCTCTCAAACGACCCGAAGCACACCGGACCTGATCCCGCCCGAGCTGCAGAAACGGGTGTCTCCGCCGAATGTACCGCCGTTGCTGTACCCGCCGAGCTCGCCGGAGACCCGGAATAAGGAGTTGCAGGTATGCATGCGTGACGACTGGATAGTATGGTGCTTTATAGATTGACGGACTGATGATGTGGTGATGGGATATGAAATAGGTGGATCTTGATCGGGAGTATCCATCGCAGAGCGAAAAGCCGGCTCGGCCAGCGGTCACAAAAATCATGTATGGTGAGTTTGGCTTGTTTCAAATGCTATCGATTCGAGTGCTATGGCTGATCTCAGCCCAAGGGCATTCCCAGCACGGAATGAACGTCGCGGGCGGGATGGTGGTCGACCATTACCAGCGTTGCCCACTCGTGCGCGGCCTGTGAGCAAAGAGGCATGGATAGAACCTGAGCGGCAACTGAGGGCCAAGGCGCCCCGAGTGGCTAAACGCGTCAAAACCCCACCACCCTCCCAACCCCCCCAATCAACTCAACGCGCGAAGCGCCCTCCACCACCCCACCACCAGCCACCGCCGTCCGGCTTTTACATCGCCAAACCCGGCAGCACGCTAATGGTCTCCAAAACCGGCCTAAAAATGCGCGACCGCAACGCTGATGTCGAGACGACGCGGTTGTTGCAGCAGAGGGATGAACGTCTCGTGCAGCTGCATGCGCGGATGCTGTTGGATGTGGAGAGGGAGAGGGAGGAGGTTGAGTGGAAGAGGCGGAGGGCTGAGGGTGGGCGGAGGAGGGCTGCGAAGGTGTGTTTTGTGCTTTGTTGGTAATTACCGCTGTGGGCGGACATGGTCGGCTAACTCGGTTACATTGACACGCAGAAACAGCAAACTGGACAGCAGGACGCTAAAAGCAACCCAAACCAACACCAAGATCTGCGCACACGCGCCATCAACCAAGACTGGGAACGTTTCCTTTCCAGCTTGAACAAACCTGTCAAGAAGAAACGGGCCGGACCACCACCAGCCCCGGCATCGGGGCGGAGCGCGAACGCGTCGCTGATGCAGTCTATGAAAGCGATCGTTGCGGCGTTGAAGGCTGCGGAGAAGGAAAATGTTCCTGCGGAGGCGATTTTCGGCGTTGTTCAAGGGAGTGAATTTGAAGGGGGGATGAGGTCGAAACAGCATATATTTGAGCCGTGTAGGGGGCGAGCGGAAGCGTCGCCTGTGCCGGATACCATTCCCATCGGGGTACAAACAGAACCCGCGATTACAAACCCAGGGCAGGACGAGAGCAATGAAGCACAACCCCAAAGGGCACAACCCCAGCAACACAGTACCGCAGTCGTAGCACCCAAACCCGCGGATCAAACGAAAGACCCCACTGCGGGTGCCGATACATCATCGTTGCGTCGCGTGCTTGAGCTGCTGCACAAAGTCGAAGCGGAAGGAAGTCGGCTTCTCAGGGGCCTTGCCGAGCATGATCCCCCACCAACATTTCCATTGGACACAGATGCATCCTCACCGGCGGTCGACGCTGCAGCTTCCCAGCCTGTCCCGACGCAAACCCCGCCACCTTCCCAACCACCACCGCCACTGCTTCTCACCCTCCCACTAGCCACACTCAAGCAGATTAAAACCGGTCAAGCGCGGTTCCTCGCATACCAGCGCGCCATCCTCGCCGGCGATCTCTTCGACCCCACCGCCGCGTCTGCTACTAGTGGGAAGCGAATGGGCCGGGATGTCGTTGATGGCCCCTTGGATCCGTGGGATGCGCTGGATAGGTAATGTACACAGATGCTATATTTGGATGATGCCAGCATTAACACAGCATCTTTGCGATTTCAGTATTGCGGATGAGATCCTGGACGATGTGATTGGGGATAATGCGAATGAGTTTCATGGGTTGGCGGATGAGTTTGTGGATAGGTTGTTTGATGAGGAGTTTTTGCCTGCTTGAATGGATATGAATTAATGTGATGCCGAGAGAGGACATGTTGCGAGGAAGGAGGGAAGTTCTTGTGGGTTGTGTGCTGGTGAAGGCGTGCTGTATACATACTGTACATGGTGCGAACCTCGTTTTGGAGATTGGAACTCGTGGGATCTTGTCCATCCGACTCCGTCGAGCATTATTATCCGACTGGTCCGATTTGTCCGATTGACCTTCCCCGTCTGACTGCGCATTGCGCAGCGCGTTCGTCCCGCTCTCTCTCTCTGCCCCAAAAGGGTGGGTGCTCCTGAAGTGGAATCTTAGTGGATTCACCACACCGAAACAGCTCCCAAAACTGAGAATACTGGAGGTAAAGCCACATGTCCTAACAGTCTTCCGCACCGTCTACGCCTGCGTCGCGCGCAATTCTCAAGCTTTTAGTTTACGTAGATCGTCAAGATGCGGCTTTCTTACGTCCTCCCCGCGTCCTTCGCACTGATCTCGGCGGCTGCCGCCCGCGATCACACCTTCCACGTACGTCTCGTCAATCGCCTCCTCCACTTCTCTTCAAACCCTCTGTTTAACACTCACCTCTCACCGCGCAGCCCACGGAGATCACCGCGCCCTTCGTGGAGCAATTCACCCCTGGATGGGACAAGCGCTGGATCCCCTCGACGTCCAAGAAAGTCGTGGATGGCGTTGAGGACGAGGATCTACTGCAGTATAGGGGCCGGTGGGCGGTTGAGGCGCCGGAAGGAGCGGTGATTGAGGGGGATGAGGGTTTGGTGGTGAAGGACGCGGCTGCGCATCATGTAAGTAACTTGGGACGTTTTGGGACTACAGTGTTCCATGGAGAACGCTGTAAGTTGGAAACGAAGGTAGTGAGTATCTCCGCGTTGAGCTGACCAAAGCTCGTTTTGTCCGTGCCGTGCATTCTAGGCTATCACGGCTTTGTTCCCGACCCCAATCGACCCTGCCGGTAAAAGCTTCGTCGCCCAGTACGAGGTGAAGCTCCAGAACGGCCTCGAGTGTGGAGGCGCCTACATGAAGCTCTTGACTGCCGACAGCTCGTTTGATCCTGCCAAGTTTGCTGATAAGACTCCTTACACTATCAGTGAGTTTGATTTGCCATCGAGGGCAGGGTTGTATGGGAAGGCAACCGAGACTTACTTGCATGCGAAACCCTTAGTGTTTGGGCCCGACAAGTGTGGCTCGACAAACAAGGTGCACTTCATCTTCCGTCACAAGGTATGTCTCCTCTGAGTGAATGTGGACAAGGAGGAAGCCCTCATTGACTGTTTGTTGATCATCTTTTGGACCGACTTCCTCCTCCCACAGAACGCTAAAACTGGCGCAATCGAAGAGAAGCACCTGGAAGCGCCTCCTTCTGCCAAAGTGGATAAAGACGCCCACTTGTACACCCTAATCGTAGACCCCGACCAGACGTTCAAGATTCTCGTCGACAACGTTGAGGCCAAGACAGGATCCCTTCTGAAAGACTTCAACCCGCCGGT
The DNA here is from genome assembly GCF_025526975.1 of Fimicolochytrium jonesii. Lineage (NCBI taxonomy): Eukaryota > Fungi > Chytridiomycota > Chytridiomycetes > Spizellomycetales > Powellomycetaceae > Fimicolochytrium > Fimicolochytrium jonesii. The sequence goes on from NW_026515686.1 coordinate 298,022, forward strand.
CAACCCGCCTAAAGAGATCGACGACCCGACGGACACCAAACCAGCGGACTGGGTCGACCTAGCGCAGATCGAGGACCCGGAGGCAACTAAGCCTGATGACTGGGACGAGGACGCACCGCTGCAGATTGTCGACGAGGATGCGCAGAAGCCGGCGGACTGGCTTGACGACGCGCCCGCATCCATCCCAGACCCGGAGGCCGAGAAGCCTGAGGACTGGGACGATGAGGAAGATGGTGATTGGGTGGCGCCTAGCATCCCTAACCCGGCCTGCGAAAAGGCGTCCGGATGCGGCGAGTGGACGAGACCGTTGAAGAGCAACCCGGCCTATAAGGGGAAGTGGTCTGCGCCGTTGATCGCCAACCCAGCTTACAAGGGCGTGTGGGCACCGAAGAAAATCTCTAACCCTGCCTATTACGAAGACAATACGCCTTCCAACTTTTCGCCCATTGTGAGTGCGGGCGTTGTTGTTGCATTGGGGGTATTCCTTGTGATCACCGGATAACTAACGTGTCACCATATCACATTAGGGCGGTATCGGTTTCGAGATCTGGACCATGCAGAACGGTATCTTGTTTGACAACATCTACATAGGCCACAGCGCGGCTGATGCCAGGAAGCTCGCTGAGGAGACGTGGGACGTCAAGAACAAACTCGAGACTGAGAAGCGCAAGAAGGAAGAAGAGAAGGCTGCCAAAGAGGCAGAGAAGAAAGCTAAGGAAGAGGAAAAGAAAGAGAAAGAGGCTCCTAAGAAGGAAAAGAGGGTGAGTTTGGGCGACTGCGAGGAGGCTGAACTGTATTGTGTGCGCCGTTACAAACGATCACTTCCCGTGCCTCTCCGGGTTTTCCGCATCTCCCCGAGGCCTTATTGACTTTCCTGTCCACAATATCCTTAGGCCCTCCCCGAACTCCCTCTCAAGGAGCAAGTCAAAGACCAAGTCCTCAAATTCGCCAACATTGCCCGCCACAACCCTCTCGCTGCCATCCAAGAACTGCCCCTCATCGCCGCCGGCCTCGCCGCATCCATCCTCCTACCCCTGCTCCTCCTCAGCAGCCTCTTTGGCGGATCCACCGCCGCTGCAAAGTCGAAAGCAGTTGTTAAGAAACCGAAGGAAGCGGTCGTTCCGGTTGGAAAGGAGAAGGCAAAGGGAAAGAAGCAGATTGTCGTCACGGAGACGGTTGAGACGGATCAGGTGATTGATGCTAGTGGGAAGACGAAGGGGACTACTGTGAAGCGGACTGTTAATGCACAGGCGAAGAATGTGGTTGGGGAGGATGAGTGAGTGGGGGAATCTGTTATGCTTTCTGAGGGATTTCTTCAGGGTTCTAGGCGTGGGTGGCATATATTGTGACATCTACCTTCTGATTATGTATTTGAAGGACTTTAAGGAGAAATGCATGCAGTGGAATACTTGATAGTGTGGAGCCTATTGAGGACGTCCAAACTGCGTTCAAACGCTTGAGATTTAGTTGGGCATGGACTTTGCCTGCTTGTACCGTCCCGCAGCCGTGCGATGCGGGCCTCCTTCCCGACGTATCGCTAGGATCCACGCTGACCAATCGAGAGATATCAAGCGAAGGTTCACTTTCCATGGATATGACCCAGAACCAAAGCTATGAGAAAGACGTCGTCAACTACGTATACAGCTATTTGCAATTCCGATCGGCTCCGAATGAAGGCTTTCGGGCAAGAGATTGGAGGGCAGGGGTCGCCCACGCGAGCGAACGGGGACCACGCAGCGTAAAGTGCATACACCGTGGCGGCGTGCCTTCTACAGTACATCACCGCAATGAATCCTGCTGGGAAGAAACTGCAGAGGGCGGCGGCTTACCGCAGTTCGATTCACGCATACGAGATTGCGTATAAAGAAGTGCAAAAGGAGGCAAAGGAAAAAGAAAGTTGAATGCCAAAGGGCGGAATCGAACCGCCGTCCTCACGGCCACAACGTGATGTGCTGCCACTATACCACTTTGGCCTGTTGTTTCAAGGACAGACGGTGGGATACAGTTTCTCTGAGCGCATTTGCAGATTACGCAGACACTTTGGCCTGTTGTTTCAAGGACAGACGGTGGGATACAGTTCTCTGAGCGCATTTGCAAATTACGCAGACACTTTGGCTTGTTGTTTCAAGGCCAGATGCTGGGATACAAATATCCAAGAGCACTTGCAGATGACGCAGACACTTACGGCTCACAAACGTGATGTGCTGCCACTATACCACTTTGGCCTGTTGTTTCAAGGACAGACGGTGGGATACAGTTTCTCTGAGCGCATTTGCAGATTACGCAGACACTTTGGCCTGTTGTTTCAAGGACAGACGGTGGGATACAGTTCTCTGAGCGCATTTGCAAATTACGCAGACACTTTGGCTTGTTGTTTCAAGGCCAGATGCTGGGATACAAATATCCAAGAGCACTTGCAGATGACGCAGACACTTACGGCTCACAAACGTGATGTGCTGCCACTATACCACTTTGGCCTGTTGTTTCAAGGACAGACGGTGGGATACAGTTTCTCTGAGCGCATTTGCAGATTACGCAGACACTTTGGCCTGTTGTTTCAAGGACAGACGGTGGGATACAGTTCTCTGAGCGCATTTGCAAATTACGCAGACACTTTGGCTTGTTGTTTCAAGGCCAGATGCTGGGATACAAATATCCAAGAGCACTTGCAGATGACGCAGACACTTACGGCTCACAAACGTGATGTGCTGCCACTATACCACTTTGGCCTGTTGTTTCAAGGACAGACGGTGGGATACAGTTTCTCTGAGCGCATTTGCAGATTACGCAGACACTTTGGCCTGTTGTTTCAAGGACAGACGGTGGGATACAGTTCTCTGAGCGCATTTGCAAATTACGCAGACACTTTGGCTTGTTGTTTCAAGGCCAGATGCTGGGATACAAATATCCAAGAGCACTTGCAGATGACGCAGACACTTACGGCTCACAAACGTGATGTGCTGCCACTATACCACTTTGGCCTGTTGTTTCAAGGACAGACGGTGGGATACAGTTTCTCTGAGCGCATTTGCAGATTACGCAGACACTTTGGCCTGTTGTTTCAAGGACAGACGGTGGGATACAGTTCTCTGAGCGCATTTGCAAATTACGCAGACACTTTGGCTTGTTGTTTCAAGGCCAGATGCTGGGATACAAATATCCAAGAGCACTTGCAGATGACGCAGACACTTACGGCTCACAAACGTGATGTGCTGCCACTATACCACTTTGGCCTGTTGTTTCAAGGACAGACGGTGGGATACAGTTCTCTGAGCGCATTTGCAAATTACGCAGACACTTTGGCTTGTTGTTTCAAGGCCAGATGCTGGGATACAAATATCCAAGAGCACTTGCAGATGACGCAGACACTTACGGCTCACAAACGTGATGTGCTGCCACTATACCACTTTGGCCTGTTGTTTCAAGGACAGACGGTGGGATACAGTTCTCTGAGCGCATTTGCAGATTACGCAGACACTTTGGCTTGTTGTTTCAAGGACAGACGGTAGAATACAATTGTTCAAGCGCATTTGCTGATTACGCCGACACTTACGGCTCACAAACATGATGTGCTGGCACTATGCCCTTCGGCGCTGGACCATATGAAGGCTCGACCGGGCTGCTAAAGAACAGATCTTCACCAAATACAACCTGCTGGCAGCACAGGCTGGCAAATGCAGACCGGGGGGATTGCGAACGGCTGAATGGGCGTGAATCGGTAGCCTCCTTTTCCGTTTGCGGTATGTGGAATTCACGGATCGTCCTTTGCTGCCTGAACAAGGCCTGGTGCATATGCAGTCTAGTGGATGCATCTTCAACCTCGACGTTCACAGGTCATTCGGGCGAGGCATGAGGTAAGAGCAAGTTTCATAGAGCAAATTGAATTGAAAAAATATTATATAGCATGCTTCTTTGTACATGAAGAATAGACGGATGTGGAATAGCGGTCCATTGCACAAAAATGTATAAATGTCCACCCAATGTAGTCGCATCCATAGTTCCCGACCCAAATCTCTACCCCACGTCCCATCAAAGGTTCACGACCCTAGGCCACAACCGTCAGAGCTGGTACGATGGTAGCCGCCGCTGCGGTTGTGGTAGCGGTGCCGGTGGTGGTCACCGGGAAGGGGATGATAATGGCCGGCAAGGATAGGACTTGTCGACGTTCGTTGTTGAGCATAGCCGGCGCCCTCACTCGAAGGACCGGGGTAACCGCCGCCGCCGCGGTTGCAGTGGCCGTGGTTGATGGGGCCAAGATCTCCGTTGGAATAAGGCTTTCGATCGCTGGGATAAGAGATACCGGAAGCACTTGGCGACGAACGCGGCGGCTGTTAATGACGCCTTCCGCTACATTTGCTGTCGCCGATGCGGTCGCCGTTGTGGTAGGAGTCGGGATCAATTCGTCAATGAAGGTCTCGATGGCATCGGGAACTTCTTGGCGCGCATCAAGAGGGATGCGGGGAACCTCCTGGCGCGCATCGAGAGGGATGCGGGGAACCTCCTGGCGCGCATTGAGGGGGATGCGGGGAACCTCCTGGCGCGCATCGAGAGGGACGCTGGGAACCTCCTGGAGCGCATCGAGAGGGATGCGGGGAACCTCCTGGCGACGGTAACGTTTTACATCAATAGGGGTTGCAGTGGCGGTCACTGTCGACGTTGCGGCACCAAGGGTAAAGTAATCTGCGATGGCCGTCTGGATGATAGCGGGGATGTCTGGAATGGTCGGAACCCGGCGGCGGATGCGTTCCGCTGCGGCCGTGGCGGTAGCGGTAGCCGAAGCGGTGGATGTAATGGCTGCTTCGAGAGATGCTACCGGGGGAAGAGGGAGGATGGGGACCGGGGGAGGAATGGGTTCGACCGTGACTTGTCGGCGACGGAGAACCGCCGGATCGCGCCTCCTAAGCACGGCAGTTTCGGTAGCGGTCGCAGCGGTGGCGGTTGCCGCCTCAGTAATAAGTGCGGGCAACTCTGTAATTCCAGGCAACTGGCGGCGGTTGAGCGCTACGAATTCCGCCACGTCGCGTTCGGCAAGTGTTGCAGCAGGAGCAGCTGCCGCTTCGGTCCATGTGCCAGTGGTAGTGCCAGTGGCTACATCACGAAGTTGGATGGCGGCCGGCGCTCTTTGACGTGCAGGAGCAGCGTTGACGGAGATGCCAGCAACGCCTGCGAGCGCAATTGATAGTGCTTGAATGTGCATTTCGCTGGTTCGATGGTCTAAGGTGCGTCCTTGGTATTCCTCCGCTACAAAATAAATTGTCTCAGTCGAAATTCTTGATCCCTCCAGGTGAGAGGGCGGAGATGCTGACTCGGGCTTTTATAGTACTCAGAGAGTCTATGCAGAGCCTTTGGCCCGCACCCCAACGGTCTGCATGTTCGTATACGGGGCCCAGCTGGGCTGGGTTCCGGTGTACGCCATAGTGAGGGCGGGATCCGGCGTGAAACAAAAACTGCCATCAGCTTGACACCTTTGCGATTGAACTAGGTGCCATCAGATTGAACTAGGTGCCGTACAACCGCCCTTTGCGTCTTTGAGGAAAGGCGGAAGGAGCGTAGGCACGGGCCAAGCGGAAATATGCAGGAAAAGTCCCCATCGGGCCTGGCCACGCCTGGATATATGACGCGTTTGTGCAGGACATTCGACAGCGCGTCTGCCCGTCAAACTTTGCCTTAACGGAATTTTCTCCTGCTTTTTTGACCTCACATTGCCTGGGAGGGAGACTATGAAAAGGGTCTACGATGCTCCAGCAATTGCACGTGGGAGTGGAAAGGTAGCGCTATTTCGCAATTTTCTTTGATCAAGACATGTAAATCAAACAAGTTTCGTTTTTCCGGTGTCGATCAAAATTTGACCCAGGCCAAGCGTCACGTTCAAAGAAGCAACTCTAAACCCACTTATAACGGGTATAAATTAAGAACAGAAACCTAAACATTATCGTCAAACCGATCCGCTTGCCCTGCCAGTCCCTAATACCCTACCGATGGTACTACGAAACTACCATCTAGAAGCATCCGGTAATATCCAAAATTTCGAACAGGGATAGAAGGTGTCCTGTCCAGTCAATGAAGAAGGGCGGAGATCCCCCTCGTCAAAAGTCTTTGAACAGCTCAACGAAGGGATCAGGCCTGAAGAATCCGTTGGTGGACACTGGCGATTTCAAGGCTTCCATGTACTCATCGGACTTCACACCGCGCGCAACACCATCCTGCTCGATGACTTCGGGAGCCTGGCACGGCGGCACGAAAGGAGGAACGGTCTGGCGAGCTTCAGCCTTCTTCCAAATCACCGGCTTGAACCAAGGATGCTGCTTGATCTCGGCGCCGTCACCATTACTTCCCAATCGCTTCTCGGGGTCGATGTCCAGTAATCGACGGATGAGCTCTTTGGCGTGGCCCTTGATTAGAGGGTGCCACTTTATTCGTCCGGATTGGATGTTATCGTAGATGCGGTCGGACGATTCATCGCCGAAGGGTGTTTTGCCGGAAATGAGCTCATAGACGAGGACACCGAGCGACCACCAGTCGACCGCTTTGGTGTACGGCTTATTGACCACGATTTCGACCGAGATGTAGTCAGGAGTACCGCAGAAAGATTGAGTGGTTTTGTTCACGACCTTGGCGAACCCGAAATCCGCGAGCTTTACGTGGCCAGTCGTATCCAGAAGAATATTTTCAGGTTTCAGGTCTCGGTAGATGATTTTGTTCGTGTGGAGGTATTCCAAGGAGATGAGAACTTCGGATACGTAGAAGCGAGAAGCTTCCTCGGAAAAGCGCTGATAGATACGTAATATCAGAGTGCGGTTTTGATTGAGAAGTCAGCCTGGGCAGAAACATCAGAACTGAACATACCTGGGCTTTCCTCAAGTACGAAAACAGGTCCCCTCCAGCGACGTATTCCATGGTCATGAACAGATAAGTTGGATTCTGGAATGTATGGTATAACTCGACAATAAAGGGGTGATCGATGTTCCGTAGAATGTTCTTTTCGTTCATGACTTGTTTATCTTGCTTCATCTTCACAACATCGTGCTTCTTGATTGCTTTGAGAGCGTAGTACCGTCCCGTCGAATGCTTCAACCGAACAAGGAAAACATTGGCAAATCCACCTTTGCCAACTCTCCGAACAATATGGAAGTCATCGAGGTTGTAGTCGCGGTGAAGGCCCGGGGCTGCATTGGGACCCATTTCGTAGGCAGACAGAGTACCCTTTCGGGAGTTCTGCGTTAACGGCAGATTCCCAATGCTTGGTGAAACGGGAGACATAAGACCCGAATCGCAGCCAGGCGTGGCGCTGGAAGCACGGTTCTTCTTCGGCATGAAAAGCGTTGTAATCTTCGGAAGCGATTTATGGTGCTTTGCGCCCCCGCTCTGACTACCCAGGCTTGAATCTGCGGGTGTCCCAGCCTGTGCGTTCAGGGTGTCTACACTTCCGCTCCGTTGTCCACTTAGCATGGCACTCGATGCCGCCGTTGGGCTGTTGAGCTTCAGTTCTGAAATTTGGTCCAGCTCTTCTTCAGATCCCGTGTCTTCGCTAATGGCCTTTCCACCTGCCGGTATTTTCAATCGTTCTGTCCCCAAAGGCATCGAGCCGTGGGCCATTTTGCCTTTCGTTAGATTGGTGGTCTGGCGTGGCAAGGACGACGATCCCGAATTGTAGACATCGGTGGATGACTGAGAGGCTCCACTGGATATGGAGTACATCTGATATCCCTGCGCTGACGAAGCTGGTTTTGAACTTCGCTGACCAGAAGCTGCAAGGGTCGTATCGCTCGCGCGGGTCGGCAGCGCAGGCAGGTTATTCGTAACATATTTTCCTTGGCCACCAGGAGATGTAGGGGAAGGCAGAGAATGGTTCATGTCGTCGTCAGGAGAAACAATCTCTGAGGAGCTCGATCCTTTTTTCGAAAATGCACCACGTAAGGCACCGAGCTTCTCTTGCAGCGCTGTCTTTTTGACTACTTTCGATTCAGTAGATGCCATCGGAGGGACGGTCACTTTCGGATTCGTCTCGGGTATTTGGCGTTGAGAGGTACGCGCGCGGATTGAACAGCTTGAAGTTGCTTTACTAAAGAGGAAACTTCGTGTTCCTCCGTGTGGTTCGTGCGCAAATACTTATTGGAAAGTTTTGGCTGAGGCAAACCCGGGATTGGGTTGAGCAAACTGACACCTACGCAGTATTGAGCGCAATGAAAAACATCTCGTCACCCCATGCCTGCCGTCTATCCTTCAAGCCAAATCGACACACAGTTGCTATTCCCGCACCAGCATTGCAGACATGGGAGACATTTCTCAGATTCAAATAATGAAGCATTCAAAAAGGACGTAAAGAAATGGATGGCGCACCAGATACGTGCCCATATTTAGACTTCTGGGAGACACGAAACCGTTGTGCTCCGTCCCGTCAATTCCGAGTCGGCGGAGTTACTTTCGAGACAAGCCACGTTGCAGTCAATGGACTAGCCAGCCACTTTGACGGGTCTCAACCTGTTCATGAATCCTGTTCGAACGTCTCGTAGGTTCGCTTTTGTATTTTCGTCCTGGGCAACACTCCGACGTGGGAAAGTCAGTCGTGGAGCTTACATATATACGCAAGAAAAACGAGGATGGAGGCCGTGCTACCGGCGGTAGCACTAAAGCGTGAGCCTTGGTTTCTGTTTTGTGCTTTGGATGGCGATGTGCCTAAGCGCTGAACTACACCCATCACAGCGTTCGCGCGAATTCTGCAGTGTCTAGCAAAGATTGGAGAGGATCTATATATCCAACCTCGTCCCAACAAAGTATGCTTAACTGCTCTTCCTCAACCGCTGGTACGAGAATTGAAATCCTGAGGAAGCTTGTTTAACGGAGAGTCTCGGATAGCTGCTACTCGCCACTGTGAACGCTTCGCGCTCAGCTTGTGCCCATTATGCGCTGCGAATGGGTTTCTTCGAACGCTACTCGGTTGGCAGTCAAGCGGGTGCTTCCGGAAGCACAGGTGTCGCCGCCAGCTCCTGTCATGTGCTCCTCAAGGTGATCTGCGCGTGCGGCTATGGGATTTAGGTCCAGTGCTGAGGACTAAAAGGCGGCCTTCCGTCTCAGCCTCTTTTGAACATCTTTCGGGCGAAAAACACTGTCGACAACGTAGAGAGCTGCCGAATCAGACTGCAATGCAATGGGAACGAAGACCGTCTGGTCATTCAGTTGCAGTGCAAATATGGTAAGGTAACGTCTGCTGCAGCTGACCAAGCCCGGGCTCACAACACAACACTTGCAATAGGCGTTTTGAAAACACACAAGCTCCACTTCGAGCTGTGCGACCCATTAGCCGCGGTGTATAGCAAGAATGCCGCGAGACACAAGTGGACAATAAGCAGCAAAATCACCCACGACTGGTTGAACCATTTTCATAGCCGGCTCGAAGAAATCGCGATGCGGTGTGGAGCTGATTGGATAGCCTTACGAAGTTTCACCGAGGCGGTAGCAGCGGACGAGGACGATCATCTAGCGAATCGAACACTGCAAACGGAACTGCAGATAGACATCGAAGACTTTGATAAATACGAAGTGGCCAATGATACATCCGTCATATTTGATCTCAAGAACTTCAAGGTGGGTCGGGCCTCAATCAGTTCAACTGTTTCGTAAAACCCCTAATATCTCATTCCACTAGGCCATTCTTACCTTTGCTGATGCCATGGGACAACCAGTTTCGGCCTTTTTCGACCAGGCCGGTAGGTAAGCACAGAAGTTAGTTGTGAGCAGAGAGGTCTCCAATATATGGCTTCAGCTGATGAAAGACCCCGGTAGCCCTGTCATTTTCACAGTAACACAAGCGCCCGACCTGTATGTATTTGACCTTGTCATAGCCACAACCATCCCCTTCGACGAAGACGCGGAGGAGGAGGATGCGAGGGCACGGCAGAGTCAGCAAAATCAAACCACACCAGTACACGAGGGAACCCAAGCGGCTCAGGGAGGACCACGAACAGCAGCCGCTACGCCGCGTTCGTCTGCCCCCCTCTCTCATGCGGAAGCGCGTAAGCAAAACACTATTGGAGATGTGGAGCCAGTTCAACGTCAGCGAATCCCGATACTACGAAGAGATCAAGAGGATGATGACAGTCGACAAGATCGGTTCGATCAAACCTCTAATCCAGCGCTGGATACTGGACCGGGGGCGGATGACGACGACGACGAGGAACTTCCGCCATCGCCTCCCCGCAAAGGTCCAGCAATGCTGGAACTGATGGCGGAATTACGGAACAGCCGTCGAAGAGAAGCAGAGCTACGCCAGATGGCAATCGCTTCCCCACCTGGCACAACCACCACGCACGTCTCAAATAGCTTTCCAGATGACGGACAAAGGCCCGCACCTGGTGCTTTTCAAAAACCTGCGGGGCTTCCGTCATTGGCAGCCCAGCAGAACCGTGGTCGTCGCTCGAGAGAGCTTGGCAACCTCCCTCTGGACGATGACGACAACGAAATTTTAGAACCAACCCCTCCTGTGAAGAAGGTGCGTAACAAGCTGAATCCTTCGGTCAACATCATGCGAGCTTTTGATTTCAGACCATTTGCTTATCCTATTGACAGGCGAGATCTTTCTTTAAGCGCTGATTACGCACAATAAAGTGACCGAAAGCAGGGCACGCCATCCGATGGCTGCCAGCTTTATGTACAGGTTCCCGGCCGATGCCAAATATATCCCTTCCCTAGCGCTCTTATACAAGGATGTAGATAGCTCGTTTAGCCTACCGATGCGTAAGATGTGACTAGTCGTATATATTCGGAGCTTTGAGCTTTCGCAGTGCCTTCCAACTTTGACGCGCGTACGTCCCCTATTAATATGGCTTCAACTGTGTGAAATCGGCTCTGTGGCAGGATTCGGCCCATGGGGGTAGCCCGGAAGTTCAAATGTGCAACCGGAACTCGAAAATTCTGCTCCTTCCAGTAGTGTCCCTCTCCTTAAGCCGTTTTCCTCAATCGGCCACCTCCTCGCTCAACAGCACGTAGTCCCGGCTGCTGAAACCGAACTTGATCGTGTCGCCAACCTTCAGCTCCACATAACGCGATCCCGGAATCCGGCTGTTGTTGATGAACGTTCCATTAGCCGAATCCAGATCGATGATGTAAGGTCTGTAATCGACATAGTACGTCAGTCTGGTCCATGCACGGGAGAGGAGCAGGGGGGGTGTCCGCACTTCACAGTCCTCGTGACTTGTCCCAGCGGATCTGTTTCGACTATCTGACGATACTGTATGGCGGCATGTTGTTTCGAACATGAGGGGTGGTCGACGGGTATGTCTGCAACCTGTTTTGCCGTTAGCATTCCCGTATCCACTTTTCATGTCGCCTCTGCCGTTTCGAGGACATACCACGCGATCACGACCGAGAAGGAATGCGCTTTGGCGATGTATATGTAGCAGATCTATGACGAACTTCCTTGAGTAACCGTTATCGTAAGTCTTCACAGCGGGAGTTGTGAGCTCACCTATCTGTTCCTTCCCTTTAAATACGTACAGCCGGTATCGCTCCTTTGGCTTTCGTGCTTCTGGAGGCTCACTACGCATCACAGCTTCAGTCAGTTTCAAAACCCCGACAGGTATCAAGGCGGCCGGAAAACATCCTTTCACCTGTATTTCAGTACTACGCCCTTGAAGGTATTCTGATCTGCCGCCAGAGCTCCCGACACGTTGAAGTTGGGCTGCTCCTTCTCCACTCGCGGTGCAGAGGGTCCTGACTCGTCCACGTCCTGGCTAACAGGTAAGGCATCTGAGCGACTTGAGTTCTTTTGGAAAGCATGAGGGAAATGACACCCGCCAGGCGGAATGGGCATAAATACCTTGCATATTCCGATTTCAATTGGCTGACATAGTCCGACATAGTCCTTTGGCGGTTTCCTTCCGTATCTGTGCGGAGAAGACGTTCGGGATATGTGAGCAGTCCATACTCATGTGGGAGTCCTTTCCTCCGTAAGTTGCTCTACCTTCGCCATTTCGTCGATCTCTCGCTTCGTCATGTGGTCGTCTGTCAGCATCCCTAGAATCGGAGCGCCTCCCTCGTGGACTCTCGCTCTCCCTCTTTATTCCTCTCGGTGATACAGATCTATCCCTGTGCGGTCTATCCCTCTTTTTATCTGTCGGCGATCCGGTCCTATCCCGGTTCTTCTCCCGTCTGAAGTTTCTCGGTGATGAAGACCTATCCCTGTGCCTCTCCCTCTTTATTTCTCTAGGTGATGAAGACCTGTCCCTCCGCGACCTGTCCCTCGAATGCCGGCGAGATCCTCTGGAGGCATCTATACTCGAATCACGGGGCGGCCTTCGTGAGGACATGTCGTTATTTGCTGTTTCTGTAACCGCTGTGAACGCTCACAAACGAAGCCAATGCAGTGGAAGTTGTCATGTTCACTTGCGTGGTGAATTTCATAGATGGACGCGACAAGGTCTCCTCGAAGACCCCAAAAACATGCAGACTGCAAACTATCCAAAAAGAAGACTGGGAGGTCCACTGACTATCTGCACTAATCCTAATGTCTATCTGCAAGAGAAGAAAAGAATCGATTGGCGCTGCGACCTTCCCGTCTTCCAGGTTGTGTTTCAGACGAGGATCCGCTACCACTACGCAACAGAGGTTCCAACCCTTCCAACAACATCAACATCATCTCCAGTCCATTCACGCTTGACGATGGGCGTGCTGTGCCTGGTAGGCTGAGCGCTTCTCGGTGCGTAGAGCGTTGTCTGCTAACAACATCTGTGCGCTCAAAATCTGTGAATACATCCGTCCGCGGACTGTCTGATGAGGGGCCTGTGCCATCATCGCTGTCGGCGCTGTTGATGATATCCTGTGCTGCCTCTTCGGGATCTATGGCCGCCCACCGCAGTAATGGCAATGGTATGAACAATGATGGAGACGCGAGCGTCGTGGTTGCAGTCGTTGTCGACAACCCCTTTGCCATTCCAGCCAATGTTCTTGACGCCAAATGTATCAGTCGCCTTTGTGGTGCGTCCATCACCATGGTATGGAATGGATCATCCAGCGCGAGTGTAGACGTGGATGCATAAGCAAAGGAATGACTGGCACGGAACGGTGCGGCGTAAGTGGGGTATCTGCACTTCAAAGCTGAAAGCGTGTTGGGGGATGTGTATGTGCCGTTCAGAGCATTCTCTAATGAAATTTGCGAAGCTAAACTTGATGGCGGGCGGCATAGGGTGGCTTCCACTGGCTGCGGTGGTCCACCCAATGTACGTACGATTTCCCCAGCGCTGTTGACTCGCCAGATGGTTGGCTGGACACGAGAGCTGGTTGAACGCCGTCGAGCAGATGCGTCCGTATCTGTTTCGTTGCTTGCATCTGCACCCCCACTCAAATCTGGATTGCTTCGAATCCGTGAGCCCCAGGGGCGAACCACCATGTATCGCCCACCCAGGGACGACCGATGTTCTGTGACATTGCTTACAGGCTCCGTTGACGCATATGCTGCATTCAACGCTTCATCCGACCCTGAGGTTTCATTTTTTGTCGCCGGCTCATTGCTGCTCCGCTTTTCTGCACCCGTCTCTGGCTTACGCGCTCCTGCATCCGTTTCCACGCCTTTCGCTAACCGTGTGGACTCCTCTTTCGGCGTTTCCACAACCAGCAAGGGTAACCTGGTCGTCTGCTCTCCCGATACAGCTTCGGGCCCATTCACACCTATCGAACGCTCCCCAGTGCTTGCTCCTCTGGCTCTCCTCGTCGAAAAGTCTCCCACAGCGTTCTCACGAGGGGGCAGTAATAAACGTCTCCTGCCCGTTGGCCTTGTATTGTTCAACACCTCCAGACTCCGAACCCTCATCTCTCCAACCTGCGAACTCCGTTGCCGCACCCCATTATTGTCAGGAACATAGTTCCGCGCGTGCTCCACCTGCTCACTGTCCGGTTTGGCAGCCGGCAGGCGAGTGCGCGAGCTGCCCGAACTTGGATTCCGAGGCCTTCCAACGATATTCACCCCGGCCGCGGACGGTCGACTCCCACTTTGAGCTCTGGAATTGACGCTTATATCGGGAAGCGACCTCGATACCGAACTGGCGCTGGTCGGCATCTGCTTTTGCCTCACGCGGCCGCTGCTTCGTTATCGTCGTAGAGTCGTTTGCAGCGCTGACGTTGGACCCCAGATGTCCGGTATGAATACGTTTACGATGTTGGTTGTGGTCGCGTGAGTGGGGTTATGACGTTGGGCTTTCGCGTGACCTTCTGCCCCTTTCCTTCGGCAGCTTGTTTTTTTTGGCAGTTTTGTACTCCGACTTCGTGATATATACCTCCAGGACGACGAAGGAGGAGCAGGGTGGTTTTGGAGCGCTGTTGAAGCTGTTGTGATCACCCGTAAGGCGAGCGCTTGCAGGTACGAGCTCAACGATTGAAAAGCACGGGTGCGCTTCACCATGCTCCTGATAAGCTTTGTCTGAAAACTTACAAATATCCGCACGTTCAAACCCGCCGAACCCTGTCCTTGTTCAGGCCCCCGAGTTACAAATCCGTCCAACGTTCGGATAGTTTACGAGACTCGCCATCGACCATGTCCTCAGCAGTAAAGCCCGCGGCTCATCACGAGCGCATCCCGCTCTCATACACTCTCGCCGCCGAAGCTAGTGCAGCCTTCGGTGCAGCAGCCCTAGTAGCGCCAATCATCACTATCGTCGACCGTTCCATATTCCTGAATGCATCTGGAACGCAGCCGCTCCTGGCGGGTCTTGTTTCCGGGTTCAAGACTCTCTTCACCAATCCGCTATCGCTCGCGAAGCAACCCGCCACTCTGCTCATGTTTGGGGTCTACGCTGGAACGTACCTCACGGCGAATACAATACAGTCTGTGTGCGATTATGAGGGCTGGGATTGGTTCTATCCAAAGTTCATAGGAACGAGTATCGCGAATGTTGGGTTGTGTGTGGGCAAAGATGCTACCTTCACAAAGTGAGTGATGAGAGATGCCTGGGGCCCACTTTTGCAGTCAGCTGATCGTGCTCCGCGATAGATGGTTCGGCACTGGCGCCTCGAAACCTGTCCCATGGAGCTCCTATGGGCTCTACACCACGCGCGATGTCATGACTGTGTTCGCCTCCTTCAACCTTCCACCAGTTCTGGCTGCAGAGATGACATCCTCGTTCGGCATAAGCAAAGGAACCGCTGAAGTCGCCGCACAGTTGATCACACCATGCGCGGTCCAATTCATCTCGACGCCGCTTCACTTGTTGGGCATGGACTTGTACAACCGACCAGACGCAACTCCACCGCAACGGCGAGCCCAGGTGCAAAAGGAGTATGCGAAATCAACGGCCGCTAGAATAGGACGCATCTTTGCGGCGTTTGGGATCGGCGGTGTGGCGAACCAGAGGTTCCGATACGAGGCGAAAGAGCTTTTGAGACGCTCATACCTTCACTGAGTGTATGCTTTCTGGATTGGACCCAACACCAGCATCTAGATCCATAGAACTCTGGTTAGATCTTGCGCCTCTATCTAGGCTTGATTATATTAGCATGAAGACGCTGTAGACCTTCCCAATACAATTGCTGTACACAGGATCCGGGACGGACTAGGAACAAATCAGGCCGTGGAGGAGCGGGCCCGTGAAGAACTGCAGGATGCCTCTGGCCGCTTGTCCGGGCATGAATGTTAATTGAACCCCGATTTCAAGAAGGATGATCTTTATATCCCAAACACGGCGGAAGGATACGTAAAAATCATCGCCATCCCGTCCATCCGTGCACCAGACTCATTAAAAAAACTCCAAATCGATATCCAACTTGGAAGCAAAAGGAACTGGTGAGAGAAAATCGTCGGTACTTTCGTCATTTCACACCGCGCACTCCAAACCGCAAAACGCTCGTCAAATGAGGAAAAAGGTATCTTTTAGGACAACGGGAGCGAAGCAAAAGAGTGGAGAATGGGAGTATCGATCTCCCTGCCTCTCGCATGTTAGGCGATATGTGCTAAGCGAGCGCTCTGCCATTTGAGCTAATTCCCCGCACTGGTACGCTGATTGTTTAGGTTTTTGTCAATAAGTAAAATTTGCGACAGCGTCTGCGCATCCGCCGCCAATCCCCGCTGCAGTCCGGACGCGACCGACCGTTTGCGTATGCATCTGGACGCCCTGAATCGAAATAACCGCTGCTGAAACGTTGCTTGCGGTAAGATGGTGCAGTAGATGGGATGCCCACCACGTCTACTGCAAAGTGCAAGAATTCAGAGATGTACGGTCCGGGGCACCCGCTGGAGCTGACCTATTGCTGCACGTTGTCACGTTCTTTTGAACTGAGCGTGCGCCGGCATGTGGCGGACCCAAGGGACCGGAGGGATCTGAGACGGATGCCGGCTATGTTTCCGAAAGAAGGAAATGCAAGGTGCTCTCCACGAAAGCGCCATCCTTCGAGTGCTCAGGAGCTAAAAGTCCATCTTAGGTAAGTGCATTGACGCGTTTCCGACGCCGTTTGGACGGGCAAAAAAGGGATTGGGGTGAGCCACATGTGAATGGGAGGGAGCTCTTGGGCGGCTCCGTATATGGTGTTCAGAGGGAACTCCACATCGTTCAATGGGATGGAGATGCCGCTTGCAACGGGTGTGCTTGATAACGTCTCAATAGGCGATGTCGTGACACAAGGATGTCTCTGGGCGGATGCATCCTTCCTGGCGGGGACAGAAGTGCATTACGCCGTGCAAGCGGTTGAGGTGGAAGGAGACTTGAGCCCGCTGTCGAATGTCATTTGATGAAGCATCCGGCCGAAAGCAGTAACATGACTCGGACGTTCGTTGGAAATCAGGGAGAAGTGTACCATACACATTATCGAGCCCATGTAATTATCTTACAAATATACACACATCCACATAGGCACATCGTCCAAGCTTACCAACACGTAGGATCAAAGCAATGAAAAGCGATAAATGTCCAAAAAGTCCTGAGATACTCTATTGTAGTTTAAGCATGCAGAAGGGAGGAAGAAGCCATCACCGTCTATACCACCAGTCCGTTCCTCGCAATTGACACGACCAGCTCGCTCGCGAGGGCCTCACCATCGTCCTCAATTCTATGCCTAATACTCTCCGAGTCCTGCAGCTCGGCAGCCCGCAAAATGTATTCCGCCCAATTCCCCTTGTAGAAATCTGACTGCGGCATCTCGACGCTGCATCCGTACGGCTTCATCAGATTCTCCACCAGGCCTTCCTCCTCCGCAAAGCCGGATCGCGGCACGTACACAAGTGGTACGTTGTGAGCGACCACCTCGGAGCACGTTCCATACCCGCATTTGCCAAGAACTACATCCGCCGCGTTGAGCAAATCTGGCATGTACCATTTCTCGGTCCGAATGCGGCGCAGACGGCCGGAGGCGTCGACACCCGCAAAGGGGCAGGCCACCAGGCCGTACCAGCCGTCCGGAAGAACCTGCACTGCCGTGAGCGCGTCCCCGCCGATCTCGAAGCCGCCGAAGGTAATCAGGACGCATGGCGCTGATGGGGGGATGTCGAGAGTCCTGCGGACTTGGGCGGGCGGCATGCGTGCTTTGCGGACGATGAGGGGAAGTTCGATGGTTTGTGATGGGCGATCTTGGAAGGATGGTATTGGGATGTGGCCAGGCATGCGGAGGAGGTAGTCTGCGTCTGCGTACATCTCTGCACACTGTTGAACCAGCCGTTTGTGGTGATCCGTGGTTCCGATGGCGGAGAAGATGGCGTCGAAGGTGAAGTTGGTGATCATGACGGAAGGAATGCCCACTTGCTTTTGAAAATGGAAAGGGATGGACCCGTTATCAGAACACTGTCGGATGCCCTTCCAGCCGTTACCTTCATCATACCTTTGCAACAACCGCTGGCAAAAACGGTGCATCCAAGCACACTACGTCCAACCGCTCATTTTCCATCCACACTGCCTCCTGTTCCTTTACGGTCTCCGCGCTTTCCAGAAACAGCTCCAATTGCCGCATTGTCTCGTCCACATCCACCGTGACGGGGTCTCTCTGCACCACACCGGGATCCAAAGTCGCGATGCTCCTTAATGTGCAGCTGAGGTATTCTTCGAGCAAGCCCAGGAAAATGAAGGATGGCGCCGAGCTCACGATGGTGACATAGTGGCCTAGCTCGAGAAGATACCGGATGGTGACCGTTGCCCGTCTAGTGGAGGCATTTGATGAAGAAGAGTGCATGAGGGAAGCAGCCCTGCGCTCATGAAAAGCAGGCAAAGAGAAACATCAATTACATACGTAGCATGTCCGAAACCTGGCATTGGAAGAAGAATCCCATACGAAACAGAAATTTAGGTATTCAGCCGAAATGATTTGAATGAACCGATAGGTTGATTGGTGCCACTCACCATGTCCACTAATATAAAATGCTATCCGAAGCGGTCGCTCCACCGGCATAGCCTCAAGATCCGTGCACAACATTTGGTTCAATTTCTGGGTGCGAGTATCTGACTTTGCTTCGTATTTCTTTCGCTCAGGCTTCGGGAGAGCCCGACTCACTGGAGAAGACACGCCGGAGGAGGAGGGAAAGTCTCCGAGATGAAATACCGGGCCAGACCCAAGGGTCAACATGAAAGGATGACGTTACGATGCGCAACGGAATGGGAGGAGAAGCATGTGAAAGCTACTGGTCTTTCAGATGCGATGCGGGAAAGGTCCACAATGCTAAACTGACGCGTTCGAAGCTTTTTACGACGCGCGTCCAGGTTTTCAAATTAGGTTTCACGCGTTTTGTCCGAAATGTGTGTACTGTACTGTACTATTGGCAATTTGCCATTGAAGGAAATTCTATCGGATTACCAACGCTATCTATATCCGTTTAGGGAGTCTCTATTGAGTTGCGTAGCTCAGTGGATCGTTCAAATTCTAGGGTGGATTTATACAAATGGGGATATCTACATGCGGGTATGCGCATCTACCATGTGCACTTCAAGCTGTTGCACTCGGTGCCCTTTGCGACGGCCTTGTTCTGAATGGCCGTGCACGCAACTGACATGCCTTGCTTGGAGATGCATGCGTTGAAGTCGTTCCACAGCTGGCGCTGCTGGTCCCAGCACTGGGGCTGAACATCCGCGCAACGGGTGGTGCCTGGAGCAGTGGTGGGTTTGGGTGCAGGTGGTGGCGCGGTGGTAGCGGTGGGCTTGGGAGTGGCACGCGTCCTGGTCCGGCGGGTTTGACTAGGCTTGGGGACAGCGGTGGAGGGTTTAGGAACGGGAGCCGCGGTTGTCGGCTTGGGTTGAGGGGCGGCGGTGGTAGGCTTGGGAATGGGAGCGGCGGTGGTAGGTTTTGGGACGGGAGCAGCCGTGCTAGGCTTTGGGGCGGTACTCCCAGCAACAACAAAGTCAATGCAGCTCTCGTAGGTCTGGTTGGCTTCGCGGGAATCCCACCACCATTGGAGAGCGCATTGTCCGGGCTTTGTGCATTTGCCACCCAAGTCGGGGATGGTGACGGCGAAGTTGCGCTCGGCAGCGACTGCAGGAGTTCTCGTCGACGCGTAGACGGAAAAGTAGATCAACTCCTTTCCGATCAAAGTGTTCGTGGCGAGGTCGACAACGGAGACGTTGGCGGTACCAGTATGGGGTGCACGAATGTCGACCGTAATAGGAACGACTTGGCCAGCGGTGTAGGACTCCACGCGGTCGACGTTGTCCGCAAACGAATATCCCTTGCAAAGCTGGAGGTTGCACTTAGAGGGATCCGTACCGGCAGGCAACTTCTGCATCAAGTCCTGCACATTGCCGTTGGGATCGGCGGCTTGGGTGTTGAAGATGGCGTTTCCGCAATTTGTCTGGTACGCCGGACCGACGGTGCGTCCGACGGGAGATGTCACCCGGCCGTGGGCAGCGACGCTGGTGGCCAAGGCCAAAAGGGGAAGAGCTGACTTGACTAACATGGCTGTGATGCTTGAGATGTCGCGAATGGGGATGAACTGGGGGAATGTGGAGTTTGGCGCCTTCTTAAATACCCTTTTTCACCTCGCTGCAGGCGTCATTCCTTCGCTCGGGTCCTTCAAGAGATCTCATGCATCGCTACATGCGGTAACATCAACCTACGCTTTGTATCGATGTTAGGGCAACGGTATCCACCGAACGCATTTTTGTGAGCTGCCGTAGGACGGATGCCCAATGGAGCAAGTGCTCAACGACGCTGGCCGCGCTCACGGCGGAGCGGGCGGTATAACCTTTGTAAGCGAGGATGACAGCCATTGTTCAAGCTTGGTTTCCGTCGTCCTCGACACGAGGGCCTGCACAAACCAAGATCGAATACCGACAAGTTTTCGAGTTTCACATTTCGTGCGAGGTCCAATGGTGTCAGAAGTTAAAGTTCCCGGGTGGGGTCCCAATCCACGATGCTGTCGATCGAGCGACGCCATTGGTTCTTTTTTGCTGACGTAAACCGCGTTCATATGCAAGCCCCGTCAAAATTTGCGTTGCGAATAGGACCAAACCAATGTGGCAGAGCCAAGGTGCGTTGGACTCTGGATGCTATGGATGAAAGCAGCCAGCTACATACTGTACGTACAGTATGTGTGCCTTCCTGACCAAAAGAGCACAGATCTCCAGATTCCCTCCAGCCTTGTTTCTCGACAACGGCTCATCTAGAACACACAGATTTTATTCGACCTAGCTCTGGTAATGTTACAGGGCTAGTTTGCGAAAGGAAACCGAATGGCTGATGATGGACTTGGTCCAGCACCTTCTTTGGAATCATATGCCCAAATACCATTCACGTTGAGTGAGTATGCTGCCTTCATCTCCACTCTGCTCCTGGAAATTGAATGTCATGGAAAAATAGCCTTATCCTCTCTAGCAGCAAGTGCTTCCTCTCAAAGTGAGAGAAAAGGACCGCGTACTGTCGGTCCAGCTTTTCCTTCGGCCGCTGCTGCGGCGCTGCCAAAGAATGCTTTGTGCAATGCATATCGTCTATGCATTCCGGTCCTTTCCAACGGTGAGAAAAGACGTTCCTGATGAACACGCGCTGAATTCATTTTTTCGACGAGAAGGAAAGAAAAAAGCCCAGCCTTTGCCCCTGCACGTTAGATTCAAGTGGATGTATCCAACAGAGATGAGCTGGGATGGGTAGTGTTGTCGCCTTTACCTGTCTATCGAACGGTCAAGGAAAAGAAAGGCAAAAATCATTGAAAACGCGATGTTCCATCCAAACGCGTTACGCGTCAACGGGCTTTTCTGCAGGTAGTATCCTCAGGTTGGAATCGTAAAGAGTTTGGCCGGCTTCTGGTACATGAAATCTGGGCAATGATTTCGACCCTGCACATCGGAATACCGTGGTAGGAGTTGACGGACCCCCGGTGCACGGACATCGGTACTAACGGCAAACACGGTTCCCAGACAGCCACTGGCAATCCCCGATTGTTTGGAGTTGGAGGGGTGACGACGCCGCTCCACAATAATGCCATAAAGGCTCTCGCACAGCCTGGCAGCGTGAACGAGCATGCGTTGCGGCGATTCTCTGTCTTTTCTCCAAACCGGATAGAACACGCATATATACAGCTGTACAGCGATATCGGAGGCCTCTCACTTCGCAAACGTTCCTCGACGCTGCGAACCTCCACTTCCAGTTGATATCGCAAACGACATGGCTACCATCGACCCAAAAACCTGCCTGCAGGACCCGAACGTGCAGGCCTACCTCAAAAATGCGACGAGCGCCACAATCCAGACGGTCATCGGCACGACCATCGAGCGGGTGACCTACACGCTGGCTCCGGCGGCCCTGGTGAGTGTGAAGATTCTTGGGCCCTGGCTTCGTCTCGCTCCGATGGGGTCCATTGATCTGATATGATATTTTCGGCAAATCAGACATCAGGCGCCATCGCTCCGATCGTACTCTACAACCTCTTTATCTGCATGCGAAGGCTCATCTTCAGCCGCCGCAATCTCCGCTCCCTGAGTCTCCTTCTCGGGTTCCTCGCCATCGGATTCAGCATGGCCGTTCTATGGCATGTCCTGCTCACACCGAACTCACGGACGCTGGGTGGCCTCGCCCTTGGAATGTGCGGCTACGTCGTTGCTCTGTTTTCCCTCTGCACCGCCGGGACGGTCAGATTCGCCTTGCCACTCGCCAAGAGGGCACGCCAACGGAGCTTGTACTGGGTCTCCGCGTTCATGACCCTCGGCTTGAGCGCCGCCACGCTCGCTGTCGGATTTATGGATCTGAACACACACACGGGGGACGCGGCTTCGTTCCAGTTCTCCCTGGTGTTCAGTTACTTGAACTTGGGACTTCCCGCCTGGTACGGTCTCTGCTCCATTGTGTGCTTCTCTTATCAGGTGTGCTTCTTCTGTCCCATTGCATTGGATCCAAAGCCGAGCACCTTCTAACCCTCCGACACATCTCTAGCTCTACAAAACCCGCCAATCCATCGGAAGCCTGAAGAAGCTGAAATCCTTAGAAATCGCGAACCACTTGCTTGTGGTCCTCAACATCGTCCTCATCGCCTCCTACATCGGTATATCCCATTCACACACTTCCAGCGAATCATTTTCGTTCATTCGACTCACCCATGCCTTTTCCTTTCCCCTCGTAGCCCTCGTCCCCTTCGTGAAGCGCGACCAACGTTTCGACTCTCCCCTTGCCATCCTCTTCGGCTCCCTCTTCCTCGCCATCGAAAACAACTTCGAAGTCGTCTCCGACGTCGTTCAGCAAACCGCGACCTCCATCGAAGCCAACAGCTATGCCCTCGGTAGCGTCAAGAACTCTGGCAACGGCAAACAGACATCCTCCCAGGTCCCTGTCAGCAACAATGGTTATGGAAACAGCAACAGCCTGTCGGGAGGATCGGGCAATGGAAGCGGAAATGGAAGCGGAAATGGAGGCATGTATGGCACCCAGCCTTACCTTCGTGATGGAGCGCAACCGGGTTACCGGAGTGAATACGGGACGTACAGGGGTGAATCCAAGTACGGAAACTCCAGTCACGGATTCTAGATTCGGCGACCGTCTCGTTCGACTCGATAGTTCACATCCATGTATACCATCTCGCATGCCCCACTCCATTCACGAACTGCACGCTGGTCGTTCAGCCCATTTCCATCTGTAGATTTGCATCAATACGCTGGCGTATCATATAGACTTATCCCGCTTGACCCTCAGATGGCGTATACTAGTGTACAGTACTTTCCATATGTATGTCTCGTCAATAGAACACTTCAAGGCTATGTTTTTGAAGAACGTCGCCGGGTTTGAAATCGACTGAAAGCGAAAAGTGATGAGTCGCGCCGAGTGTCATCAGTGGGCCACGTTTGGATTCCACCCGCCCCGCCAAGTGAGAAAGGTGCGAAACAACTGGCACCCAAACACCACTTTATTTTACGGCAATCAACAACAAGGATAGCAACATGTCCGTCGACGATCTTATAGGTGGGTGCCGTCGGTCTGTCCTGGTTGATTGTCTGTCTGTCCACCCGCTTCTCCAGAGAGGCAGCACACTCATCTTGTGACGTGCAAACATCAGTTAAAGCTACCAGCGAACGCAACACAGGGGAGGATTGGGGTCTTATCATATCAATATGTGAAAAGGCCGATAGGTGAGATCGCTGGCTTGTTTCTGGCCCTCTAGTACAAGAAGTGCTGACGCATCGCAACCCCCAGCTCGGAGCCCGCAGCCCGCGAAGCAGTACAAGCTCTTGTCAAACGCATCCAGCACCGCAACGTCAACGTACGTCCGGTTGTAGTCACATCACCTCAAAACTGCTTATGCTAAACCTCATACTCCGCAGGTGGTGCTATTTGCGTTGACCGTGTCGAACTCCTTAGTCCATAACTGCGGCAAAACACTCCGGCGAGAAATCTCGTCTCGAGCGTTTGTAGATGCTTTGACCAAGCAGGTCGCCAACAAGTCTGTACATGAGGTTGTGCGCACGCGGATCCTCGATTTCATTCAACAATGGGCTGAGGAGTTCAAGGCGGATCCTTCTTTGGGGTATGGTACCTTTCGATGACCCGTGAGGAGCGATACCTTTCCTGACTCACCGAAATGCTGGGATACACAGGTTCATGGTGGATACATACAATGACCTGAAATCGAAAGGATACAGCTTCCCATCGCCGCACAAACCAGATGTCGTGAAGGTAGTTTGCGGAAGGAGCGGCAGCTTGCTTTGGTGGAACTATACCTGATTCAAAAGTGATACCACAGACGCAAGCAATGCTTGACAAGGAAAAAGAGGACGAGGAGCTGCAACTCGCTTTGGCGTTGTCTTTGTCGGCACAAGAATCAAGCAAATCGTCTAAGGTAGGGATTGGCTTCGATATACTGCATACGTGCGACGTGCGTACTGATACTTCATCGATCGACAGAGGGACTCGAGATCCGACAGGCCAAAGACACCAATACCCAAGCAGGTGCGTCGCATGGGCATTCATTCCGTAAAAGGATGTTGATCGAAGTACTCACGGTCTTTCCCAATAGACCGGTCCCAAAGTACTGTTCCACGTCCGGGCATTATATGACTTCGCAGGAACAGAGGAAGGCGAACTCCGCCTAACACGCGGGGACGTAGTCGATGTCTACGACGCAACGACATTCCAAGAGTGGTGGAAAGGGGAAGTGCGAGGACAAATCGGAATATTCCCATCGAATTACGTGGAGAAGGTTGAAGGAGCCGGGATGGCGGCTGCCGCGGTCGCGGAGGCGTCGCGGGCTTCGAAGGACGGCGAATCGGAGGTGTTGGCGAATGCTAGGAAGATTCGGCAGTTTCAGCAGACGTTGGCTGGGATTGACCCGTCGAGGGATAGCTTTGCCGAGAACGACGTTTTGCAGGTAGGACGAGTGTACCTTCACCCCTCGGTACTGCCTCGTCGCTTGGTCTCTAATCCCGCCATGCTTGTGGCATTATAGCAAAGCTACAGCGACATACTTCACCTTCGACCGAAGCTGCTCAAGCTACTGGAAACTTATCGGACGAAACAAGGTAGGATGACTGGCGCACGCTGGAATGCGAGAACCCAGTTGATGCTCATGAAACGCTGCATTTTTTTTGCCACAGATGAGCTAGTACTCGTAAACGACAGGTTTACGAACGCATGTCTGACGTATCACAGACTCATGGAGGCGTCAATGGCCCAGTCGAGAGGTGAGTCTGCCTGTTCCCCATCTTTTCACCAGTGATCGCTTCATTGACATCTCCGGCCAACAGCCTATCAACCCCAACACATCCCTGCTCCACATCACCACCCAAACTCTTACGTCGCGGCTCCACCAGCAGGTTACGAAGCAGCCCCACCAGCACAACAGCCCGGGTACTACACGTATCACACCGCGCCGCCTGGCGCAGCGCACTACCAGCCAGGTCCGCCTCAGCAGGCCCCACCGCAACAACATGCGCCTCCAGAGCAGTACGCTGAGTACCCACCTCACCAACAACAATCGGGGCTACATGCGCCGCCAGGGCAACAGCAGCCGCCGATTGCGTATCAGCAGTACTGAGGGGTGTAGTGAGCAAGGGTCCGCTCTAGTGTCATAGTGGCGTATCAGGGATGGGGGGTGTGCAGCAGTCTTTCCGATTTATTACGTTGGCCAAATTCGCCCCCCTGCACGCAGAGCTCCAAACTCTTAGGATTAGGTTTCTTACCTTGCACCTGTTAGCTGGTAGCTGAACAGACAACTTCCGCAATAATCGTTTCTTTTCCGGGCGAAAACGCGCCCAGCCATGCAAGTGTGATTTTTTGTTAATGCCCCATCTATCGCAAACTTATGGCTGTGTACAAAATCGCCATGGTCTTAAATTAATGGGGCATGGCGGCTCCCCCGATCGTTTTCTATGGACGCTAGACTAGAACGCAGATGCGGGCACATGTTCGTATGACAGCGCACATGGCTAGGGTAGGTCCCTAACGTATTTCTCCCTGCGCATGCCTGACCTCTGGTCCCATATTCCGAGGTCCCGCCGCGCTGGTCTGCGTTTGCAACGCTGCTTTGTTTCCCTCGCCTGACCAAGGACGTCGATGTCTCCTCGGCCCTGTCTCCCACATGTGTTTCCCGGCAGTCAGCGATCCTCCCTCGCGGACCGACCCTCGAGACTATAGATGTTTTCGTAGTCCATGTTCTCGAACCCATCCTTTCTCAACTCTACAGCTCATGATCCTGCAAGAGCATATTGGGGATCCCGTCTTTTATCGGATACACGTGACCGCAGCCGTTGCAGACCATTTCGGCTTCTTTGACCCGTGTCTGAATAAAGTGTACTCGATGGGTTAATGAGTGGACCGACAGCTTTGAGAACCGGATTTTGATGCCGTTACCTCCAGGATGACTTTATGCACTGCTTTTAGGAACTCGGTATCCCGCAATTCGGGGATCTCTTTGGGGAGTTGTGCGATGCCCAGCTGTATAATCGAAGAATCGATCGTTAGGTTTCAACGTTCCTGTGGTTTGTGTTCTCTCTTCCGCCCATGAACGTGTACCACTATGAGACTTGATGGCATCCGCCCCGCCTCTGCGCAGGTTCTACCGATGCCTCACACGTTCTTCCCCCTCCTCGTCCTTCTCCTCTTCACTCTTCCATAACTCAGCTGACTACCGCCCAAGAAAAACCTACCACAAAAGCCGTATCAACCAACACATTCCAGTCCAACCTATCCAGCATCCGCCTCACAAAGTCCTCGTTGAACTCCGCCTCTACCGCTTCCAACTCGACGTTCCGCAGTGCTAGGGGGTATGAGGCGCCTGGCGGGCATTGTTTGGCGTGGCATTGAAGGACGTTGTGGGTGATTAACCTGGGAGTTGGGTTGAGGTGAGCGTTGGGGGTCTATCAGGCGACAACTTTCGACATGGGCAGAGCAAACAAGACCTGCGACGAAAACTAGCGGGGATTTGGAAGAAGGAACCTATCTGCTCACCTCATATTTGCTGGATATGCTCTTCTTTGACTGTCGGTGTTGGGGATAGTTTGTCGAGGTGCTTGCCGAGAAATGCACAGATATTGCGTCGACAACCAAGTTCGATAAATGAAAATAAATAGACTGCACTGCACGTGCGTGGCTTAGCCCCTTCCTTCTGCTCTCGCTCCAGCACAAAAGAGAACACTCCTCCGCTTCCTCTCGTTTGATTCCTCAACATATTTACCACGGGCACTTTACCTCGGCTCCAGAAGTCACCGCAGGCACCCCGCAAAGGGCCTGCGGTCTTGGTGGATGTTCGTAAATGGAGAGCACCCAGATCAAACCACCTTAGGAAGTCTTAATAATCCGTCCCGACTATACAGGGACTCTCTTTTGCGGGTCTCTTTTTCCGTCGGGACGGTTCGCTGGCTTCAGATATATGTTTCTTTCTTTTGGATTTGATGGATGGGATGAACGGGGGTCAGGGGACAAGGAGAATGATGGGGGCTTCGTTTCGACGGTTTCTGAGAAATGGGGAACTCCAGAGCATAGCGCAGGTTAGGACGGGACTCGTCGTCCTCTATTGGATTGGGCACCACCCGGTAACTCCGTTGTTTGAGACTACGGTTGTAAGACTTGGGGAGTAACTACCACTTCGATCGAGTAGCGCTCTTGACGTCTGGATGGCGTTCTCCTCTTTGCCGTCCGTTTGTTGATGCGAGCGGAGGATAGTTCCTGTTGAACGCCAGCGGTATGGATGATGTACTTCTGGGATGCGGGAGTCTCTGTCGCTCTCGATTGTGTGGACAGGAACTCTTGCCGTGGAACTTGCGGGGTATCGAGTGCGGAAAGTATCCACAGCTGGTCGCTGGAGGATAACGAAATGTTTCTGGGGCCAGGAAGCACCTGAGCAAATGCGCGTTACGATGAAGCAAAGAGGATGGGAGAGCAAATGCCAAAACGTTTATTGAAGAAAGAGAAGACGATCTGATATACAGTAAGCAACGAGTCGAACGTATGCACAAGCAGATCCAGTAGACTTAAATCTATACTACAAAAGAAAGGTACAAAGCTACAGTATCTACAAAGCGCCGCAGGAGATCAACTCCATCTACGCCTTCTTGTAACACCAAGGCTTGTTGTTGGGGTTAGGTGTCAACGCCTTCCAGCAGCATCCCTTCGATTCGCACCCGCTTTGCGTGATGCCAGGGTTTCCACAGTCGACCCTCGAGTCAGTCGAGACGGCGCATGGGTCGGCTTCCTTGAAAAAGCAGTAAGCATCCCCGGGCTTTGCGTTCCAGCAGCATCCGGAAGCTTCACACCCAGACTGGGTGATTCCGGCGGCTCCGCAGTCGGTGCGTTTAAAGACGTTGGAGAGGTTGCATGTTCCCGGGGTGGGGTTGGAGGTTGGGCTTGGGGAAGGGGGGGCGGTCGATGTGGGTTGCACTGTGGGCTTTGCGGTGGTGGTAGGCTTTGCAATGGTGGTGGCGCTGGGCGCCTCGCTCTTGACGGTGGATGTGGGGACGGTTGAGGAAGTGGATGGCTTAGGGGGAGGAGTGTCACCGCCGCTGATGGAGATGTCCGCGCAGCTAAGGTAGACCTGCTCCGTCTGCTGCGAGTTCCACTTGAAGGAGAGGAGGGTGCGCTTAGAGGAGTAGTTCGGTATCTTGATCTTGGACGAAACGGTATATCCGCCGGCTATGGAGGTGTAGCACGACCCTTTCGGGGCCCTGTCCACGCTCTGGCACCTCGACCCGTCGTTGAAGGATCCACATGTGAACCAGTCCGTCCTGTGACACGGTGCACCGGCGGGACAGTCGGGGTTGAACCCGCACTTCTGGCCGGGGACATCAGTGCATTTCAGAAGTCCAGCCTCGAAGCACTTCTCGGCCGCTCGTTTCTCCGCGATGGTGGGGAGGTATCCGGGCGTCAAGAACTTGTCGACGAGCTCTTGGTCCTGGCAGATTCGGTAGCTGAACATACCCCCGTGATCTCCATTGTTGTCGACGCACCATTGCACATCAACGATGTCGCCGGCCTTGTAGTCGACGACGGTGGAGTTGCCCCATGCCGGTCCCGGCTGGTTGTAATCCTTGCTCACACGGGCGTTGTAACCGCACGGTCCGCTGCGACCGACGTCGGCGGCATTGAGGTCGGGCCAGGCGGGGACGGGCTCGAGGATGGCGCATTCGGGGCAGGTGTCGATGCCGGCTTCACTTGCGAGACGAGTGCGGGAGAAGGGGATGGTGAGGTAGCCGTGCGCGTGGACGGATGCCACGCCAAAGGCGAGGAGAGAGAGAGATGATGCGAGCATCTTGCGGGTATGCTGCTAGGCGGCGTGTAATGCGAAAGATGGATGTTGGCAGACGGAAGGATGGGATGCAACCGGGAGCACCCTCTTTTATACCCTCACAGAACAGTTCTCCGCCAAGAGCATTGAGCCCGACATCCCCCCGGCTGCATGAAGTCATCGCTGTGTGGACACATCCTGCTCTCAAGTGCCCACCTCCAGCGATGATCCTTCTCGTTTATCCCCACACAGCGCAACATCACCGCGTTGGCGACGGCGACGCGTTGGATGCGTGCAAAGAGTCCCGCTGCGAGTGTCGCACGCGTTGTGGATCGGCGGGAAAGGGTTTGTGAATTCTCGTACCGAGTCGCTTCATCCGGAACCGCGTGACGGATTTGTGGTAGTCCCTGAAAGTGCCGAACTCTCCGGGCGGCCGATCCAGGATTCATGGGGTATGCATAAGTTTCGTTTCGTTGAAGTCGCTGCTGTCGGGACTTGGGAATGCAAGGGGAGTTGAGTAAACCCTGGAACTCTGGGAAGCGGCGAGCGTGGCCGAAGGGCTTGCGCGCGCAAATTCCGTCAGGTGGACGGCGCGCCATGGATCCCGTGCTCCCGAAAACGGCCCCGTGCTCCCGATCGGATGCCCAGGGTTGGGATACACAAATTTCTTTTGACGGTGTGTTTTTCCCCGGTGATTGACAGCACTTTCTTTTCGTCTGTCGACTTTGTGGTTGAAGCTCCGTCGACAGATCATGCTGGTCATGACGGCATAATGTTCAGAGCCTCGACAGCTTGAACTGCGATGCTTTACGCGTGAAAGGGAGGCGTGTGAGCCATGGGGTAAGAACTCACTTCTGACTTACATATGGTCCGACGCCGCATACATACAGCAGTAACTCCGCCGCATACTTGAACGACCGCGGCTCCTTTCTCCTTGGAAGGTCCTTGACCGTGGTATGACTCGTATGAGAATTCTCACTTAAAGCTTCTGAGTTACCACTGTCCGACCTCTCCGTTGGAAGTGTGGATGCTCATACTAGCCTCATAGCCGACCGCCATGGCAAAGCCTCTTGCACGAGGAAGGAACAAACGGAGTCGGAATCGGACGTCGCGGCGGTGACAGGTGTGGAGAGATTGGTTGATGCAGCGTTGATGGTTTGTCCGGAGCAAACGTGAGCGAAAATCCAGCCTCCCTCTGTATGCTTGGAGAAAGCTTGCAGTGGGGTTTAGTGGGAAGAGTGATGAGAAGGTGATCTTACCCCAGCGGCTGGCGGACGCAGGGGTTCGATCCACCCCTTTCTGTCTTTGAGGGAACGGAAAACAGCTGGAACACATTGCTAGAGCCTTTTCCGAGGTACCAAGGAAAGTGAGTAAATGCTACTCTGCGATCAAGGCAACCCGTTTCTCATGTCGGCCAGAGCACAGTTCTATTAGGTATGCTTCAAAAGAGAGATCCCCGGGTCAAAACAAATCATCAACGAACATGCGTCGGTATTGCATCAAGCCGCTCCGGCGGCAACTCTACCGAGTTAAGAGACTTTCGGGTCTGCTTTCGGGTGACGGTGAAGGGAAAGGGAAAGGCCACAGTCCAGTACCCCTGCGTGTGCTTGGAGACCTCCACCGTGCTGCAGTCACTCACCAACGAAGTTTCATAGACCGTTGATATGCAGGGGCTACTCCCTTCCCAAATCTGCCAGCCTTTGCTGTTACCGACACAGACGGGGGAAAAAAGCACTCGATTTGATTTGCTCTTGCGGTCACGTGAGTGACCCAGAGACTCGTGGCATGCTGTCACTTGCTGAATCGGAATTCGCTTCAACGAGAACCACCGCATTCGCAGAAGCCTGGAAAACTGCAAATATACAGTACACACCCACGCACGATTACCGTCCTTCAGCATAACTCGTCCTGTTAGGTTATATCCTGTGGAAAGAGCGGTGCAATATTGGAGCTCGCTGAGCTGCGACTGATTTGAAAAACGCAGATAGCGAGGGGTCGATTAACCTTGGAACACTGGCCTACGGAGAGATCGCCTGACAAAGTCAGCATCACTGCACGACAGACTGCAGCAAGGGGGGTCTATTGCGGACGAAGAACGATCGCACTTCCTTCAACGGAGAGCCATCCCGAGGTCGCATTTCTTCGAGCGTGGGTTTTGTGTGGCCAAGCGGCTGGCACGACAACTGTATACACCATGTCCTCCCTGGTCTGCCGTGGACTTCTGGCGACAAAGAGCTCGGCCGTTCGATCTGCTAGCCCTCTGAAAACGCGGTCACCCGCAATTCGCTACGCGGCACGAACGCCGCAACGGACAATATGGACTCATACGCACACACGAACCGAGCGCCAACGGATGTTCAATGGGCGGAGTTCGAATAGCGGAAGATTTCAGCAGCAACAAAGGAGAGGAATATTCGGACCGGCCAGAATTGTTTTCTCCATGATCAGGCTACCGGTGGCCGCCGCTGGTGCTGCCGGTGGGACGCTGACTTACATCAATTACAAATTCAATGGTTGGTATCCTCTAGCTGCAGTCTGGTTGGCCGTAACGTGGCCGTAACGGTTTCTAACCTGTTTTGCACAGAGTTCCATCGCGAATACGTGCCAGATTGGATGAAGGATGCCTTCGGCAAAGCCAACGAGTTTCTAAATGATATTGACCTGGGCAAAATGGAAATGCCAGAATTCAGCTTCGGCGATTTCAAGTTCCCCGACCTCGACATCGATTTCTCCAAGTTCAAACTCCCCG
Source organism: Fimicolochytrium jonesii (assembly GCF_025526975.1). Classification (NCBI taxonomy): domain Eukaryota; kingdom Fungi; phylum Chytridiomycota; class Chytridiomycetes; order Spizellomycetales; family Powellomycetaceae; genus Fimicolochytrium; species Fimicolochytrium jonesii. Next base: position 329,863 of record NW_026515686.1, read on the forward strand.
ACATCAGTGCACATTCCTCTTTACCGGGCTTGGACAAGGCCGCAGAAAAGTTCGACGCGCTTACAACCGCTGCATTAGATAGTGCAGCTTTCGTGCAGCCGCCAATGGTGGAAGAGGTCGTTCAGCATAAGGCCGTGCCTACGAAAGTGAAGGGGCCATCATTACCCCCACCAGATGAAGACCTCATGGTTTTGACAAAGAAGCTTATCGAAATTCGCAATCTGTTGAAGACGGTCGACAATAATGCGAAGATGACGCTTCCGAGTATCGTTGTTGTCGGTTCACAAAGCTCTGGGAAAAGTTCTGTCTTGGAGGCTATTGTTGGCCATGAGTTCCTGCCAAAGTAAGGAAGCGGCACAAGCCACGCACACTTTCAGATGCATATGCTAACAAGTCCGTTTCCCAATTTGAACAGAGGATCGAATATGGTCACGCGGCGCCCAATCGAGCTGACCCTCATCCACACACCGGACAGCAAGGAAGAATATGCAGAGTTCCCACAGTTGGGTCTAGGGAAAGTGCCGGACTTCAAAGACGTTCAAAAGACGTTGACCGACTTGAACTTGGCGGTCTCGGACGCGGAATGCGTGTCGGACAACCCGATCGAGCTCAAAGTGTTTTCGCCCAACGTCCCAGATTTGACACTGGTGGATCTCCCGGGTTACATCCAGATCCATAACCGCAACCAACCTGCGATACTGAAGGAAAAGATCGCAGAGCTCTGCGAAAAGTACATCAGGGAACCAAATATCATCCTGGCGGTATGCTCCGCCGATGTGGATCTGGCAAACTCGGAAGCACTCCGAGCGAGCCGGAAAGTGGATCCAACCGGCAAGCGGACGATCGGCGTCGTCACAAAGATGGATCTGGTCGACGAGAACACGGGTGTGGGCATTCTCACCAACCGGGACTACCCACTCCAACTGGGGTACATCGGCGTTGTCTGTAAAAAGTCGGGCAATGACGTGGATACCCGAGCCCTTATTCGGTCAGAGGACTCGTTCTTTGGCTCGAACCCTGCCTATCGGTCGAACAAGGTCATGGTGGGGACAGGAACACTCCGCAGGCGCCTCATGCAGGTTTTGGAAGACCACATGGCCAAATCGCTGACCACGATCTCGGACGCCGTGCAACACGAACTCGACGAAGCGCGCTACCAATTCAAAGTTCACTACAACGACCGGCGAATCAGCGCCGAGAGCTACGTCGCCGAATCCATCGACCTCCTCAAACAAAAGTTCAAAGAGTTTGCGGGCCAGTTCGGTAAACCGCAAGTGAGGGAAGAAGTCCGCATGATGCTCGAACAGAAGGTGCTCGCCATCTGCGGCGACATGTACTGGAGCGACGACCGTATCGCGAACTTACCGAAAGTTTGCCTCACGGATCCGTTCTGGCAGGCCCGCCTGGACGTCATTTCGGGCGCGTTGACGAAAAGCGGGGTGGGGAGGGCATCCGTCCAACTGGTCGCCGACGTGCTGACGCGCAACATGGAGCGGCTGACATCGACGGAGCCGTGGGTGCATCACCCCGACGGCCGCGCGAAAGTGATAAATTTCAGCACGGAGCTGCTGAAAGCCAAATTCCACACCGCGGTCGATCAGGTCGAAAACACCATTAAACCGTACAAGTTTGAGGTGGAATGTACGCCTGCGGAATGGGCGGAGGGCCAGAAACGCGCCGTCGAGATGCTGGAGAGGGAGGTTGTGCATGCCAAGGAGCAGTTGGAGGCTATCAAGAAGGCCGTCGGGCAACGGAAGCTGAGGAATGCGATGAAGTATGTGCAGAAAACGGATCGGGAGGATGCAGTGAGACGCCAATCACAACCACCACCGCCAGTTTCCGCACCCGCCGACTCAAAAGCCACCCCCGAACCCACCCCCGACCTCCCCGACGCCCACCCCTTCCCCTCTCCTCTCCTCACCAAAGCCCGCGAAGCCCTCGTCCACCAATTCCGCATCTCTCTCCTCCAACAACGCACCTCGGCGGTAAAATCCCGCCAATGCGCCTCCCCCGACAACAAACCCTGCTGCCCCGAAGTCTTCCTCTCTGTCGTCGCCGAGAAACTCACCTACACAGCCGTGATGTTCATCTGGGTCGAGCTGCTCAACGAGTTCTTCTTCCAAATCCCGAGAGAGATTGATAACAAGCTGTATTATGACCTGAGTAGACGCGAGATTAGGGAGTTTGCGCGGCAGAACCCGGTTGTGAGCAGGCATTTGGAGGTGCAGGAGAAACGAGCAACGTTGGAGGTTGTTATGGAGAAGTTGAGGGAGTTGAGGGGGAAGCGGTAGTGGATGGACGGGTTTACCATGGTGTTTTGGAGGAGTGAGAGATTTCATCATGCATCTTTTCTGTAGATCTGTCTGTTTTCACATCTGTTCTTATTGTGCATACCCCTGGTCGATCTATGTTACATGTCAGATACATATTATCATCAAGTCATCTCTTTACGTACTGCACGTGGAAAGCTAGTCTGAGTATATTGACCAGCAACCTCTGCCTACTACGCCTTTCAAGGGTCTGAACATAAGAACTTGCGAAGTTCCGTCCGGATCAGTCGATGAATGCATCGCGTTTCTCACAACGCCTTTTTCGACTTCTTCTTGTCGGCACGTTTGTACCCGGGGAGTGACTGTGGTGGGAAGGAGAATGGGAGATGTCGCGCACGTTTAGGTTTCTCTTCAATGGTAGTAAGAGCTCTCTCTTCCGTGAGGAGGACAGAGAACAACGGAACACCTACCGAGCTCGGCCCACTCCTCCAGTAAACCAACATCTGCACCGCCAACCAGGCATTCAGCCCGGTCGCCACCAAAGTCGACACGAGCACATTGACATCATCCACCTCCTGCAGGGTCGTAAACACCCTCGCAGCGGACCCCGCAAACGTCAAAAACGTCGTAATAGCCGACAACTGTCCCGTCGATTTCGCGCGCCAGTTGTTCCAGATCTGCGGCAGCTTCGAGGCTGCGGAGATGGCGACCATTGAGGCGAAGAGCTGTTGGAGTTGGGTGGGGTTGATGAGGGATTCTTCGAAGAGGGCGAGCGTGCTGAGGGAGTAAAGGGAGAGGAAGGCTAGGAGGCCGAAGAGGTTGCGGGAGTAGACGAGGATGAGGCCGAGAATTACGAGGTTTTGGATGTTTATGAAGGCCACTGGATGGTTGGGGAAGAGGTGGCAGTTAGGCTGGATCATATGTTGGAACATCGAGGTGAGAAGATCATCCCCACGGGAAAACCCTCCCCACCAGCTCAGGGGCCTCCCTTCCTTCAACGAGCGACCGTGCCCTTGAACTTACTTTCTCCATAAGTCCCAAACGGATATCCATTCCTCCAGTTGTAAGCCAGCGAGATGGTATAAGCAGCAGTCTCAAGCAGATAACTCGCAAAACTGAGCCCCTGCGTGCTCCGGCTCCCCGTAATCTTTAATATCTGCGGCACTTTCACAATAGTCCCACCAGCCATAATGCCTAGGCCGAGCACCTTACTGACGAACAGCTTCAGGCAATCTACCGACGACAGGTCGAAATGGGCGATCCTGTCGGCGCATTTGGCGCCGACGAGCGGCTCGAGGACGTTGTCCTGCGCGTAGCTTATCAGGCCTGAGAAGGTTTCCATTATGAGCGGCTGTCTGGCTTGACGGCGGTGGTCGTAGAAGATGGGTGCTATAGTTGAGTCGTCGTTGCACCGAGAAGTGCATGTGCCAATGGGACCGATGGAAGCGGAGAAGGGTTCTTGGAAGTTGGTGGGAACTGGGTGGGAACCTGTGGGAACTCTTGCTCGCGTCTCTCCCCAGGTCTCTCTCTGGAGTCTCCCAGCGTCTTCCTTCCCCCAAAGCGGACTTGAACTTCAACCAAGATTTGCACAGAGCGCAAAGAGAACCTTACACTCAGGCGGTCTCGTATAGTCGAAGCAAGGAGAGGTTGACCAAGGATGGCTACAGATGGGAGTGACTATGAACGGGCGCCATCTCAAACCCTCCCCAGCTGGAAGTTCCATGCCGTCGAATACCCCGGATATGTGAAGAACTTTGACAACGTGCTCAAGACGCTCGGCGGGTCCGAAGCAATAGAAAAGGTGGGCGGATGCGTGCTATAGCAGAGCCAATTATTGTCCGGTGGAGATTCGTCCCGGAAAAGGTGGGTTCAGCCACCTACAGAGTGGCACCGGGAAGATGATCTTCAAGTGCTTACAATATTCGCTCCGCGCTTGCAGGCTTTCGCCAACGACCTTAACGTGGTGGAGCTTCGGTACCGGCCAGAAGATCCATTCTCACATCCCATAAACGGAGAAATTATTCAAACGTCAAATATCTTGCTGGGAGTCACAATCCGACGGAAACGCAAAAGGACGGGAAGTGCTGCTGGAGCGCAGGAGCCGGTGGATCCGTCCCAAATTACGACGAGATTTATGGGGACTATTACAAAGACGTGTCGCTTCCGAGGTGAGGGAGAAAATGGGATGTAACGGGCACATCAGAGGTCTAATTTTGTTTTGGCTCAGCCATCGCTGATTATCAATGGACACCTGATCCGCACGACCCGCTTGTCAAGCTGAGACGGGATATGCAAGTTCTGGACAGTAAGAGCTAGTTTTACGGCTAGCGATTGGAGAAGCGCGCGCCTGACATGGTTCCCTGTAGTCGAGGGAATCGAGAAATTCGTCCCAGCGAGGGATAGAGGGCCACAGGAAAACTTGAGGAATATGCCTCCGCCCGCGTTCTCACGGATAGAATGGCCGTTTGACTATGGGTACGTTGGATCATCAACTCGCAAACATTCGTCGTGGTGCGCATATAGTCTTAACGTCGAATGTGTAGATACCGACAGAACATCGCGGTGGTGAAGGTTCTGGTTCGCAAGGAAGGCCAGGCGAGCAACGCGCAACTCCGCATGTCATATCCTGAGACATTTAGCTAACCCTGTTGCCCACTCAGTCCCCTCAAATGAAACTCCTAAACCGTTACGAAAGCGTCAAATTCACCGCTGTCTTCGCGGATGCTAGCAAACGTATAGTTCCCACCAAACCACCAAAAACCGCATCGCTGGCTGGGATCCCCGCCGAAGCGCTCACCCTCATGCAGCAACTCTTCGAGCAGCGACCTTGCTGGACGCGGCTTGCTATCACCAACAACCTCCCGGCTAGATATCGCCCTCTGATCAAGAAACTCCTACCCCTTTATGCTTACTCATACATGGCAGGGCCCTGGAGAGATACGTGGCTGAGATATGGATACGACCCGTGGAATGATAAAGAAGCGAGATTCAGTCAAATCATTGACTTGCGGTTCATGAAGCCGACAAAAGCTGCTTCGAGTTTGAGAGCCAAACGATTGATTGGTGTGATGGAACCGAGCCATTTAGTGGTGAAGCGTACGTTGGGGCCAACTGCCCAGGACCTGGCGGCCGATCGGGCTGAGGACGATCCGTAAGTAGTTTGGCTCACTTACCTGAAGAAGCAATGTGAACAAATGCACTAGATGACTGTGGACTTCGCCATGTAGTCCCGCACCCGATACACATATCTTCGACGGCATACGCACCCGTGACACGGGAACCTTCACCCTAAACGATATCACGGATCCGGACATCATACCTCTCATAAACACGACCCGACGCCTTCGAAGCAGATGCCACGTAAGTCAAACTACCCTACTTGTCTTCTCCCACTCTACCCACACCGTCTCAACCTCATCCCAAACCACGACATGCAGGACCGCGACGGCTGGTTCCGCAAAGGCCACATCGACCTAATCCGCGACCTCATGAAACGAAAGATGAAAGTCGCACTCGGCAAGATCCCGTCGTTCGAGTTCCATTGGGACGATAACGAAGGGGACAGCGAGCCTGATATCCCGTCCGACGACGAACGTACCACACCGAACGTGATGGAAGTCGAGATGATGGCTGATGCGGGTGCGGGGTTGAGTGAGGAGACGCAGGATAAGGTTAAGAGCAAGGTATGGGTGAGGTGTCAGGGCAATAGAGATGGAGATGTGTATTGACTCAATGGCCATATCCAAACAGGTGGGCGAGCTCATGAAATCGCTGCAAGCGGCACAGATGGGCGAGAATGGTGTGTCCCTGCGTGCCTCACAAACCGTCCTGGATGAGACACTAATATGATTTTCTCAAGCAGTGGAAGAGGATCAGGATGAAACTGACCAACATGAAGATGATGCCGATTTTGATTACTATGATGTGAGATACGGTTTCGTGCTAGCTCGAGGACGCCGTGGAAGACTGATCCATTGTTGTCTTTTACCTTCAGGCTTTTGGTGATGATGATGAGGATGAAGACATATAATGATTTGCCTTGGAAGGGCCGTTTCATCCACCATTCTTCACCTCGTCAGGTTTTCGGCGGAATGATGCCCTCGGCTGATGTCCCTTTCCAGTGTCCAAATATATATAGTGTAGCACTTTCATTGAGTAGATTCCGTAGGATAGCTCGGATATCAAATGTCGCATCTGCATTTTGATACCGCTTCGTGGAGAAAAGATGCAACATTGGAAGTGGGACCTTCCACTTCAGTTAGTGTTTCCGTTCATGTCCTTCCTCGGAGACGGATGTCTTCTAAGCTCTCACGCTTGAGCCTTCACACAAAGAACTTCATTATCCCTTCATCTCAGCGACGAAGTAGACTTGGCTCTGCTTTCGTTTCAGCCTCCTGCTTCTTTGCCTTTGGGGTCCTGTTTTGGGGTTTGCCAGGAGGTCTGGTATTGACTGGTATCGAACACCAGCATAAGTCAAGTCCTGACGAGTTCGCACCGTTGAAGCGGAGAGAAGCTCACCATATCAGCCTTCATGAGTCTTTGGAACGCATTGCTACCTACTATGAGAACGATTTCTATGAGTTGAAGCCCACCTCACGGCAATATGCACCTTCGCAGTGCCCAGAGTGCTCTCGCAGGAAGGGGATTGGGACTACCATAATAGAACCTTACGCAGCTGCCTAGCACCAACGCGAACGTCAGGCCTTTATAGACGATAAAACCAGATGCCATAGACTGCAAATGAAGCCCTCCCGGGCGAGTGTCGCTGTGACGAGTGTTCTATGGCTGCAAAGCAGACAGAGCTCTAGCGCTCGTCGCATGGTGTCCCGTACGGGGGAAACGCGCAGGGCTCATATGACCAGCGGCCGCGACGCGTGCCGCATCTGACTGACAGTGACTCTTCTTCACCTGCCTCTGTGCCCTTCCCTTCTGTTCTTACTGCCTCCACCATTTCAAAGACCATTTCACAGACAATTTCCCTGGACTTGGTATGGACATCATCTATCTACCAACAACCCAGTCAGGGAGTGAGGGGGGGAGGGGGGGAGGGGGAAGGAGAAGGAAGAGAAAACCAAAAAATGAAAAGAAAGGTCTTGGTAACGTGCGGGTATATGATAGCTAGCTTCCGAGGAAGTGGGTGCGCTAGAGGCCGGCGAACTGTCGCGGTCATTGTCGTTCCCTTGCCGGGGTGTATGTTGCCCTAGCGCGTTTGCATTTCAGAGTCCCGTGGTGAGGAAAGCGTCTACGGGGTCAATTCGGGACGCTCCTGAGGTGGGGGAAACGGAAGCGAGTCGTGGGTCGGGGCAGGTGTACGCATGGGCCAGTGATTTTGGTAGGCAAGGAGGGCTAGGGATCTGTGGAGGGCACCCTTGAGGACCCAGTCCACGGTGTGCGGTGTAACGTCAGAGGAAACTTGGACGATAATGGGCCCTTCCGAGAGGGCTGAAAATGATGTAGAGCAGAGCGTCGAGAGCTCTCGCCGGACAGATGCGTATGTCTGTTCTAGGTGCCAGGACCAGGTGTTGATGCGAGTCTGTTATGGTCTTGGGCTTTGGGATCTGTATCCAGTAACCGGTTCCGCCATCCACATCCAGTTTGGTGACGTCGCTTCATGATCCCATCGCGCTTCGCGTATCACGAAAGATCTCTCGTAGGCGAGCAAGGCCCCAAAACGCAGATAGTGTGAGGGTGCGGAGGACTAGGAGGTCATGTGGCAGGGGAGGTAGGTTGGGCCAGCGTCGTCATCATTTGCGAGAGGCGGGCCTTGACGAGTTCATACATGTAGAGGTAACCGAAGTGGTGTCCAGTGGCATTGTGGGCGTCCTTAAGAGCAGAAAAGTACTGTACCTTCCAAGAGATTGTATTTAAAGTGTCCGTGCAGCACACGGTCGAGCTGATAGTTGAGCTAATCGGAGGGGTTAGGGGAAATGGGGAAGATGCTGCCGTTGTCGTTACGCGAGTTACGACTAGCAGCAAACATGAAGTACGCCTGCGCGACAACACCGTATGTGTCGTTGCGAGGTGGGGGTCTGAAGGTGGTGCTATTCATGGAGGGGTGTGTTGGTGTGTTGGCAATCGAGGAACCCGACGGCTGGCGTTTCAGCAGGGATGGTCCACGAGAGGAACGCAGGGAGCTGCGGACGAACGAAGGGTTGGCAGTAGCGAAGGCGGCATCTGACCCGCAGGTGAGGGAATTGCAGTGAGGCGATTGGTGCGGGACGTGGTTGAATCGGAGATCGAATTGGAACATGATCGTGATGGTACGCACGTGTCAGATGGAGTTGTCTACGACCGGCTTGAGATGCAAGCTGCGTTGCCCCTAAGCCAGGCGATGCCCACTGACTTCCAGACAACGCGCAATGCCCACTGGGTACCGACTGAATCTAGTAAGGATAACGGCATTGCAGGGGCTTTGCAGCCATAGCAATCGCCCCGCCTATGGCGGCTACATGTATCGAGGCAACCCAGTCCATCGAGGCAACCCAGTGTATCGAGGTCTGCGGGAATGCGGTCACATTTCGGACACTTTCGGACAAGCCAACGCGTTCGTGTTTCCGAGTCCTATTCTCCTGCACCCGCCAGGAGGCTATTGCCGTTCGTCTCGCCACGGCGTCATCTCGTCGGCGACACAACAGAAGCAAGCTCTAAGATGCCGCCAACGGACAGCGACTATTCTCTGGATGACCAGCATGGGTGGCAGGGTGCCAATGACAAGGATCCGTAAGTTGGAAAAGTGGTGGGAGGTCCTATCCCAAGATGACTACGGAATGCACACTGAAAAAGCCTCCCCCTACAGCAACCAAGATGATCCCTCGCCCGAACCTCAGCCCCCGAACCCCCTCCAACGCACAATCGATTACGTCAACCATGAGCTCTCCTCCGCCGGGTTTCCTCTCACACTCAGCTTCACCCATCTAACCTCCGACCCAACCGAAGCCTCCTCCATCCTCAACTGCATCTGCACGCTCCTCCAACAACGCCAAAAGGACGTCGCGTACCGCGAGGACCTGCAGCATCGGTTGCGAAGGGCAATAGCGGATAATGATGATTTGAACGCTTTGGTAGCGCGGTTGAGGGCGCAGGGGGAGGCGTTGAGGAGGGAGGTGAAGGAGTTGGCGAATGGGGTGGAGAAGACTAGGGAGGCGGCGAAGAGGGAGAGTGAGAAGCATGCGACTACGAGGGAGGAATTGAAGACTACGAAGGGAAACTTTCAGTATGCTAAGACGCAGTACAATGTATGTGGGAGTGGGCTTTGCGTGTGCGTAAAGTGTGGGCTTCATCCGCAAATGCTGATTGATGTCTTCCGATTTCCAGCACGACCTCCGCAAAAAAGAACGCGAATTCCAAAGACTCAAAGAACGGCTCCAACGCACCGTCACCGAAAAGTCCAAAGTCAGCATCACGCTTTTGAACCCGCTCTCCAAACCCACCCCCTCCTCGTCCCCATCATCTGGGCAAATCAACAACTTAAAAGACGCAGCCAAACGGCAGGACGAGCTCATGTATGACGTCGTTATGCGAAACTACGAGGACCGCGAGCAGGAGCTGTTGAAGGAGAACCAGAGCTTGAGGGATACGTTGTATGAGACGTATACGGGGTTGAAGGATCGGTTTGGCGAGGCGGAGGATGTGCCGGAGGCGGTTGTTGGGGGTCCGAGGAGGGAGAAGGTTCACGATGAGGTAGGTTCGATGAGATGGCCTGCGTACGTCGGTGTCACGGGAGCTAAAGCCTATGCGACCCTTTTGTAGGAAGAGGCCATGGCCCGCGCCCACTTCCAGCTCCCGTTCAGCGTTGTACAAAACTCCGTGCAGCAGCGGATCCAGATGGCTATTTTGGACTTTAAGGACGAGTGGATGAGGATGGCGGAGGTTATGGACCACAAGATGGAAGGGAGTGATGAGATGAAGAGGAAGTTGGAGGCTTTGGAGAAGAATATCGGTGAGGAAATAAATGGTTTCGCACTGGAGCATGGCGAGGGTTTTGATGGTGTTGTGCTTACATTGGAAATCGTTGTGCAGAGGAATACAGAGCCGTTATTGAGGAGCAAGGGCGCTTACTGGAAATTTCGATGAATGGACAGTTCAATAAGGGTGACGACGCTGGTGGCGCTGGGTAGGCTTTTCATTCCGGGATTCATTGGTGAGAAACGCCGATGATAACTCAAATCTTCCTTTCCCGAACGCAAAGCTACGACACATCAATGGTAGATCTACAAGAACAGCGCAACGAAATCGAGGAGGCGCGCAAGCAGTTGGATGCGGAGAGAAAGCGGTTCACGGACGCTGCCATCAAGTTGGGCATGGAACGGGCTGCTTTGCAGGTGGGGCCCTCGGAAAGAGAGAGTTTATTGATTGCGATCATGATATGCTGACCTGCCCCTTCCGCAGCGTGAGAAGGTTGCCGTGCAGGAGGAACGCCGCGCTATTGAGACACGGGCTTTATTGCAGACATTGCCAGATACGCCAGGGTATGTTTGCGATGGTTCGTTGAAAAATTGTTTATAGCGTGTTCGACTAATTCTGCTACGCTTCGATGTCTACAGGCCAGACGACCGTACCCGCTCTTCCTCTCTCCAACCTATGAACACGCCCTCCACCCTCGACAACCTTTCTTCCATGAATTCAAAGTACTACACCCACTCCCCAGCAGACACCGGCACGCCATTCGGCCGCACCTACAGCACGGTAAACCCCGCACGGGACGCGCCGTCCGACATCTCCTCCGACGCCCTCATCGAGTCCGACACGTTCGCGCAGACTCCCCGTGTCCCCAACCAAATGCGCGCATGGAGACGGCATCAAACGGGAGGCGTGGACGATATCGTTGATACACCGGTCCAGGATCGCTATGGGTATTCGCCGTTGGGCCATTCGAGTAAGGATAATGGAGGAAACCAGCCGTCGACGACGAGGACTACGCCCCAGCAGCAGTCGCTGATTCGCTCGGCGTTGAAGAAGCAGGCTGGAACGTATGCTGGCGGTCGTGGTGGTAATGCGAATGGGATATCCTCGGCACATTCGACACCGTCCTCTAACGCCCGAACGGTGCGCATTACCGTGGATGAAGACGAAGGGCGAAGTTTCCGACCTGGTGAAGGGAAGGATGACGCGTACAATGATGCGAAGGAGAATGCATCACCGACATCAGGCCCGCACCGTTCCATGCCGATGGGGTCGGATACACCCGGGAGGAAAGGGTTCATTGCAACGTCCACGCCAAATGGTGATGGGAGTTACGGCGCTGCCGCCAAATCGCCCATTACACCCGTGATGGGCAGAAGCGGCAAGCCGATGTCGCCGGATTCGGCGAGGCGCAATATTGCAAGTCCGGCGGAGACGCTGAGACGGTTGCGGCGGATGTTGGCTACACCGCCTGCGGGCGCGAACTCGAGGCCGCTTTCTTCTGTCGTCGAATGAGGCGCACATACGGATGTGTTAAGGACACCCTGGACACTCCGCCATACTCAAGTCCTCTCGAATATGACTTGTGCTATTGCGTAGTCTCCATCATGGGACATTGTAACATGAGACGATGATACATTGGCTTTTAAAGCAACTGATGGGTTTAATATCAGGCTGGGCGCTCCTGTTCGATTGCATATATGAATACCAAAGCGTAATAGTCGACTGAAAGCAGAAACAAACTGGATGCACACCACCTCCTTCCGATTTGATAATGTCCACATCGGACCACTTCAGATACGCCGTTGGAAACATCGCTTTGAAAGCCGCCTCTTTCGCTGCCCACCGTGCCCCGATGTACGCCACAAGCCGCCTTTCTGCTGTTTCCAGGTTCTCCCACCTGCGGGTGTTGCATAAGGGTATGTCTATACTCACAGCCCGCTCGTGAGACGAGAGAAGGAGTTCGGACGAAGCTAGCCCTTCTTGTTCCCGCTTGGTGAAGATTCGATGGGCGAGGCGGGCTGGTGATTGGCGAGTTAGGAGCGCATGCATGCGTGGTAGGTGGATGATGTCGATGCCGACGCCGAGGATGGGCATTTTTCGGAAGAACCGCAAGTTTGAGAATGCGAGGCGCTTTCTCCGGATTGATTCCCCAGCCCCGATGCTACACAAATATCGTCCCCGTCTGACCCGAGCTCTCCTAGTTGTGGTATCGCTGTGCTGGAAGGCTCAACTCTGCACCGAAATAAACGAAATTAACGAAAGGTGGCTATTGCAACACATGGCCGTTTTCCTCAATAAGGAAGAAGGCCAAAACGAGCAAAACGCGTCTATCGCTGAAGGGAAGCACGGCTTGTCTTTCGTCCTTTCGTCGTTCCCACGCTCGCTGACTGATCAGACACTACGTATTAGAACACCCTCACGCAGACTTCCACACTCGCTTGCAGGCCAACCATCCGCAGGTGCGGTCATCTTCTGCTACTTTCCCTTGAACGCTTCCTCAAATTATTATCCGTACTAGTCCAACAGCTTTCCCAACCTTCCTGTGACATAACCGCGAAAGATGGCGGACCGATATTCGTTTTCCCTGACGACCTTCTCGCCGTCCGGCAAGCTTGTGCAAATTGAGCATGCCCTCGCTGTCGTTGCCCAGGGAGTAACAAGTGTTGGCATCAAAGGTAAGAACTCCTCATCCTTCCCCAGATGCCTTCTGAACACCGCACTAACCTTTCGCTCCCACAGCCCAAAACGGGATCGTGATTGCGACTGAGAAGAAGACACCCTCCATCCTTGTCGATGAAGCCACCACCGAGAAAGTGACTTTCATATGTCCCAACATTGGCATGGTGTATTCTGGAATGGGACCGGACGCCCGTGTGCTGGTGGATAAGGCTCGTAAGAGCGCTCAGGAATACAAACGCGTCTACCACGAGGAACCTCCCACAGCCATTCTGGTGAAGGAGATTGCGAGTGTCATGCAGGAGTTCACACAGAGCGGGTTAGTAGTCAGGTATCAGGCCACAGTCTGATATGGCTGGACGCTGATCATTTTCTGGCTTGCTTTCAGAGGTGTTCGACCATTCGGTGTCTCGCTGTTGATTGCAGGATTTGATGAGACGGGTCCTTCCTTGTACCAAGTTGACCCATCTGGCTCGTACTGGGCATGGAAGGCGAGCGCAATAGGGAAGAACATGGTCAACGCGAAAACTTTCCTGGAGAAGAGGTACGATCAATGAAAGTCTTATGCATAGCGTCATCAGGAATCATGGATTCATTTCTTCTCGTCCAGATATAACGAGAGCATGGAGATTGAAGACGCAGTGCACACCGCGATTCTGACCCTGAAGGAAGGATTCGAAGGGCAAATGACCGAGTCGACTATAGAAATCGGTGTTGCTCAGATTGTGGAGGAGGTATCGCACGAGGGAGTCAGGTCAAAAGTCGGCCGTTTCAAAAAGCTTGAGGCGACGGAGATCAAAGACTACCTAGCAAACATTGCCTGATAGTTGGAATTGCTTGTACAATAGGAGTGCGCCGCGAACATGATGAATATACCTATTTTGACTTCAGCGTTTCGGCGATGAGTGTGAAGGATATTGTGTCACGTATGCTCACAGAGGAGCAGGCCAACGGCGGGCATGGAAAAAGGTTTCAGTGGATAGAGAGCCTTTGGGCATCCGACTGAGTGCTCCATACTTGAGCTGGTTTTCTTCGATCTGGCGTCTGGCAAGTCATCCCCTTTTGACAACTATCGCGCTGTCAAAGCCGGAAATTGGCGTTGTCAGTAAGCAAGGAAAGACCTTTCGCCGTACTTTCGGGCCGCTAGTCAAGTGCCGTCCTGAACAAACTGTGCCGGTAATGCCCATCTATTCTCAAGCTTCGTTTCTTTTCCTCGGTCTCCTTCGCCAAACCCATATCGTCACCTTCCTTTACCTTGAACGCTCGACGCCTAGCTTAAGCGTTCAGCTTAAGCTTAAGCGTCAAATCTAAACAGCAAAACAACAGTCGGTTGACCTTTCACTTCTTCCCTTCCACGCCCTTTACGTGAAAGAAGGTTGAAGGCCGCTCCAACCCGTCCAAAAAACAACTCCCAACAGGAAAGCCGAAATGTGCTGCATCTTCACAAAATTGTGAGAACGACCACCACTCTTCATGCAACGTTTTACACACATACACACGCACAACATCAACTGCGGGTGCGGGAGTTGCTCCGAATGAGCGACTGGGTGGGTTAGCTGATGGTGGGAGATAGAGACCACCATACCATCAGCAAAGACCGCCGTTGAAGGAATTCCAAGACGCTTCACAACACCTATGAACGGCTTGGTCCTCATTCACTGGGAAAATGTGGACACCACCTCAACAGCGTCCGGGAGGGTAGAGTGATATTATCCTCGCCCCATAAAAGGCAGCGGCGCAACATGTAGGTGACAGGACGTCTCGAAAACTAGCATTATTCCCTTAGCACAGCATCAAACCACTAATCCCACAACATTCATCAAATGGACCCACTCTTCTGCTACCTCACCGTCACCACAACCCAAAACCAAGCCGTCTCCACGTACCAAATCCCGCTCTCCCGCGCCAAACAGCTCTCGACGCAATGCGGTTTCTTCAAAGCGCTGTACGACCAGCACCGGCCCAACTTCAACCCGGGCGCCGGGCAGCCGGTGCCCACCATGCAGACCGCGCTGCCGTCGCCGAACACGTTCGATGTGCTGCTGCATTGGCTGTATCATCGGGATATGGTTGCGGTGCATAAGGCGCTGGCGGCAGGGTTGGGGCAGGGGCAGGGTGGTGGGGCGGCGTTTGAGGCGTTTTTTGGGGTGGTGAGGAATGCGGCGCATTTGGGGATTTATGACAGTGCTGAGGATATCTTCTGGTGAGTTCGTCGCTATAATCATGTACTTGGAAACCGGGAAAGAATGTTTTGCCAATCGATCTTGAATATACCAGGGATGTGATGGCAGCCTGGGCCGCCGACAAATGGCTCAAAGGACTCCGCGACTGCCCCAAGTGGACCTGGACAATCATCCCCATCGTCCTCGCCGCGCGCGCCGCTATCGCCGTAGGCGGCGGGGGCGTGGGCGGCGACATGATGGCCAAATGGGCTAGCGGCGACCAAAAGGTGGCCGACCGCGGGCTGGAGGAGGTCAAGAAGGTTTTAGCTCTTTATCGTAGTGGTGGGTCCGGTGGTGCTGCTTCTGGTGGCGGACAGACAGCCCGCCCCCCCGCTCAGAACGGCGGTCGACCCCCGCAACAACAGCAACAGCAGCAAAGTTACGACGACGACGACGACGTGACCGTTTTTGGAGACGAAGACGACGGCGAGGATCTGGGCGGGTTTATGGTGTACGAGCCTGCGCCGGAGCTGATGGGTCCCTTGGCGGATGATCGCCGCAAGAAGAGGAAGAAGAGGCGTGGACTGCTTACGAAGTTCAAGGATTTGATGGTTAAGGAGGAGCAGGTCTTACTTGCTACGGTAGTTGTTGTGAGGGATAGTAAAGGGAGAGTGGTGGATGAGAAGGTTATTCGGCACAAGAAGTAAAGCGTTTGAGCTTGCACGCCGCCTGGATAGCAGTCGGGTAGCACGCTTTCTCTTGTTGGACAAACAAAACATGACATTCGATAGAATACACATCTTGCTCATATTTCATTTGAAATGCGGAGATACAAAAGCTTATAAAGAGACTTCAAAGCGACTCGAAAGGCCATACGCAATTTAATCAGACGTGAAGGGGAAAGGGGCACTAAGACAAAATCTACCACACGCAACAGACGCCGCAACGATGAGGGTGAAACGAAATACCGTGCATCGCACAGTAATAGGAACCCAACTACCAAGAAAGAACGCTGGTGGGCACAAAAAGTGCCTCCAAAACACGATGGATGACTTGAGAGGTCCCCTCTTGAACCTCCAGCACCTGGAAGTAATAGGTCTTCACAATGAGACCCCGATCTGCAAGCGAATGTCTTCGTAGGGCAATTCCTGGATTGGTATGAGGGCGCCTCGGGATGCCAAGGCGAGCACTACCAGATGGGGAGATGGCTAGAACCGAAAGGACCAGTGCAACGTGACGCAGGCCGCTTATGAGCACTTACCGTGATAAAAAGCCTGGGTAGCTGCTGCACGGCTCGTAGCGACCGGCGGTAGCATGTCCAGGAACATGACTGGCGAGGGAGTCAATTCGTAGTTCGAGACGATGAGGGCCCATTGTGATCTTATCTCACCATTTCCGTCCTCCGCATTGAGTGTAAGATCCTTCACATAACTAGAATGAAAGTGATAAATGAAATGCAGACGAGGTTTCCATCAGAAGAGAATCCCTGGCGATACTCACTCGAAGAACTGCAGCGCGTCCAAGTCGGCGCCAGCCATCTGCGAATCGTTCAGCTCTCCAAGGGAACCTAATGCGTCGTCGTTAGTTTAGAATCATGTCGACATGGGACGCGTGTTGCGTGTCGCTTACCTCCATCATCGAGCATGTCGGAGATATCTTTCAATGGTGACATATCTCCGAACATTCCTCCAAGGTAAGAGCCGGAGCTACGAAAACCGCGTCAGCTATACAGCGGATTGCATTAACTTGACCGGACAAGCTAATGGATACCGTTGTAAGCCGGAATAAGCGGGATCATCACCGATAGCGAATGATGCACGCTTCGACAAGGGTGTTTGGCCACGCGAAAGGATTGATCCGGTTTGTTCTGAGTTGGCAAAGGTAAGTACGCCCACCGAGTCGGTATGGCCAGGAGATCTGCGACTCACCAGAGGCGACGGAACCAGCACGGGAGCTTCTTTGCCACGGCATAAGCTCACTCTTGCGTCTCTCGTTGCCGGCACGGAGCACTTCGGCGTCGTCTACAGAGGCGTCCATCTGCGCAGATCGCGCTGTCAATTTGCATAAAAGACATATCATTCTATGTTGTTGAACGTACCACTGAGTTGGAAAGCACTCCGTCGTTGTAGTAATCTTCAAATTGACCAAATGCTGTATATGAAGGAAGTCTTCAGTACAGGCAAGCCTTACTGCCGGCTCTGCCATGCAACGCACCTGCGTCTCTGCTGGATGCTGTCTCGTGGTGGGCTGCATCCGCGTTATCAACGTCACCCTTGCGGCGTTTGGTCTGAGGCAGGTCCTCTGTGGTATGCACTGCGATCAACGGGTATCAATACGGGAACATCAAGACTACAGCATGTCCCTGGATGCCACTCTCACCTGCGGCCCTCTTCCTCACAATTACAGTCTTCTCCCAGAAACTAGTCAACGCGGGACCGACATCTGCATGGGACCGAATCCTAGGTACTATAGTCCCATACGCAAAGATCCAGTGGCAACAACGTACTGACCAAGAGATGGAATCCGAAGGAGAGTCTGCAGAAGCCCTTTGTCTTTCCTGATCTTGGCCTACTCCTGTATGAGATTATGGATGGCAGGGTTCCGTTGTCTCCATTACTCACCCTGATACGAGCTTGGCGCTCAGCTTCCATCAGATCGGTGAGAGCATTGTTTCGCATGTCACGCAGATCTTCACTGGTCAACTCCGTCTAAACGTAAAAGCAGCGATGTAGTAACCAACCACATCAGGAGTACGCATAAGACTTACTCACATCCATGTCAATGAAGACGCGCTTCCTCTTCTGTCGCAACTTGCTATGGGCTTCGGTCTGGGCACCGCCTTCGCCATAGTTCTCGACAGGAGTCATAATGTCGGGAGCAACTTGGTCCGACATCGCAAGGGGTGCTTGAGCGGCCATGTGCATGGGCTCATGATCTGGCAGACCCATGTCCAGGTCGTCGAATGCAGGGAATGGCATATCGAGATTCTAGAATGAGTGTTTGCCGTTTTAGACGAGATCTGGGAAGCAATCACGCGGAAGCATCCACGCTGACCTCGATGTTCCCACGCGGTTTCTTCGCAGCGGCGTTGTGATCATCTCCAATATCCGCAAACAAGTCAAAGTCGCCAGCTCCACCATCCATCATCAAGTCCGGCCCGCCGCTTGCTAACATGAGAGGGTCCTCCTGCCCTTTGAATTCCAAGCGACGGTCCTGCGGGAAAGAAATCTCGGAAAGTCTGTGACTCTGGTCCAAGGTGATGGACTTCAGGGAACCAACGTGGGGTGAGCTGACACTGGATTGCTGCGCTCCGAACGAAATGGACGCTAGCCCCGACGGGCTGCCGGTGAGGAAAGACGGAGCTAAAGAAGGTTGTCAACACACGAGCACTACGACGGAACTACGAATAAGTATCTGAAGAGACTCACATTCGGTCGAGTTGGGACCGGTTTGGAAGATCCAGCCCAGATCCATCCGTTTCTCATTCTGTCAAGAGCGGTAGATGAGCCCCTGAACGTTGATCCCTTGGACAGGGAATGTCGCATACCAGTAGACTTGGCTTAAGCACAAGCGGCTGTTCGCGTTGCAGCTCATCGGCCTCCGAAGTTTGGAGAGTGATTGCGTCGTATCTACAGCGAACGGAAACCTCAGCTAGCTTGTATCATACGTCGCAAAGCACTATCCGCCCACCTTGCTTCCGTGACAGGCATATCAAGGTCGCCGCTCATATTGTCCGCCCATGATCGCCTAAGTTTGAGGAACACCTGGTTCACCTCCGCTATTGAACGGTCCCATTAAGCGCGATGCATTAACCTAAACAGCAACAGAACAGACTTGGACGACACCTACAGTACAAAAAGGCATACTGCTCGGAATACACCCTCGTCACTCCGACCATCATATTAGATCTGCAGGTGGCCACGGACAGCTCAGTAAGGCACAACCAGGCCCCGATAAGCAATGAAGCTCCGTACGTACGTCAGCCGCAGGGCCAAAGGCTGCGGAGGAGAGCTCAGGAATTCACTGCGAGAAACCCCACCGGTTCAGTTCGGAGGTACCGTGACTGCTCAGCAACGCAGTATGATGTACCATGCTTTAATGAGATCAACCCCGTTCACCTCGCGTTTCGTGAGCTGCGAATGTCCGTAAACAGCGGTAAGCACTCGGTCAATGGGGAAAGAGGACTTGGACGTAGTGCTCACCTTCTTGAAAGAGTGCTTAGGCCCCAAAGTTGCAGCTAGCCAAACGATGCCGAGGCCTCCTTGACCTTTCGACAGGAAGATGTCCTGGGAGTAGAACATCGTGGACTTCTGCGGGGCTAGAAGATACGCTCTCTGTTGGAAAGGAGCACGAGGTGTACATATATCTTTCAACTTTCTGAAGGCGGCTATGGATGGCAAAACGCAGGCTCAGCACCAAAATAGTATTTGAGGCTACTGCCTCGGGATTCACACAAGCAAAGACGCGTCCGTTGTGCTGTAGGTGCTTACAGACCCAGTTACAGACCGGGGGTATCCCCCTGGGATGGGTATCCCCGGCAGTTTACTGATCTCCAGGGGGCAGATTCACTCTGTATTGCGGTGCAGCCTGGAATGTACGTACACATCAACTACACCGAATCCCACCACCACCAACACCAGCAACAACCCCAATCTACTGTATCAGCCATCTAATCTACGCAGCATTATGGTGCACCCTAATAACATCATCCAACCCCTCCAAATGCTCCAATAACCCCCCAAACGCCTCCATTTCCTCCGGCGCCACGCTCACCTTCTCCTCCGCCACATACGCCGTCTCAAACTCCTTGATCTCATATCCCCTTGCCCCTAACGCCTTCGTCACGGCCCACAAGTCCTTCACCGCGCAATACACCTCCATCGTCCCATCCTCCTCATCAATGGTCGCGATGTCCTCGACGTTCGCGTCAATTGCCGAGTCTTCCATTTCGGATAATGAGTGCCCTGAGTTGCCGGCGGAGAAGATGACCCGCCCGCATTTACGAAACATGTACATCACCGGCGTGATGCTACACTCCCGCTTTGTGAAAGCGTGCCGCACCTCCGCAAACGTCCTGTTCTTGTTATCCGTCAACGCTTCCACCACACACGCCACCCCGCCAGGTCCCATTCCCTCATACACACTGGGCGTCAGATCCTCCTCGGAGCCCGTCCCGAACCCCGACGCCTTTTTGAGAGCGGTGTCGAGGGTGGCTTTGGGCATTTGGTGAGTTTTGGCGAGTTGGAGTGCGGCGGCAAGGTAGGGGTTGTGAGAGGGGTCGGTTTCGTTGTTGCCAGCTTTGACGGCGGAGATTATTTGGCGGGTGATTTTGGACATTTGTTTGGCTCGCTGGGCGTCGTTGGCGCCTTTTAGGCGTTTGATTTTGGACCACTTGTTATCTGCCGGTGGGGAAAAGGATGAGTTCCGGGCGATGTATCTGAGGAGGCAAGGGGTCGAGTACTTACGTCCGGCGAACCGCACTTGTGAATGGCATAATGGGTCGAAATTGGATAGTCTCAGTCTTTGTGCAGGTTGTGATGGAGTCAGTCGAGCTTGCTGCAGTAGACAACCCCTAAAGACTTTGCTGCAGGCTGGTGAGAACATTATGGCTATGGATGTCCCTGGGGATTGCACCAGGATTCGGGGCCGTAAATTGTCAAACGTCGAATGTGTTCGTCTTCGTCCGTGTACAGTACCCGCCCGCGAGCCTCGTGTGCTTTGGCTGGATGACACGCCGTATCGATGCCGGGAACCCTTGAAGAAGCGCTGTATTGACTAAGCGTGGAGCGGTTGGGCTGTAAAGTAAGAATGCGAACGTTCGTAATGGGTCGTAACTGGTAACTCCTACACTCCCTTCTCAACGACCCTGACCAAAGGGACATGGGCGTCTGAACCGAGGCAACGTGTCGACGGCGAAGGGGAGACGTATGTAAGAGCCGTTCTCTGCTGGCGTTGGCAGTATACTGCAGATATTCCCCGCTCACTTCAGTCAACGACCGTTTTTGGTCAGGCTGTGGTCAACATCCTGCCCAACTGCAGGAATTTCTTTCTCCTACCAAGACCCATTCTTAAAAGACGCTTGCGTCTACCTTCCTTCCGTCCGCTGCTGTCCAGACGGCTGGCCTGGTCTTTCCCGCTGGATAGAGACGACAACACCATGAATGTCCTAGTCTACACAGGCCCCGGAACCGCACGCGGGCCGGTCCAACATACCCTCACGACGCTCCGGTCGCTTCTGTCCTCCAGTTACGATGTCATACCCGTCGACTCCAACACCCTCCTGAAGGAACCATGGCAGCATACCGCAGCCTGTTTAGTCATCCCGGGCGGACGAGACTTACCCTATGTTGAGCACCTGGAGCCGCACGGCACGAAAATCGTCGAGGACTACGTCAAGAACGGGGGCTCGTACCTTGGGATATGCGCCGGCGCGTATTTCGCTTGCAAGGGGGTTGAGTTCGAGGTCGGCAGGCAGGGGTACGAGGTCGTTGGTGGGCGGGAGCTGAGATTCTGGCCTGGGATTGGGAAAGGGAGCGTTACGGAAAACTTCATTTATGATAGCGAGGAAGGTGCAAGGGCGGTCAAAGTGGTGAGGGACAACCAGTTTGCGGCGGGCGGTGTTGAAGGTGCCGCTGTGGATCTGTATGTGAACGGTGGACCGTACTTTGACCTCACGAACGTCACCCTGGGCGACTCGGCGCATGTGCTGGCTTGGTACAGCAATGATGACGGGTCGGCCATCGCGGATCGACCAGCGATCGTGGAATGCGTGGTTGGGAAAGGGAAGGCGATATTATCGGGTCCTCATTTCGAGTATCAGCTTGTCGGCGGGCCGAAATCCGGAGAAGAACCGGAGGAAGTGCGACGACGCTTGCAAGCTGCTGAACCGCAAAGGGCGAGTCTCACCCGAGATCTTCTCGTACGACTAGGGTTGAGGTTGAACGACCCGTCGTCGGACTTGAGCGCCGCTTCGGGCGATGCGACCCCCAAGCTATCGTTCATGTACCTTTGTGACAGCCGGCGGTCCGGAGATGCGAATGAGCAATGGCTTGCGAAAGTTCTTGGACCGAAATGCCAATCAGGGACGGTGGAAGACACTGCGAACAGGCTAACGTTCACACGAGCCGATGCATCGAAGGACGGGATGCCAGCTGTTCACCTAAACACGCTGAGCATCTCCGATGTGGAGGCAGATAAACCGTCAGTCAACATCGTTGTTTACCCTTCGGGCCAGTACCCTACGGAAGAAACCCCCAAGTTTGATTTTGCGCGGTACTTTTCGGTTCTCGAAGAATGTCAGGGCAGCCAGCGAGATCAGAACCCAGCGCCAGCGTTCGGATCAAGCCTGCTGTATGGAGAAATCGTCGGTTCGACACAGACACTTCTAGAAAAGTTCGTCGACACATTTTGATCATCTATGCTGGTACCGAATGGAACTCATGTGCTGACTTCCGATGTCCTTCATCAGGAATCTCAAACTCGCATCAACCCTCCATAATGGGTTCGTATGCACCGCCACACACCAAGTGGCAGGACGAGGTATGGCTATTATACAAGATGGTCCCATTGACAGATCACTAAGACGTCGTCCCATTCAGGCCGCGGCAAGAACTCATGGATATCACAAGCCGGATGCCTGATGTTCTCCTACGCTCTCGAACACCACGACATGAAGTCCGCCATCTTTGTCCAATACCTCGTCGGGTTGTCGCTTGTGGACGCTGTGCGGGCTAGACCTGGGTGTGAGGTTCGTGCACTATGCGGGCGTTTTCCGACCGTTCATGTTCATTGACTGTTGTCACATGAGGAAACAGAACCTACCTATCCACCTGAAGTGGCCAAACGACATATACGCTCGTGTCGACGACGGACCAGACGGGTTACGGAAGATTGGCGGTATACTCGTGACGTCTAGCTACCAGGACGGTGCTTTCAGGATGGTCATTGGTGCGGCTCGCCTCGCTTTCAATGATTGCTGGAAAACGTGGTCGGCCGACTCACAAACTTACACCTGAACAACAGGTTGCGGCGTCAACGTCTCAAACGCCCGTCCAACAACATCCCTCCAAGAACTTCAAAGGCTTCATTCCATGAAACTGGGCAGTTCCAAGGCCTCCCCGGATCTGGTAACAGTCGAGGAAGTCCTCGCGCGCTTCATGACACAGTTCGAGCGTGACTACAAGCTGTTCGCCGATACCGCCAAGAGTGGACGGGGGTTCGCATTTGAGCCGTTTCTGGAGCGGTATTATGCGGCTTGGCTGCATAGGTATGTCCATCTCGGAAATCACTTTGCGTCGTTTTTCTCTGTGCTGATGCTGACACTTGTATATTACACCACCAGCGACGCCGTCGTATCCCTGCAAGACCACGACAACACGCGCGCCAAGATCGTCG
Organism: Fimicolochytrium jonesii; assembly: GCF_025526975.1. Lineage (NCBI taxonomy): Eukaryota > Fungi > Chytridiomycota > Chytridiomycetes > Spizellomycetales > Powellomycetaceae > Fimicolochytrium > Fimicolochytrium jonesii. Next base: position 353,270 of record NW_026515686.1, read on the forward strand.
GGATCGACTCTGGCGGCTTGTTGCGCGCCGTCACCGTCGCTGATGACCACAGTGAGGCTGAGTCCACTTATGCGAGGGAGTATCTGTTGCAGCCGGATGGAAACAGCTTTGATATGATGAAGGGACTTATTATGCGCAAGAAGTGAGTGGAAGTGTAGATAATAGAAAATGGGAGGTTGGACCGAGTTCGGACTTGGAATCGGCGTATTGCGTTGGAGAAGTTCAGAAATTTGCTGTGTCCCTTGAACGGAACAAAAATCAAACGAGCGCAAAAATCAAAACTCATTTCGATAGGTGTATCACAGCGGTTAGCCTGATAGGTCGATGAACAGATGAACAGCGAGTATTATCTGGTAATATATATGTACATTAGTCGTCGGACCATCACTCGTCCTATGTCTTCCGCCGGGTAAGATGGTCATATATGACGACCTGGATATGCTCATCCGTCACAATATGTGTTCTGGTTGTATTATCCCCTGGTTTCGGTTCCTAAACCCTCAAAGGAAATCAGTTCACCGCCAACTCATACCACCAACGATATGCCTAAAACATCCCTACCTTCGGATCGACATTAATTATCTTCCGATCTCGCTTATTTTTGAACAGTATCCCGCTCTCATTGTCCGCAATAACCTGGAAATTTGGGGTTGCGTTGCTGGTGCATGTCTGCGTCTCCCAGTTATAGAAGCTCATGTCTGTTGTGCGCGGCATCAAGGCCCGTGTGCGGAGGAAGTAGGGCTCGAAGTTTTCGGTTTTGAGACGGTGGGCGTAGTCGATGTAACCGCTGATTTCTTGGTTTTTGGCGTTGTAGGTGCGGATGAAGATTATGGACTGCATCGGAAAGCAACGATAAGGTCTCGCCACATGATTAGGTCTTGACACATATATGATAGAGAGTCGTGCATCACTCACTCACCGTGAGCTTTCCGCTCCGATTTGATTCCTCTCTCTCAGCCAGTGCCTGCAAGAACGGGTATCCGGACAGGTCTTTCGCATACGATGCAAGCACCTTCGTGGCCAAGCGCTTGTTCAGACGGAAGTTCTCGGCGGCTCGTTTCTTGGCCTCGAATTCCTCTCGTTTCAGTGGCTCGCCTGAGCCCCGGTAACCGAGCTCGACTAGTTGTCTTGCTAGCTCTTTGTCCTGGATATGAGGGTCAGGTTTGTGATTGATGGTCATTCGAGGTTTAGACTTGACGAACCTCGAGAAAGTATAAGTCGGTACTGCTTATTTGACTGTCCAGATATTCCTCGTATGTCGCATGGTCGGCGACGGCGCTGTCGCCTATGCCGCTCTGGATGTCTGCGAGCTCATCACTCATGCTGCGCTCAGTTGTCCGGTCAGGTCGATCGAATTGAAGAATTGCAAAGAGAAACACCAACAAAACTAGGGCTCCGTCCCGTCAGGGATGGGCCGGGTTTGCCGCAGGCCACAAAACCCTCTAACTACGTAGAGATTCGCTGTCGAAATCGGGATTTGCTCAGTGCACTGTGACGCGCCTATAACCGTTTTCATTTCGCAACATCACATTCTTATAATTTCTTACGTTGGTGAGCAGCTCCTTCCTGCCATCAAAATGCGCTTTGCATGTCAAGGAACTTGCCGATGGAAGACAATGTAACTGGGGGCACGACCGGTGAAGGGCAGCGGTTGCTGGAAGGCTATTGACAAGATCTATCCCCAAGTCCCACAACTGCCCTTGGAACCGTATCTGAAGCACGCGTAGGTTCGATTCGTCGAGGCCCGCGTTGCCTTGTCTTTTTTTTTTGGGATTTTCCTCGCGTATGAGGATGGACCATTGTTTCAGGGTAGAGAGCGAACTCCCTCTCAAATCCGCCAAAGACCAATGACCACCTACCGCCACAAACGAGTCCTCTCAGTCCAATCGCACGTCGTCTATGGCTACGTAGGTAAATCTAAAGCTTCCTCCCAAACTTTCAAGTCACCTTCGTCGACTTTCGGGCGATCTACGATGGCTAAACGCATTTTCCCACAGGCAACAAAGCAGCGACGTTTCCTCTGCAATGCCACGGGTTCGACGTGGACCCAGTGAACGCTGTTCAGTTTTCGAACCATAGTGGTAAACAACGCATCGCGGGGAGGTGCAAGTGCCAGGACTCCATGAAAGCTCACTCTTTATGTGCACTTGGAAACGGCAGGCTACCCAACAAAAGGCGGCGAAAAGCTCACGCCAGCACAACTGGAGGCGCTATGCGATGGATTAGAAGCGAACGGCATGCTGGGGGAGTACACGCATGTCTTGACTGGTTCGTTTGATTTGACGGAGGACTGAGACGGAGTTTCCGATGCTTATGATGCATTCCTGGGATGTGAATAGGGTATATTGGCAACGCGGAGACGTTGAAGAGCCTGGCTAAGCTTGTGAGGAAGATGCGGGCTGCTAACCCGGAGTTAGTTGTTGGTGAGTGAGGTGGGATCTCCGGTGACAATATTCCCATCTCATACCAGCGCTCACAATGCAAGTAACTTTGCATCAGTCGTGGACACGGTAATGGGCGACAACGGGAAGCTCTACGTTCCCGAGGACGTCATGCCAGGTTGTTCACAGACGTGCCAGCTTGTGTCGTAACATATATTTCCTAATCATGCTGTTCGTATGGCATCGCAGTCTATCGCGACGTGTTATGCCCCCTAGCCTCAGTCATTACACCCAACGGCTTTGAAGCAAGGTACATTGACCGCTGCCGTTAATGCTCTCTTCCATTGCATCTACTAACTCGCCATTACCTCCACATCCCAAAGCCTCCTCACCGGACAATCCCTAACCACCCTCCCTCACATCCGCTCATCCCTCACTCAGCTGCACGCAAAGAGCATCCCGACGATAATCATCACATCCACAACCCTCACAGATTTTCTGCCCCCCGCCGCAATATCCGCCAATCCGGACGACTGGATCTACCTCATCGCCTCTCAACCAACCACCCAAACGTTCTTCATGATCCCTATGCGAAAGCGCCAGGCGCATTTCACGGGCACCGGCGACCTTTTCGGCGCGTTGTTACTCGCGAATATGGATGTGCCGGTGAAAGACACGATCACCGCATCACAGCACCTCAAAGACGCGTGTTTGCGTTCGGTGGCGGTTATGCAGGCTGTGTTGGATGAGACGACGGAACGGCAATGTCAACGGGAGAAGGCGAGAAATGGGGATGTGAATGCGGCTGGCTGGAGCGGGGATGACGCACAACGCCGCGCGATGTTTTTGAGAGATCATGAATTGGCGATCGTGCAGTGTCGTGGACTTTTTACGGGGGAGAGAGTGGTTCAGACATATGAGTGGGGGGTATTGGATATTAGTTGGTCCTAGGTTCGTAGAAGTATTGTAGATCTCTACCCGAAAGAAAGGACTTTTTTTTCAACCGCTCCATTTAGTTCGATAGTAATCCATATACCAATCCATCTCATACTTCGTTCAAATCATCCTATCCCTAAACTCTATCCCTAAACTATCCTACCACTACCACTACCACTACTAGAATAACCTCATCCCCTCCTTCCCCGCCTCCCCGCCAGCCTCGCCATAGACACCGTCCCCTTCAACGTCGGTTTTGCGAAAATCACATGCTGGTCTTCATCCCCCTGCCCGTGCCGCTGTCGGTGCAGCAGCCGGGTCGGAGGTAAGCCGTAGGATGTCGGTGATTCGAGGTGGTAGGGTAGGGCGTTGGTGATGTGCTGGAACATCTCGGTAGTTAGCCATTAGAGATCAGGCAGGATGGAAAGAGGGAGCGTGGGAAGGAGAAGAGACATATGGTGGGTACGCACCGTCCTCCCCAACCGGTCGTCCTCCTCCCGCCGTCTCCGCTTATCCTCCTCCCTAATCTTGACAAGTCTATCCAGATCCGCATGATACCTAAAATCAAAATCACACCCCACGCGTCAACTTTCCTCAACCACTAAATACACCGCACCAACCCAGTGCAACGTACGAGATAGCATCAGCAGGATCCACATGCCCCCTCTGCACAATCACATCACTCGTCTTATGTTTCGCGTTCATCATCTTTGCGGGGAGGTCGGCGCCCCAGCCCCACGGGTCTGGGTCCGTGCGCGGGGGAAATTGCGGTTGAGGTTGGTGAGGAAGGTGCAGGCGGTCAGATTCCCAGTGCCAGATGTCGGGGCCTTGCTGTTGTTGACGGAAACGTCTGTGAGTGGTCGTGAAAACATCTGCAGCGGAGGAGAGGGAACACAACCTCGTAGCCTTCATTTCCTCTGGGTCTGCGGCCGGTGATTTTGGGTTTGGGTGGCGCGGGTGTGTCTGTTGTGGAGGCTTGTTGGGGTGGAGCTTCTTGCTTTGGTGGAGAGATGAAACAGACGAGACGGAGGTGGTGGATCTGAGCCCGATAACCAGAGTGAGGGGCTAGTCTCGGATGCAACTAACCTTGATCTCCCGTGGAAGCTTCGTGGAGTTTTCAACACTCCTCGTCTGTTCCTCACGCTTCCCCGCAACATCCTCAAGGTGGCCACGCCTCTCCACTGTCCCGCCCGGCCGCCGTTGCGCATGGTTCATATAGTCCCTTACAGAATTATATCTGTACTCGGGCGGAGGAATCGGGTCGATATCGCACTTGTGAAACCGGGTGTCGGGCTGGTAAGGAGTGGAGGTGTCATTGTTGAAGCCGAGGGCGCTCGCGACTGTTGGGTGATGGTGAGTGCGGTGGGTGACTGTGCTGGGAATGTAATTGGTCTGTGGTGGATGTGTCTGAAATGGAGAATGAATGTGCATAAGTGCTTCCCCACACAGGAAATGCCCTCGGTTCGCTCTCTTCGTAACATGAACTCGGAAACAAGAACCAAAGGGCCCTCAGACGCTCGGTAAGAACGGGAACGATACCAGCATTACGCATTCGGCGCCATTCGGCTCACTCCCTTCGCACTGTCTGCGCTCGCGCGGCCGGCTTCGCCCCAATTTGCGCTTGCTGTACTTCGGGCTCGCTCCCGCGAATTCCAATCCACACTAACCTGCTCCTGCCTCGAAATCGAAGCACCAGCCCCGTTATGCACAGTCTTCCTCACCTCACCACCTTTCCTCTCGCCGCCCCTTCCCTCCCTCCCACTCCTACCAAAAGGAAAGTACATCCCCCTTTCCTCCTCGACCCTCCTCTTCCTCTCCTCCTTCCTCCTCTCCTCCTTCTCCTTCATCTGCACCTTCGCCCAATGCGCCAGATCATCTTTCATCTGCTGCCGGCGCTCAATCACCTCCACGGGGTCGCTGTTGAGAGTGGTAGCGAATTCCGGCGGGCGGCGTGTATATGGAATTGTATTGTTTGGGCCGGACTGGTCGACGAGCGAAGCCCCGAAGTAGATGGTGTTGTTGGCGGTGTGGGGCGGAGGCGGCTGTTGTGCAGATGGGGCTGTGTGAAGGGAAGGATACAGTGAGTTATGATGAAGGTAAAAGTCATCTGTGTTAAGATTTTCTCACCTTGGGCGTTGGGTGCGCCACCTCGGATGGAGCCGTCAAAGTTCATACTGCTCAGTCCATCTGTGTGCCAGCGACCGTGACCGCCTGCCGGCCTTGCGTTCTCAGCTACGAAAAAGGACATGATGGTGTTGGGTGTAGATGACCGGCAGCGAAATCTTCCAGTGCTTGGAACTTGGAAGCGAGACGGAGTGCTGGTCACTTGCCGAAAGAAACACTAGCCTCCGCGAACTTGTCATTAACTCTCACGTCGCTGATTTGAGCGGAACAGTTGAAGCGCGCTAATCAAAACGCGCACGAATGCATCGAAGCGCGTCTAATCAAATGCCTTCTCTTGATCACGACGAAGTCATCTCGAGGCTTCGGGCGACGGAGAAGGCGTTGGCCTGTTGGCGACAGCGCTGAGACCGTCGGCTGGCTGCATGTGATTGGAATCGTCCCCCCGCTTGCTGTCTTCTTTCTCACTGCCTCCCTCCGCAGATATGGCAGACAAGCCCTCGCCGCCGCTGCCAGAAGATGCGACAACGGAGGACGCACGAATGAAGGATGGCCACACCCAACCGCCGAAACCACTACCGACGATGACGCAGGCATCCCACCTACGCTCCCTCAATCTCACCAACCAGTCTCTAACCGTCTTTCCCAGCGACGCGATCTCACAAGCCACCGGCATCAACCTCCTCAACCTCTCTAACAACCGCCTCTCCTCCCTGCCCGCCGAAGTACTAACTAAAATGGTCAACCTAACGATCCTGTTTTGCTCGGATAACCGCTTCACGACATTACCTGAGTGTCTAGGCCAGCTGCCGAAATTGGAGATGGTCGCGTTCAAGCATAACGCGATCAGTAGTGTTCCCGCGTCGGCTATCCCCGTCGACACGCTGCGGTGGCTGATATTGACGGATAATCATATCACCTCCTTGCCCGATGAAATTGGAGCTTGTACCAAATTGCAGAAGTTGATGCTGGCAGGGAACAAGCTGACGCATATCCCTGACTCGATGCGTGGGTGCAAAGCTCTTGAACTGGTGCGGATATCAGCGAACATGCTGGTGGAGTTTCCGACTGTTTTGCTGACGTTGCCGCGGTTGGCCTGGTTGGCGTTCGAGGGGAACCCGTTTTGCGATACAAGGGATAAGGAAGGGATTGCTCCAGTGGAGGTTCCTGTGGTGGACTGGGAGACGGTGGATGTGGAGGCGATGCTGGGTGAGGGGGCTTCGGGTGTGATTTACAAGGGTACTTGGAGGACGGAGGCGGACAAAATGCGCCCGGTTGCTGTTAAAGTGTTCAAGGGAGAGGTTACCAGGCATGTATAGACAGCGATTTGAGCTGGGGGCGAGCTCCAAGCGAAGAAAATGCTAATGTACCAACGTCTCCCCTCTAGCGACGGATGGCCACAAAGCGAGCTCTCCACTGCGCTCCACGCCGGCAACCACCCAAATCTCATCCCCATCCTCGGCCACCTCCCCGCCTCCACCTCAACATTCACCTTCACACCCTCTCCCATTCCATCAAAACCTATCCTGAACGCCGCAACCCCCAGCCCGATAAGCGCCCCCAAAAACACCGCCCTCCTCATGTCCCTCATCCCACCCACCTACAAAATCCTCGCCGGCCCACCCTCCTTCGCGACGTGCACCCGCGACGTCTACACCCCCACCACAACATTCACGCCCACCACCGCCCTGCGACTCCTCCTCGGCGTCGCAAGCGCCGTGCGGCACCTGCATGCGCGTGGAATCACGCATGGGGACTGCTATGCGCATAATGTGCTGGTTGGTGAGGATGGGGAGTGTTATCTGGGCGACTTTGGGGGGGCGAGTTTCGTGGGTGGGTTTCCGGTTAGAATTGGAGGACGGCTGAGGAGGGTGGAGGTCAGGGCGTTTGGGTGTTTGGTGGAGGAGATTACGGAGAGGTGCGTCGGCGGAGATGGGGAAGGGGATGTTGAACGAGTTTTGGAGGGTTTGAGGAAGCTGAGGAAACGGTGTGATGATGAGAATGTGGATGATCGACCGGAGTTTGAGGAGATTTGCACTGTTTTGAGAGATTGGCGTGACTGGTTCGAATAGACATGGTTGCCCTTAGACATGGTTGCCAGTGGACTGGGGAGATGCAGCTTGGATACCCATGTGCAAAGGACTTTAATTCATGTACATAGAGCCGTATGAGATGACCCCCTCTCCCCTGGTGCAATTAGTTTCGTGAAGAAGACCGCGCGAAGATGCGCTGTGGAATTACTGTACGCTTCTGTCCGGACGTATCGGACGGCTTGTTCGGACGCGCGTCAAACTCTATCATCTCGCGGGAAGTCCATCCTCCGACTTTCCAAGTTCCAATCCAACTTCAACTTCTTGCGCTCAGCACCAACTCCCCAGAGTCACTACCTAAAGACAATGTTGTGCACAACGAGTAACCACCCCATCGCCGCCGCAGACACTCAACCCCTCCTGCTCATGCTCGTCCACCGGCCGAACGCAGAAAAGCTCCATAAGGTATGCCCATCATATCGCCGCCCCGAAATTCCCACGACTAACGTTACAATAGCCATCCCCAGCAATCCTAACCCTAGGCCTAGAGCCCGCCTCCGAATCCGCGTGCGCCATTGCCGTCGTGCTCCCGAGTCGAAAACATGCTAATTGGGTGCGGGATAACGCTTATGCTGGTAAAACATCTTCATATCCGAAGCTTCAGCCGCTTTCAACTTATGCGTTGATGATACAGGATGTGTCTTCAGCGTCACCCTCCCCACCACGGGCGCATCACCAAACCACCCACCCCCGACATCAGCAACTCCGAATCCATTCTTAGACGCCGCACCAGGCACCCTCGTCGACCCACCCACACCCACATGTTTAGGCCTCTATCTCCGCACACTGCGCGCGGATGCGGTGTTGCGATTGGTTCGGGAAGGGGATCCGATGGTCGAGGAGCACGGCGGTTTTAGGGATACGGTTGAGGGGTGGTGGGTTGCTGGGTGGAATGACGGGTACGTGTATACTCTCTTCATCATATCTTGTCATCAACATCATGATTGGACTCTGCACTTAACATCCACAGTCCACACATCCCCCAAGAAGAATCCACAACCCCCATCCACAAAACAACACCAAACCTCCTCGCCTCCCTCCTCAGGTTCCGCAAATCGCGCATCGCGGCGGGCGCGAGAAAGGGGCAGCTGGCGGCTGTGGATGCGCTGATTGGGGTCGAGACGGAGTGCGTTTTCCAGGAGTGGACTGAGGCTGTTTATGGGGGTGGGAGTGATGCGGATGGGGAGGGGGAGGAGGATGGTGGGGATGACGTTGGTGAGAGCGTGGAGGGGAGTGTGGATGAGGATGAGGAGTGAGGGAATGACCGGAAGTGCACACGCTGCTGTGCGATCGCGGAAGGGTCTACATCTACAGTCCTCCCCGCCCTATTGCTTCTCACAGACAGATAGCCATCAGCGTAAAGACAATCCTATTACTGCATAGACCCTTACACTTCAGCAACAGACAGCTTTGTATTTACACCTCCTACACTGTACACGAAATTTATGCTTTTATACTACCAAAGGCGCATATCCAAAACATACATGCTCACACTTCCACAATAGACACAGGGTATAAGCCAAAAAAGGACAAACCATCACACATACAACCGGGCCCGTGCGCTAAATGTATTCAGAAACGACGCGAGCGGGAGGGTCGGGGGATGGAGGGTACGGCACGACATACGACAACAAGCAAAGCGTCCGTAAAACCCCCAGTTCGGTTCGCCGGTACGTCATACCTAGAAAACGTTGCCAAACCGCCTCCATGCTTGTGAAGTGGTCGGCATCATTCCTTTCCCCCGCGCTCAACTCCCCCTCATCCTCTCCCCTCACCCATCAACATTTACTGATAAAGACAGACACCCCGAATTTCGTTACGTTATAGACCTTCGCAACCGGCCCGCCTTCCTCCGTTGCTCTTGCCGGAAGCGGGCCCGGCGGTGGCTGTGGGGGCTGTTGTTGGTGATGCCGAGTACGATGTTGCGGGGGGTCCACCAGTCCATCATAGTCATCGTCAAGGTCCATCGGCGGCAGCGCATAGGAGGTGGAAGCGGACGCACGACGACGCGGGTTAGCGCGGGCTGGGATGATTACGCTTCGAGCTGGAACGATGTTCTTGGTCTGAGTGTTCCTGAATGCACCTTTCTTCGCTTTCCCTTTCTTTGATCCCACGCCGACCGAAATCGCACGCTTTTTGCCGTGGCCGAGAACAAACTCCTCAGACTCGCTCCCTGACGACACCGAGATGGCCTCTTCATCGGAGGAGCTGTATGACGAGTATGTGTCGTCAGAACCCGAGGCTGCGGCGCCCGGGGGCGGAGTGACCATGAGTCGGGGTCGGCGACGGATGCCTTCCTGTTGGTGTCGTCGTCGACGATGTAGGGTAGCCATTTGAATATCCTCGTCCGCGTCGGAGGAAGAAGCGGTGGCGGAGGAAGCAGAAGAAGCATCGGTGCATGCAAGACTGGCGAATTCGGAACCGGATTTCGAGATGACCATATCGTCTTCTTCACTACACTCATCCTCCACCTCACTTCCATCGTTGACCAGGATCGAGGTTGGCGCCTCGTCGCCGGATACGGCCGAAGAAGACGTCTCTGACACGCTGATGGAGCTTAACTCGCTAAGATCCGAGCTTTCGGGGTCCTCCGGGCCCCTAGCGGCGCCCGGTGGTGGTGTCGGGGGTCGCGTGAGTCTATGGGTGACCTTAGCGAGGAGCGTCTTTGTCGGAGAGGATGTTAAGGATGTAGGGTTTCTGTCGGTGCATTCCTTCCTATAGTGTCCCAGTCCCTTGCAGTGGCCGCACATTCCCTTCCTCGTGTCGCTGTCGGAAAATATAGATGGACCTCCCTTGTTGTTGGCATGTTTGGTGGCGACGGTGAAGGGCTTCAAGGCCGGCTTCGAATGGCTCCGATTTACAAATTTAACTATCTGGGAGAGGGTTGGTTTCTGAACGGCCTCCCCTGCCAGTATCACCCCTGTCGATTGGGTGTCAGAGTTGGGTCCCGATCCGGAAGCCCCCGAGATAGACTCTAGGATCTTGTCGAACGCGTACTCCATGTCCGTCTTTTTGCTCATGTCCGCAGGAGCCTTAGCGTCGCCCCCGGACACAGGCGTCTCCGCAAGGGGAGGCTGAGGCTTTGGGCCTTCGGAGATTCTAGGTCTGGCCGTCCCCAAAGGGATCCGTTTGCTTGGCCGAGAAGGGTTCTCAGAGTCGATACTTGCTTTGCGCTGCATCTGCGGAGGTTTCGTTGAGAGGCCAACGGAACTCTCGCGTGTTTTTAAAGGGCGTTTTCGTTTTGGAGTAGGTGCATCTGCGGCTGGGGCCACAACCGGCGGAGTAAGCCTGGATGGGGCCTCCGTCAGGACCGCTATCTCTGCTGCACTTTCGCTTCTTTTCGCCGACGTACGGGAAGGCAGTACCACTTTCACGCTCTCGGTGGTGTTTGGGCCAGTGTTCGAGGGAAGCGCCATCTGGCCTGCGTTCGTCGTATTTGTCACCGTGGGTGATAAGACAACTGCTGCTTTGGTGTTCGAGGGGAGGGCCGGTGCCCTGCCTGCGTTCGCCTTGGTCGTCGCCGTGGGTGATGCGACAACTACTGCCTCGTTTTCAGCTGATTTTGTCGCCGTGATCTGAGGGAAGGGCACTTTTGTTGCCTGATTCGTTATCATCGCTGGAAGAATTGTAGTCGCCTTCGTCGAGGGGAGCGCCGGTGCACTTCCTGCAGTCGTCTTGGGCGCCGCCACGAGTGATGGCACAGCTACTGTCTTGCTTTCAGTTGATTTTACCGCCGTGAGCTGGGAGGGGGCCACTTCTTCGCTTTCATTCGGTATGGCCGGGAGAGTCTCTTCGGTGCCTTCACTCGCCGGGGTATGACGGAGCGCCACTTCTTCACTTTCATTCGTGATGGTCACTGGAAGAGTCTCTGCGGTCCTTTCACTCGTCGGAGGACAGAGCGCCACTTCTTCACTTTCGTTCGTGATAGTCACTGGAAGAGTCTCTGCGGTCCTTTCACTCGTCGTCGGAGGACAGAGCACCACTTCTTCACTTTCACTCGTAATATTCGCTGGAAGAGACACTGCGGTCGTTTCACTGATCGTCGGAGGAGATAGCGCCACTTCCTTGCTTGCTTCATTCGTTATGGTCGCTGAAAGGGTCTCTGCGATGATTTTACTAGTCGTCGCAGGACGGAGCGCCTCGTCTTCACTTTCAATCTTGGTCGTCACCTTTATCTTCTTCGGAGAAGGGCGCGTTACCTTCGTCTTCTTCTTTGGAGAAGAGCGCGCCACTGCTATTCCTTCTCTCGCCTTTGCCGGCGAAGTTGGGAGTGTCTCGATCTTTACTGCCTTTTTCTTTATAGTCCCGTAGTCCTGCCAATCAGTCAGGTCGATTGTTTCCCCCTTAGAAGTTATCCCAACCAATCGCTCCGCGGGTTTCGGCGGCGGCGGGGCGTCGGCCAAAGACTTCCTACAGGCTTCCTGAATCTGACGCTGGAGGAGGACATCCCCGAGATCCGTTGGCTTCCTAGGTTTGGGCGTTCTACGTGCCCGAAGTGGTTGCTCGTCGGGCGGGATCACGAACGATGCGGGTGTAGTAGTACGGCGGCGTTTTGTAGTGTAAGAGGAAGATGATTCAGCGGAAGTCCTCACCTGCCCGGCCTCTGCCTCACTCCCTGCCGCAGCGCTCCTCTTTGGCATCTTGGCCATCGACTTGTTTCCCACGCCCGATTACGGTTGAGTTGGGATCGGTCAACTGCGGAGCGGTTCCCGTTCGCGCGTTTTTGCCTGCTGTTATTCGGACTCCTCTCGGACTCCCCAGCAAGTTATCGCTGGTCAAATAACGCAGCTGGAAGACACTGCGCCGGGAGATTGCTGTAGATGTGCTGTACTGTATGTACATCCCTCACTATTCCGACCTGCATGTGCGATTCTCTGCTTCGTCTGGAAAGTCGAGTATCTTCCCATAACCTCAAAACGAAGCTTCAAAAAATTGCAGAAAACACCAGAGGCCATGCAAGTATCTCGAACGAATCGAACTCGGGCGCCATATTGGTTCACAAATCATACCGCCGCAGGCATGAATCCTTTCATGTTGCAGAGATGGATGCGGGATGGAAGCTGAGGCAACATCTGAATGGTGGGAATCTGACACGAATCTACAGTATCGAAGGCGGGTTGCCATAATCTCATTTGCGTATGTGCCACAGTGCCAGGGTTGAGCGTGGTGGATTTGTAGATTGCAGGACATTACCAATCTCCCAGCCACAGGCGTGCCGTGATGCGACACAAAGTGGCCAACCTGTCCTCAACCCTTCCAGTTCTACACAGTCTCCTCTCCGCTAATGAAACGATTAAGATTTGGCCTCATATCCTAATCCGAAATGATTAGCCAGATGAGGTTCATGCCTCAGAAACCGTCGAACATTTGTGAGCTTTCCGCTGGGATTGGGTACGACACGCAGAGGTAACCAGGTTGGTTACACGGAAACGTCCATCGGCGGTATGCGTAGTTGGAGCCTTGCCGATCCCGAAGCCAGCCAGATATCGCAGTTGGCATCCCATAATAGTCATATTATAGATTCCGGTCCTACGTATTACGCGCGGCACCTGTTTCCTGGATATGCTGATGATGTGGAATGAGTAACTTTAAAGCCGTGACGCTCGTCCTCCATCCACAAGTGGTTGATCGCACCTCCCCCTCACTGGCTTGCTTGCACTGCCCGCCATAGCCATATTCCCTCCCTCTCCAAACCTTACTTACTGACGCTCGTGGCGCGAAAAGCAACCCCCGTTACAACCACGCCCCAGGATTTCCTCATAGCAGAGTCACATTCTCCTACTCTACTGGCGACACCCTCGTCCTTCTGTTTCCGTCTTCTTGACGCCAAGCTGCCTCAGCGCGATCTTCCCTTCCCGCGGAAGCCTTTCGCCGTCATCACTCACGACACGTAAAAGTCTCCCGTCAGATCCAGCGTTGCTGACCTTGGCTCTCGCGTTACCAGCGCTTCAACCACCGACCCTCGCAACACTGTTTCATCGACCGTCCAACCCTCGAATAACGCCGCTCGGTTGATACCGGCTTCTGTGAAAACCTAATGGGGACAGGTAGCTCAAAGGTCAAAGGGCCTGGCAAGCGCAAAAGCATTGCGAGCTTTGCCGAAAAAGATGTCGCAGAACTAGCTGCCGCAAACAACTCAACCAGTGCTATCACTACCAGCGACGCTGCCAACTCTGCTTCGCCCACAAAGGGCTCGCCACGAAGGTTCTCGGCTCCTGCGAGCATCCTCCCACCGCTCGTCACTCAGACCAAACCTTCGGAAACAGGCGGTGACCAGGCCCCCACCACCACCTCGTCCGTCGTCAAGCCGCACAGCCTGGCCATGCCTGTGCCCACACCGACTCGAAGCTTCGAGAGCAAAAAGTTTCCAAAGTCGCCTCCGCCTGTAAAGTCTGGTAACAATACGGACTTTGATGACTACACGACATCCGACGGAGCCGACAACGATAACGACAACGATAATGACGATGGTGACAAAACGACCGACAATGAAGGCGATGAAGTGGATGGAGTCAGCGCCGATGGAAGCTTGCCTAGCCCGATTTCTGATGCGTCACCTTCGAGAGGGATCTTGGGCTCGACGGCACAGCTCCATGGCGTGTCGAGCGATAAAATTGGGCCGAAAAGCAAACACAACGTCGACGACCTGATTGCTCGGCTCCTCGAAGTGCGAAACCAGAAAGTCTCAAAATCACTCTGTCTCAAAACCTCCGAAGTCGCATCCATCTGCCACGCTGCTCGTCAAATCCTCCTAAGCCAACCCATCCTTCTGGAACTGCTTCCACCCGTGAACATCGTCGGTGACATCCACGGCCAATACGAAGACCTACTGCGAATCTTTGATATGTGCGGGAGGCCGCCAGACACCAACTACCTCTTCCTGGGCGATTATGTCGACCGTGGAAAGCAGAGCTTGGAAACGATACTCTTATTGCTGTGTTACAAGATCAAATACCCGGAGAATTTCTTTATTTTGCGAGGAAATCACGAGTGCGCTTCTGTAAACAGAGGTAAGCTCTCCGTCATTGAAAGGAGCCGTGTGAACTCATTATCAGCTCGCTTACCGTTTCCCGTCTCTTTCTATCAGTATATGGGTTCTACGACGAATGCAAACGGAGATGTTCACTCAAGATATGGCGCTTGTTTACCGACGTGTTCAACTGTCTGCCGATTGCCGCTCTCGTAGCTGGTGAGTTTCAATCATCTTTCGTCTTTCTATCCGGCGAACTTCCTCCTGTCCCTATTTACTAACGCATATGTGGTCTCCAACAGGGAAGGTACCCATTCGCCTCAAATTCCCGCGATTGAAATGCTGAGCGTGAGAAACTGATCTAATTCCTCCTTCACATTGCAGATCTTCTGTATTCATGGCGGCCTGTCGCCACATTTGCATACGTAAGTTTCACCACACTGCAAGCGCGCCACTACCCAATGGTTTCCAGACACTGATTGCGTTTGGTTGAACAGGATGGACGATATCAGAGATGTAACACGGCCTAGCGATGTGCCGGATTATGGCCTGCTGAACGGTAAGACACCGTTTCCAAGTTCCGCAACCAGAAGAGAAGGTCGTGCAAAAATCACTAACGCATGTCCTCGCATGCAAACCCATAGACCTACTTTGGTCCGACCCGAGCGACGTAAGCATCTTTCATGTTCCTAACTCCCATCGAATATAACACACATACTCACACTCCTTCATCCTTCTCCTCCATAGACCGCAACAGACTGGGAAGACAACGAACGCGGCGTCTCCTACTGCTTCAGCAAACAAATCGTGTCCGAGTTTCTCGCCCGGCACGACCTCGACCTCGTGTGCAGGGCCCACATGGTCGTTGAGGAAGGCTATGAGTTTTTCAACAACCGCACACTGGTTACGGTGTTCTCGGCGCCGAATTATTGTGGGGAGTTTGATAATAAGGGGTATGGTTACCACAATGCGGTGCATTATACTGGCTGAATTTTCGCTAAACGGCTGGTTGATTTCTTGTAGAGCGGTCATGTGCGTTAACGAAGACCTCCTATGCTCCTTCGAGATCCTGGCGCCGCAGCTGAACCCGCGGTTTAAGGGCGCGGGGCGACGCAGGATGTCGCCGCCGCTCGTCAAATGAAGGGGTATCGCAGTAACGAAAGCTGCGACAGCATAACCCTGATACCTCTCTTCGACCTGATACATCGGCACACGGACGACGGGGACTTGTGACAGTAGGGGTATCCGCAATTTGTAGGATGTGGGATTGAATCGACTTTTACCGACATATGAGTGGGAGTGGAGACTGGGCCACCAACATCGAACCCGCTACATACCCCGCCTTCCATGAAAAACCGTCGTCCGCCCAGGGCTACCCATCGATAACTGACGACCACGCAATCCCTTACTCCCGCTGCGCGTCCCGCAATCCCACACACCTCCACTCCACCTCCCTCACACCCCACCCCCGTCCCGATACCTTTCCTACATTCTTGTACATGCATTCACCGTCTCGTCGTTATCTCTTCTAGCGGCTGTTTCCCACCTGGTGTTCCGTCCCACATCTCAAAACGTCCCCTTTATTTCGGTCCCACTGTTTTTAGCATCAGCGGCTTTTGCGGGACGGAGTACGTGATATGTATTAGGGGGGCTTCTCCCCCTTTTTGTTAGTGGGACGTGTTGTGGGCAATATATAAAAATTTCGATTTTGTTACAAACGAAGCGAAGAGGGATGTCACCCCCAAAACCCCCACCCCACCCCATTGCGGACTCGCAGGAAGCGACCCTACGTCGCTGCCATCTGTTCCTTCCCACGTGCACCATCGCAGCAGGACATACCCCAGGACTGTTACTTCATATTACCCCCCTGGTGTGAGCCGTCTCACTACGGGTCAAGTCCCTTATCAACGTCAACAGCCCTTTCGCCGACAGGTCTACATGGCGCGACGAATGGGTTGGTTGGGTGGGGATCCCGACGAGAACGGCAGGAGTGTGGTAGTATGTTGCCGGTGTTGCCGAGCGATGGGAGAGGTGACCAGATCTGTCCGAGCAGTGGCCAAGGTGGCCAAGCGGTTCGAGCGGTGTGAAGCAGTGAAGGCCCTGAAGGACCCGACCACCCTTGACGGCACTATGCGTGGCGGGGTTGTGGCGGGGACGACAGGCAGCCCCACTGTTCACACGCGAACGACAACAGGTGCGTACCTCGCGTACAGTTGGTGGTCACAGACAAGCGAAATAGTAAATTCCGCATCTTGAATCCGAGGTATGCCCGTCTCGTCTCGCATTCGTCTCGCGTGCCCGGGTCCATACTGCCAACCACTGATTCATAGCTTTTTCTCAGCGGGATGGGTGTTATGCTTTCTGTGCCCTATTCTCTTGAAACCGATGCACGCCACAACCTTACACCTCCACACCCCTCTCAACCCGGGCAACCTTCAGCTCCAAATCCGAGATCACGTCGTCGTAGCAGATGAAGATGTCGGAGAGATTATTTATCTGCCATTCCCAGTTTTTCAATACACATGTCAGTCCTGGTATGATGAACAAGGGAGGGAGGTGTGAACTCACGAAATGGTTGTAAGAGTCTAGTATTTCTGCGAGCTTCCGCTGTGTGGCGTTTTCTTTACTTCTTTGCAAGACGATTGATGATTCGAGGGTGCTGAGGTGGCGGATATTGATGGGGAGGTCTATATCGTTCCGGAAATGAGTATCAATGCGTCCTATCGTTGTTCCACTCCCTAATTCGCGTGAAACCTTTCCTCAAACCTACTATCAAGTACCCCCTTCCGATCCAACTCCCCCCTCAGGGCATCCACCATCCGCAATTCTTCGGCAACCAGCAGCAACTCGCTCTCGGCGCTCAGCACCAGATCCTTTTTGGCAGCCACATCCAGTAATGCAGCGCGGTCAGTGTCGGCGTCGGACGAGGAGTCGGGGGTTAGGAGCGGGCGCAGTTGGTTGTCTGCGGGAGATCATGTGAGAGATGTGGGATGGGATGGGAGAGACGGGGATGAGTCTGGGTAGGTGGATAGTGACGGCGCTGGCAAGGGGCAAGGCTCCTGTCCCTCGCCTCTCAAAGCATCCAATTCACCCCCACCACAACACGTCCACTTCGACTTCCATCCACTCACAAATCCCCAATCCTAGCGCAGTCTGCAAACATACATCGAAAAACAAAATCTCCCACAGCTTTCTTCTCCACCATACACCTCTGCAGCCTATCCTGCACGCGCTGGAGGGACTTGACCAGCGAGTGCCTGCTGCTACTGCTGCTATCGGACGCATCTTCGCGGGGATGGGTGTTGGCGGCAAGTGATGGCGAGGTGAGGTGCTCGAGATGGGATAGGCGGTCAAGCAGGGCGGAGGTGGGGTCGTCGTCGACGGTGGTGACGGCGGCGGACGAGTGTGTTGGTGTGGATGACATTCTGATGGTGATGAGGGTCTGGATGACTAGGGAGGTTCTGGGGAGGTCTACGTGGAGTTGCCTAAGATGGTCTCGTAAGCTCTCGTAAGTTCGCGGTTTTATGGTCGCGGTCCTTTTGTTTTCTCATGTGTGGAATATTTGGTCTAGCGCACAGACCGTCACAGAGACTCCGTTCCGAAGGCTCCTGCAACCATACGTACCGAACTCTCCGTACGTTCACATACTTTCGTCCTCACAAACCTCTTCTCGAAGAGCCTACGCACTTGCAAAGATGGTGCTGTACGTTATCGGTCTCGGCCTGTCCGATGAGAAGGACATTACGGTGAAAGGGCTTGAGGCGGTCAAGTCATGCGAACGGATATATCTGGAGGCATACACGAGTATCCTCACTGTCGGGAAGGAGAGGCTGGTAGGGAACTTTCAATTTCGCTTCAAAGAGCTCACGTGAACTTAGTGAGAAATTCGTCTTTCAACAGGAAGCGTTTTACGGGAAGCCGGTGGTCATTGCGGACAGGGAAATGGTCGAGTCTGAAGCCGACGTGATATTGAAAGATGCGGATAAAGTGAATGTAGCCTTTCTCGTTGTCGGAGACCCGTTTGGGTACGTTCGTTTCCCAGCAACTCACTCCCCTACTACCGTGCACGGTCCCATTGAAATTGAAACCTTTTCTTGGCACTCCAGAGCAACAACGCACACCGACCTCGTCCACCGGGCAACGGAGCTCTCCATTCCAGTGATCCCCATCCACAATGCCTCGATCATGAACGCCGTCGGCTGCTGTGGGCTGCAATTGTACAACTACGGGCAGACGGTGTCCATTGTGTTTTTCACCGAGACCTGGAAACCAGACAGTTTTTACGACAAGATAAAGATGAATACAGACATGGAATTGCATACGCTGTGTTTGTTGGATATAAAGGTGAAGGAGCAGAGTATTGAGAACATGGCTCGGTGAGTTGTTGGTTGATCGTTTGCGACCATCGTGATCTGCATGAGCTCACACCACCCCCAAACAGCGGCCGCAATATCTACGAACCCCCACGCTACATGACCATCAACACCGCCGTCGAGCAGCTCCTCGAAGTCCACGAAACCCGCGCCGCCGCCTCTCCAGAATCGAAACCGGCCTACACAAAGAACAGCATCGTCGTCGGGCTGGCCCGCGTTGGATGTGACGACCAGAAAATTGTGGCAGGGACGCTGGAGGAGTTGCTCACGGTCGATTTTGGGGGGCCGTTGCATTCGCTGGTCATTGCGGGGAAGATGCACTTTTTGGAGGCGGAGGTTGTGAAGGCGTTTGCGGTGGACAAAGAGACTTTCGACAAGTATGCGGTTGTTTCGCAGCATTAGATCCAGAACGCCCTTTCACGGTTACCCGCCGCAGTCGGGTTTCAGTGAGATGCGTATTGAAAGGAGCATGGACTGCGGGCTGCTGGGACCTCGAAGAGTACAATCTTGGGGGACATGCCCGCGCAAGGCAAGGCATGAAAGAGGCGGAGACTCATTGGATGCCTGGATATGAGGCCGCTGCGTTCGCCGCAAGTCACTTCAGACGCGGCCGAGTGGAGCCGACGGTGGGCCGGGGATGTGACCTTAACTCAACTTACCTATGAAGCGGGCGGTGCTGTCCGGCGAAACGGAAGTAGTAGAAACAGTCGCCGGAACGGAAGAAGTAGAAACATCTCCATAGCTCTCACATGCAGCGATCATGGGGCCCTTGGTGCATATGATAGATTAGATAGACCCTCTGGAATCGTATTTATTCACTCCCAATGATTGAATGGGCAGGCTGGAAACTGGGCTGGAAAGGCCAGTCACGGGGCAACGCGCGCGGTTTAAATGGGAGGACCTTTTTCGAGGCCTTGACACATCCTTGCAATCCTTGCTCAAACTCCGAACGCAAGTGCAGTTCGAACCACACACAACATAACAGCTGGAATAGAAAGCATCGTCCACTCGAATGTCAATAACAGCCCTCGAATTCTTCTCCGGCCTCGGCGGCCTCCACTACGGCCTCGAGTTCGCGCACCCCTCCTCCAAAGTCGTCGCCGCATTCGACATCAACCTGCACGCCAACGCCTGCTACACGCACAATTTCTCCCTCAAACCCAGCGACACCTCCATCGACCGCCTCACCGCGGCCCACCTCGACAAATTCAACGCAAACTGCTGGCTGCTCTCCCCGCCATGCCAGCCATACACCCAGGGCGGCAAATCGCTGGATGAGAGGGATACGCGCGCCGAGGGGCTGTTGAGGCTTGTAACGCTGTTGGGGGAAGTGAGGAGGAGGCCGGAGTTTGTGTTTTTGGAGAATGTGCCGAATTTTGAGGTGTGAATGGGTAAACGTCGCTGTTCAATGTTTTTCGGGGATGGGAGTGGGAGTGGGGACTCACGGGGGTGTTATGTGGTGTGTAGAAATCGACCAGCAGGGCGATGTTGGTGAATAAGCTGGATGAGCTCCGGTATGAGATCCATGAGTTTTTGGTCTCGCCGTTGCAGATTGGGATCCCGAATGATCGAAGGCGGTATTATTTGACTGTGAGTGTCCATCAATGGAGTGCGACCCCGATGACGGAGTGATCTGACCGCTTTCTTGCAGGCCCGGCTACGCTCTTCCGACACACCTTCCGACCCCCCAACAATACCCTACATCGAGCGAGCAACAATCCACACAGAACCGCGCATCCCATCAAAAGCATTACCCACGCCCGACGTAGATGTCGACCCGCTGAGCGCGTACCTGGAAGACTTGACGGAGGATGAGGAGGCCGCGTACCTTATACCCGAACATTTTGTGACGAAGAGGCATGGGTATCGGTTCGGTACGTTCTTGTGCGATGCCTTGCCTCTGTCGCGCGCGAGTGTAACACTCATGCGCATCTCACTGTGTAGATATCGTCCAACCGACTTCACAACGCAGCGCTTGTTTCACCAAGGTATGTACGACCCGTCGGGATATTGTACTTTGCATGAATCATCCTCACCCCTTCTCGACTTGGATCAGGCCTACGGCTCACACCACGTCATCGGCAGCGGATCTTTCCTACAGACCCGCGACTTCAACGTAAGTCCCTCCCACACACCACCCCACTCACGACCCTCCCCCGCTAACCCTCTCTTCACCCAACAGAAACAAATCGACCCAGCATCCCACCCCGCAGTCCTCTCTCTCCGCCCGCGCTTCTTCACACCCACGGAAGTTGCGAGGTTGCACGCTTTCCCTGTTGATTCGTCACCATCATCTTCCTCGCCATCGAATACTGATGATTCGGCAGGGATGGAGAGACACGGATTCAGTTTCCCAGCCTCGATAACCCTCGCGCAGAAATGGCGCTTGTTGGGGAATTCGTTGAATGTGAGGGTTGTGGGGGTTTTGATGCGGGATGTGCTGTTTCGGTGATTTGCGTCGAAACTTCCGAGACAAAATAGATATTAGTAGACTCCTGATTCTCGTTAATGAGTAGAGCTACCGTATGTAGAAGCACATTGCATCACGGGATTAGTAAACATCGGAGATTCAGAATGTAATTTATGATACATTTTTGTCCCGTCACCAACCCAGTCCATGCCGCACCATCACAAATGCACCCACTTGTCCAGTGACCCATCAAAAATGAAAAGGCGGGTATCCACCAATTTCACAACCAATGTTCCTTCCACACACTCCTCACGAGGAAGGAGAGGTATAACCCCCCGGTCTAGGCGGCAACACCGGCTTCCCCTGCCCCCCCTGCCCACCCTCCTCGCCCACAGCCCACGAATCCAACCTAACCGGCGGCCTCAAATCCTCCTCCCTCCCTCCCACCCTCTCCGTATGCACAACCGCCGACGGCACATGCACATAACTCTGCTGCACATAACTCGGCGCAATCGGCTGCGAATACCGCTGCTGTCCAGCCGTATTACCGTTCTTGTTATTGTTGTGCGAGGGCGGCTGTGATGGGAGGGATTCGTGGTTGACGAGGGTATGGTGGGGCGGGAGGGAGTGGGAGTGGTGGTGGCGGGTGGGTTGTTGCGCGTATGGTACTTGGTGTTTTTGTTGTTGTTGTTGTTGTTGTTGGCGAAGCGCAAGGGTGTAGTCCAGAGAGCCTTTGCGGGCGGGGGTGGTGATAAAGGTTTGGGGTTGGGCGAAGGGGTTGTGCGGGTGGTGGAGGTGTTGGGGGGATGTTGGTTGCTGTTGTTGCTGATCTTGTTGGTCGTAATATGATTGTGGGGGTTCGCGGCCGTGTACAGGGGGTTGGGAGTAAGCTTGGTGCTGGTGATACCCATACTGTTGCTGCTGCCCACGCGGACTAGTAGGGTCTGCAAATGGATCGACTTCGTCCATTAGGTTGAGCAGTACCCCTGCAGGATCCGTAGAGGTCGTGGACGTGCTAGAGGCGCTAGGTGGGGCGGCCAACTGTGTCGACGCGCGGGCGCCTGCGACGGAGTGCAGCGCGGAGGATGTCGAGTCGGCGTGTGGTTGCTGCTGATCATGCGGGTAAGTGTTTGGTACCTGCTGTATTTGTGAGGACTGGTGGATGAGGTCCTGCAGCGACGCGGCGGCAGCGGTGCCAATGGGACTCGAGGAGCCCCAGCTGATGCGCATTGTTGCTTTCGTGTTGGTGGTTTGGGATCCGGCGTCGATGGAGTCGCGAGACGAGGAGGACGGGGAGGATTGGATGGCGTCGGGTATGTGGGTGGACACGTCGTCCCACTGTTGTTGCTGTTCGTGATGCGAGCTGCGCGCCGGGGCCTGCCTCGGCGCAGAGTGGGATGCAGGATTCCTGGGACCGGCATTTGACATGGATAGATACTGCAATGCAGGTACTGAGGTAGCATCGTTTGCTGAAGACGATGTCCGCTGAGGAGACGTCCGCACCGTACCATTGCTGCTGATATCTCCGCTCATGCGAGAACCTTTGCCGATTCCCAACGAAGATGCAACGGACTGCGGCCGTGCCCGTGCTGGTTTTGCAGGTGGCGGCAGCCCAGGAAGGTCCTTATTCGGCGAATTGGATTTTGATGACGCGGCAGAGTCCATCGGCGTCATGCGTGGGGTGTTTGTTGAGGACGTGGCAGGAGAGAGATTGATGTCCTTCAAGATCCCGATCGTCGGATCATTGTGATATCCATGTCCCGGCGCCGCGGCGTAGCTTCCAGACGCAGGCCCAAACAGTGTCTCCCTCTCCAGGATCAACGTTTTGAAGAGCGCGCTCCCCACGCTCAAAGTCGGACAGAAGATGACCTGCAAGTTCGCAAGCCCCATCTTGTTCTTCGCCTCGTTTTCTGTGACCCGGTTCAAATGCGAGAAAAGAATGTACAGCAGGGCTCGATGGTGATTTGGTATAGATGCAAGCTGTTTCTTCGTTTCCGCTACCAGCTGCGGAGGAATGTCCGACGCGACGGATGATAGTGGTGAGGTCCCTAAAGACGACCCTGTGGCTCCAGGTTTGACTTGATGCGCTGAGAATGTGGAAACGAGCGAGGCGGCGTCGTCCTGGAAGGCTTGGTACATGCGGGAGAGTGGGGTGACCGTGGAATCGGTCAGGATCGACTCTGGGACTACGAATGGATGAATTCAGTTGAAGTAATGCGCCGGAGAATATCTAAGAAGGACAGGCAGACTTACGCTCGCGGAGCCAAGCTTTGAAGAGGGACGCCACGGCATTCGGATCTATCTGCTCTTTTATGAGCTCGATGTCCGACTCAGTATTGAATCTGTGCCGTAGATTTGCAACTTCTGTGGTGGATCCGGAAACGCGATATCTATGAGAGTCAACAACGGGTTTTAGCGTTCGGCGGTGACTAGTGCGTCAAGGCTTGCATCAATTTTCCAGAGGACATACATTCCAACCTCCTCGAGTCCTGGGAAACGGAGAGCATGAGCGACGCGGGTTTGTTGGCCAAGTAGAAAGTGGCCCGCATGAACATACCATGGATATCAAGATACTCGATACATCGGTAAAATACCGCCGGCACATTGCGAACAGCCTCTTCCGGGTACCATAAGGGACCATTTATAGCATCCACCCGAGATTTCGCCAATGCATCGGTGAGAGACACTCCAAAGACCGGGGCACTCGCGACTCCATCTTGACTCGCGGACGCCGACCCACTCCCTGGCTTCCCGGATCGCTCTTTATACTCTGCAACAGCTACCTTCGCCTTTGCCGAAATCTCGGACCCCTTTTCAGCAGCTTTCGCTCTCCATTCGGCGGTGACTTTCGCTGCCTCGGAAGCTTTCGATTTGAACTTTTGTTTGAACGCAGATACTTTGCTGCCCGACAGCAAGTTGGATGCGCCGCCACTAACCCCAGCTGATCCTCCACCTCCGCTTGTCCCTGATCCGTCATATCGGTCATCAGCCGGTATAGAAGAGCCAGATGTGTGCGAGAACGACCTCGAATCCGGCTCGTCTCGGGTATCGTCACGGTGAAAAGTGGAGGTATACTGAGGATCGGCAAATGGCGACTCAGAGTAGGTGGCCGCTTGCAGGCTTCCATCTCGGGCGTACTTTGAAAGGCCGCTGGAGTTGCTCGTGCTCTTTGGAAACGGCCGTGCGAAAGCTGGCCGACTGGTTGTCTGAGGTGCTACCGTCGCCGCAGTGCGAGACTCTGTCCTTGGAGGGGCTGAAGGAGTGAGTTGAAACCGTCTTGCGCTCTCCTGCTGCTCTTGCTGCATGTTCTGATATCCCCGCGACATTTCGTTTTTCTGAAGATCGTTGGGGAATTTGGGACTGACTTGGTCGTGAAGAGACCGTCGCGTGCCGTCTACGATGACCGCTTGTCCAAGATGATGCCCCCACTGAGGCTGGAATATACAGTACGACGAAACGGCAAGCCTTTTATCAATGCAGGAAGAAGTTGGGCTGGTCAGTGGCCGACTTCAGCCGTCGCGCAAAGCTGTGCTCATTGAAAATACCTCGCCCGTCAAGGTCGCCGCAAAGATGACTTTCTCAAGCAAATGGCCTTCGCAAGACCGACGACGACCAGACGATGACCAACCAGCAGCAGCAGCAGCGGCAGTGGGTCGTTTCGTTATATGAGTATCCGCTGGGACCACTTATTTATTACAAGCGTGGGAAAGCCCTTTTAGCGGAGTTGGTCAGTATGATCGAAGGTGAACATGAGTTGAGTTCTTGATGAGGGCGCGAGGAGGTGACAACAACAGCACAACAACGCACAACAGCCCGCGCAGCTCACCCTGAGACCAGGCTAATATGCAGGACATCCCCCCTTCTGGTCCCCAGGTTTCTCCACTCTCCCACAGAGTCCGCACATACGGATGTCGACAATACCACTGGTGAGGGTCGGACGGTTTCGCATAGTATCTCATTATTAGGCTGCCCAACCTACCCAGCGCCAGAAACAGCTTCGATACTCCGCGGGACACTCGGTTTCAAGAAAAGCCCTATGAAGTTTGAACACCTGTCAAGTTGACATATGGATGGACTCCGCGGCTACTAGCCCAAGTTCCAAGTTGGAGAAGTTGGGGACTTTCTGCTTCTTCTGTGTCGGCAGGCCTGCAGGCCCTCTAAATTCGCCATCTAGATCTGACACCGCGAGTGACAACAGGACGAGTGAGCCAAGCGAACTGAGCAGAACGAACACGGCGAGAGAGGCGAGAGCCCAGCAGTCCTAGCGGTCCCGACGACCGGTCCGCCAACGGACGAGTACTCTGCCGGTTTTTCGTCCTTCGTCGTCGGAGCCAGGTTTCGAGACAGGCCCTGACAAAAGATCCTGCTGGTCCTGACCACCCCGACAGAGTCCGATCTAAGCGAGCTAATTACTGTGAGTGTTTTCAGCCCGTTGTCTACGCTGCCCGTCTCGGAGATCGAGGAAGTGAAGCACCCAGCGACTTACTCCGGAAACGTCCCTTTGTCAACCCATCTGATCACCACCACCATGAGGTTCGTATGCATATCGGACACGCACCGCAGACATGCTGAGCTCACACTACCAGATGGCGACGTTCTCATCCACCCCGGCGATTTCACCGACAGCGGCGAGGAGTTGGAAGTGATGTCCTTTACCGACTGGCTCACCAGCCTCACTCAGTTCCGTTAGAAGGTTGTGATTGCAGGCAACCACGAACGGACCTTTGACATCCCCTACTATTGCGAGCAGGATCGTCGGCGCCGGCTCGACGAGGGTCTGGATGTGTATGCGCGTCGCGTCAAAGCCATCTTGGACAATGAGAGACTGAGGAGCGAGCACGGTATCGTGTACCTAGAGGACGCAAAGTTCTCTCTTCCGGACCCTGCTGGCGGTGAAATAACCGTTTGGGGCCACCCTTGGCAGCCAGCTTACGCTAATTTCGCATTCAACCTTCCTCGGGATGGACCAGAATTGCGAGAAGTGGTGAGGAACATTCCGGCGGAGATTGATATCCTTGTCACCCATGGACCCCCGTTTGGGATGTTGGACGTGGCATTCCGCGGGAAATCGTTCGGCTGCTCCTTCCTTGCGGAACGCTTACTTGCTCCGACATTGATGGAGCGCCTGCAAAACTGGTTCTTTGCTGATGCAGGCCGGGAGACGCTTCCCACATGTGACGCTCAGGTCCATGTCTTCGGTCACATTCACTCTGGCTACGGCACCAAGATGTTCCAACGGACATCGCTTTATCAATGCAAGCCTTTGCGCAGAAAGAGGCAAGGCCTTGAATGCCCCAATCATCTTTGAACTCTCCAGTCAGCGAAAATGAACCCTCCATCTCAATTCTACCTGATTTCATGCCGGAGGAATGGTCTTCCAAGGGACGCCATCTTACGGGAGAGGAGTGTCTGCAGGTCTTACTTCTCGCGTAGGAAGTTTCGGTGCTCCATCTGTTCCTCCATTGTCTGGCGTATGAGCACTTTGACCGGTAGCATCGCCTTCCTTCAACCTCCATCGCAGTAAGCGGTCCTCCGTGTTACGCGGCCCGCTGGTCGATACTGTGAGCTGAGGCTATGATTCAAGTGCCCTTTGCAACGCCTCGCGTACCCAAATCCGTGGATGAAATACGCGGTCGAAACGAAGAAGCTGCAGATGAGAGAGTTGAGAGGCAAGGACATCCGTTCTCCATGGATTATCTTCGGGAAACCATGGTGGTGAATGCGGCAGGAGTATGTGGCATGCCGGCATCGCTGCATCGAGGACACAACGGCAATAGGGGGATTCGACGTCGGGAGGAGGGAGACGGATCAACTCGTAGAGGAGCCCAAAAGCCGGTGATCACAAGCCGCGAAGTACGGCAAGGAAGGGCAAATGTGGTTATTGCGGCAAGGCGCATCATTGAATTAAGGCATGTCGCGCCAGCGTCAAGAAAGTCCGTTAAAACGCGCAAGTAGCCCGCGCAAACTCAATGTGGTGGGAAATCGACACCCGTACAATGGGTATAGCAGCCTCACAAAGTGAGGTTTCATGATGAGCGTCTCCTGCTGCGACAAGGGACATCAAATGGGATCATACCAATTATCAAGACCGGGTGATGAATGTCACAGTTGGAAGATCGACCCCAGGAGAACGGCCATTGCAGGGTTTGTGGGAATAGTGGACACTGGGCTGCAGACCGTTCTGCGAAATTCAACAAGCCGCATCCCACGAGGGACCAGAAAACCTCGGGGACAACAAGACCGGGCAATGGAGGAAGGTCGGTCCGGATGTGGGTGGGTCTTAGCAAATTGGTTTTTGCGGGAGGGCATGCCACCGGGCATCCGACCGCTCTGCGCGACCACGTCTCGCCCCATCGGCATCGGGAAGTAGCAACTCGAAGCCGATCTCAAAGCCGTTCACCATCCCCACCAGACACGTCAATTAGATAAGCGGTCCCTCTCAACCTTCTGGCAGCAGAACAGGGCAAGTGTCATTTCAGCGGCAGGGTCGACCACCTGACGAGAAACTGCTACGACAAGGCGATGACTGAAGACTCGATTTTCAACCGGGTCCCATTCGAGCAACCCTACCGCGTCCCGCACCCTCATCGTCATATCATACTAATCCCACCGCAACTCGACTACTCGTTCCCCGCCCCCGACCTTGCAAGAAACTTCACGGCCAACGATCGAAGCAGCCTCGGTTGGGCTCGAACATATGCGCATCGATTCTGATTAACGCTGGAGCCTCTTCTTCGCGTGCTTCAATGGAGGTTGTTGGCGACAGTGACCTACCATCTCGCCCGACCACCCACGCCCCCACCGGGTCCTGCGATGGGACCCGGACGATCCCGATAGCAGTGATCTTACTGAGCTTAGCTTTATCAGTGTATCGGAGACGTCTTGGCGAAGGTCACCCATAGACTCGCACAACCGCAGACATTAGGACCGTGGTTTCATACCATTCACGAAAACCGGTGAGGAATGCGGAAGGTTGCGATATTGCCAGCGACGGCAGCGACGACAGGGACGAAGAAGGGCTGTGGAAAGAATGGATACTGCGCTGCACAAAATACTTCTGCCCAAAATACTTCACGGGGAGCGTCCAGGCTCGCAGAGTTAGTTCGTAGAACATGGAACACGATTCCTGTACGGTAGCCTCAATTAGAGGTGCCGGTAGTGTATACTCAAAATCATAAGTTGGAATACGAGGACACTGGCAAACGCAACCTCCTTCTAACTGCACTAGGAATCGGGGTATCTAATACGGCGGCTAGTCCAACCCTATGCCAAGTCCAAAAATGTCTCAAGATTGAGCGGTCTATCCAAGAGTCTTCAGCCTCTAAGAGCTGATATCCCCGTCTCTCTCTCCCACCCGACCCCCACCCAGACCCCCACCCGCAACCCCCGGCTCGATTCCTCCCGCCCCAACTCAATACATGGCAATATCGATAACCGAGATGCCCTTGGTCGACTGATACAGTATCGAAATGACCCCATCAGCCTGAATCCTTGCCCGATCCACTGTCGGGTCCGTCACCGACAGGAGCCCTTCGTTCGCGCCATTCCACATCATCTTCCAGTCCGTGTACCCGCTCGCAGCCGTCGCACGTACAACTCGCAACCCGCTCATAAGCACGTAGGCGTTGTTGCGGTCATCGACAACGACAGTACTCATCCCGACGCGGCCAATGAGGAAGGGGACGGGGATGCGTGTGTGGGATGTGCCCGTTGCTGCGCGGGCGATGAGGAACGGTTGGGCGTACGTTGCACGGTGAGAGTAGTTTGCGCAGGCGACGTAGGAGGGGTCGACGTAGGAGCTGAGGCCCATGGGACGGCCGTTGTTGTCGACTTCCATGGATTCGCCGTTGCGGATAGCGCGGTCGGCCAACTGGGCGTCGGCGATGATGCCGGTGGTGCTGACTCTGATGAGGGTGGTGGAGCCGGTGATGCCGACGGTGGTGCCTGCGGCGGTTTTCCACGTGCGGCCCCAATCGTCCGAGTAGACATAGACGGTGTCGTGGTTGTTTATGCCACTGTACCCGGCGCAGGAGACGTAGGCGTTTTCGGCCCAGACGCCATATAGGTGGAGCCGGTTGTTTTTCATGAGAATGCCGTGAGGGAGAAGGGACCGTGCTGTGGATGTCTTGGTTGTGGTGGAGGAGAGTGGTGTGTATGTTGTCGGGGTCGTGTACGAGCCGTCCCAGCTCACAAACCTGCCGAGGGAAACCCATTTCATCGTCGTGTTGCTGTACTCGGCCAATTCTACCGAGCTGTTTCCATTGAATGCACCTGGCATGTAGTACAGCTGGACCGTATTGCCCGTGACAATGAACCGTGGGAAAAGTGGATTGGCTGGCAGCGCCGTGCCGTTCAGGGTGGTCATTGTGCTGGAGAAGCGGCCCCAGTGCCAGGATTTTTTCTTGCCACTGGCGAGCGCAAGGCCGGACTCGCTGGCGATGTAATTAATGACAGTTCCGCCGCCGTTGAAGCTAAGGTGGATGCGTCCATCGATGGCCGATATGGCTATGTTGGGAGTGTGTTCGGTAGCGACCGACAATTCGGCATACGATGTGGTTGTGAACGCTGTTTCACCGGCATTTGAGGCATCAATTTGTCCGTTCACGGCCGTTATTTGCCAGTCACCCGTTGGGTGCAGGAGACGACGGGCAACTCTCAGTGTTCCGTTAGCGCCCCACCATGTGGCATATTGCATATCCAGGAACGTCGTCAGAGCCGCCGCTTGGCTGGCTCGGAAGTTGATTGCTGTCGGATAGAAGTGGTGAGCATGATGAACGTCGGCAGACGATGGGTCGGTCGATGAACCGATGATGAACCATGAATGATGCGGAACGGCCATCGTTCGCTTCGCTTGCAAAAAAAAAAAATCGGTCGCATGCCTCCAGCATTCTTGGGGCTCAAGCGCAATGGGGTTCTCGACATTGGTCCCTCAAATTTCCTCAAGTTTCTTCCGCCTCGCATTGCTCGGCCCCCGGCGCAACGGGGTCGCTAGCGCTTGCGCATCTTCTCGCTATCGGTCTCACACGTTTCCTCTTTCTCTCCTCCCACCCACTCGCAGACCTCTTGCTTCGCCAGGCACTCGGTACTCACCAGCAGGCCCGAGACTCCAAATCGGGTCAGTATCCAAATGCGTTATCCCAACGACCTCGGCCCTACTCCACCCAAGGGTCTGAAACGCCACGAGAATCACAAAACAGAGTTGGTTCCTGTATGATGAAGTTTTTCGTCGGACGAGGTGGTCAGCTTCCGAACCGATAGAGGTGCTTCTTTCCGCAACGTGAGTATGGCGCTTACCACATGTCGGCCTAACGAATCACTAACAGTGTCCAGCTTTTTTTCGGCGAAGGCAGGGAAGAGATAAGAGAACCCGGCACAGACAGACGGCAGGCCGAAGGGCGATTATTTAAGGAGCACAGGAGGAGGCCCGGTCGGCTGTCGGCACGTTGTATCCTGAAGAAGTTACGGAAAACAACTCCGCACGGGCATCAGTGGCCAATGTACGCCGATGGATAGTTAGTGGAGCCCCCCCCCCCCCCCCCCTGGAGCCCCGTGCAGATTGAAGTGGTGTTGCTACTATATATACTTGAGTAAGGGATAGGGTGGGAATAGTGAACATCTGGCTCACCGAAAAAGCCGTGGCTTCGGTGCTTTCGGTGTTTGTCCTTGTCAAGCGTTTGCTTTCCGAGGGCGACGCGTGTTCGCATCGATTGTACAGTATCTACGCCCGGTCTTCCGAACCGCTGGTATCGCTTGACATCTATTGACTCTCGGTCTTGCATCGGGACAAATATCGAATCCTATCTACAAGCATCCATCCTCTGCGTCAACAGTTCGCCAATTCCTCGCCATATCTCCAAACAGTCAGCACATTCGGTTCCAGAGTGTAAACAAGCGAGATCCTGGTGCATTTATGCGTAACCTCCCGGAACAAGCTGAGCGAGGTTGTACGGCACATGCAGGCGGTTGATGCATGCCGCCGGCCGCCCGACCTTTAATACATAGGAAGAAGAGGAAGCCGATGGAATGATATTCACGGAATGTTCGAAATGCCGACCTAGTGCATCTAGTACATTGACTCCCCCCATGCGAAGTAACAGCCTTTTATTCTATCCCGTCAGTTTGTCGACTCCGCTCCATTGTGAACGGATGAGGCAATCGTTAAGAAGCAGATTAATGTCGCTGCGGTCATGTGACTTTAACTAATTAAGGGCCTTTTTGGACAGCCCTTTCCGTCTCGCAATAACGGCGTCGCTTGACGGCATGGCGAAACGCTGGAAAGCATAGAAGTCATCCCAGCACCAGCTGGCAAAGTTATGGGATAAGACTCATGAAGGGCATGGCGTTTTGACATGAGAAGACCTAGGGTCGCTATGAGTGTTCGCCCTCAGGCAGACATGAGGCAAACGTCAGAGTTGTGTGGGCATACGCCCCTTTTCGCTTTTTGACAGCACTGCCATTCTTGCCCTTCCATCTTCCCACCTACAACGACCCTTCGGTCCCATTTAGTCTCTAGCAATAGCCGTCTGAACGCTCTAGAAGCCCAGCGCTGAGTCTTTCTGACCGGTCTACCTGTCAATTTTCACCCACCCTATAGGGTAATTCCCCAAGCCAGTACCACTGCAGCGGAGTTGAGGCCCGCTTTTGGTCAAAGTCTATTCCCCATACAGTTAGAACTCCGCAGGCTTTCTTACGTATCCGTGCCGGAGAAAGGAGGCTTCTAAGAGGGTCTGTCAGCATATAAAGAGGGGGGGTGGGAGGGTCGGCGGCTGGTTTTTCTTCTTTCTCCCCCCAGACCTTTCTATCTTGTCCCTCAAGCAAGACTCCGAAAACGAGCAACTACTACTCAAGCAACCACGGCAGCAAAATGCCACCATCGAGCAAGGAGCTCGACCCGGCCCCGAACGCGGGCCGTGGCTGCCCCCATGTGGGCACCACGGCAATGGCCTTTGTTTACGGGTATAAAACAGCAGTGCGATACGCCCTTTGTCTCAAAGCCCGATCCCTGCGATATATACGCAAAACCTTCAAGATCTCGACACTAATGAACGATGATTCGGAAGAAGATATTGAAACCGATAGCGGGAAGCGGAAGCGCGCAGAATTAACCGTCGACGACCACATCAAGAAACTATCGGAGGTATGTTATGTGCATCACTACCGTCCGCTATCCCGCTAAGCCTGCTGTGATAATGCGGCAGTCAATTGACATCTTGATACTCTCTTTCCTCATCTACTCTCAGATCCCGGCGTTTAGATGCAATGCTTGCAAGACCACTAAAAGTAAAAAGAGGCCACATGTTTGCTTGTCGTGCGTGTACACGGGATGCAGGGAATCACACATGCCTGCACACTTGGCGGACAACCACCATCCCTTTGGTGAGTTTTCCTCTACCCTCGTCCTGACTGTCGGCGGTCCATGATGAATGCAACTAACCTTCCCCTCATCGCCCCACCCAGCGATGGATCTGCAATCGTGTGATGTGTGGTGCGGCTATTGTAAGCAGTACGCCTACGATAGAGAGCTTCGCAGGATCTACAAAGCCGAGGCTCGGCGAATGATGCTAATAATCGCCCACGCGCTCGGTGAGTATTTGCCGTTTCTCACTATTGTAATCTCGCACGCTGTTGCTCTGACCTCAGGATCCTTACATCCCACAGAGCCCAAGATCAAGCGAAAACGGAGGGTGGCTCCTCCGACCCCGAACGCAGGCGACTTGACGTTAATCGAAGGTCATTCGGAACCTCAATTGTGCTCAGGTACGGGAAGAGAAACGTAGACGAGTTCGGAAATAGCCATCAGCAGAATTAGAACGGGTGGAAGAAGCAGAACTCCTAGATGACCCCCCAACAGGTACTGACACATCCAATTCCAAAGGTTTACGAGGACTTGTCAACGCAGGCTCGACCTGCTATCTCAACGCGATCCTGCAAGCTCTGCTTCATAACGCCGCAATGAAAAGCTACTTCCTCACGGGCCAACACACGCGGAAGAACTGCTCCAAGCAATACACAGACTGTTTGGTCTGTCAGGTTGATCGTCTTTTTCAAGCCGTAAGTACTTCGGTTGCACTCTACTCATCCCGCACATATAGCGAGCATCGTATTGAATTCCCATCCTTTTCCTCGCTTGTCAACAGGTGTACAGCTCCGATCCAACCCCCATGTGCCCATCGGACTTACTACAAGCCTTTTGGAGAAACACGCCATCTATGGCAGGGAACGAACAGCAAGACGCACATGAGTTTCTCCTTGCTCTACGGCACGAACTGCATAAAGCGTTCCAAAACTCAGCCCTTGACGCCAACGGTCGTTGCGTCTGCCCGGTGTGTCAAGTCTTTGGCGGCGAGGAACAATCCAGTATCAAATGCACGGCGTGCGGACATGTCTCGGTTACCAAGACCCCTATGGAGGATCTGTGTCTTTCTGTCACCACCGCCCTGGATTCCCCTGGCGAGGGATCGTCGCCGAGGCGTGGCAAGAAGCGGAAAACACCTTTGAGTCTCCCGGAATTGCTTGATCGGTATGTGTTTCACTGCTTCAGCTTGTTCACTCACTTGTGGTGTGTGTGTACGCTCGCGCCTTACTCATACATCTCGTCGTTGTCTCATCTACCCACTAGACACACCAAACCTGAAGAAATCGACTACCGCTGTGAAAAGTGTCATTCCAAGGTAAGCATACCATATCTTACATCTTGAACCCCTCATCATCGGCCTTGCCCTCTCTCTACAATCATACTCATGCAATGTCTTCACTCTCCGTTTACAGGACGGTGCTAAGCGACAAGCTTCCATTAGCGAACTTCCTCCGGTCTTTTGTGTGGCGTTCAAGGTACGTATAGTCACACCCTGCCCCCGTCATTCATCCATCATACTCTAACACACCCTCGTTCTCCACCCCACAGCGCATGGAGACGCGCACACGCTCGGGTCGTATCGAAACCCAAAAAGTGGAATGCGCCATCACCGTCCCGATGGAACTCGACATGACCCCCTACACCTCCACGGGTATCGACGTGAAGAACAGCAGCGACTCTGATTCGGACGCTGGTACCACGTCTTCGGAGGAGAGCGAGCCCAGAGTCCCCGGGTGGATGAGCGTCAAGTATGTATTCTCGTCGTAGCTTCCCCCAGTCTACTCACGGTGCATGTTCTGTGGGACTCATATAGTGATTGTTGGTAGGCATCATAATCCGGCCCACCAGTACTCGTTGATCAGCACGGTTATACATAAGGGGAGCAACGCGAGTGGGCATTATTGGGCGCATGCGAAGGAATCGGGGAACGTAAGTGTTCGTTTTGTTCCATGTCTCGTGTGTAGTTGCGTATGTAGGTGTGTGTACTGACAATGGGGGTTTTGTCTCCCTCTCCCACTCACACAGTGGTACAAGTTCGACGACGTCAATGTGTCGGAACTGCAGGAGAAAGATATCCAGGCTGGCAACATGTACGTCCTCCTCCATACCCCCTCCCCCCTCCTCACTTTGACTCAACCACACTTACAAACATCCCCCCGTGTTCGCATACATACACAGATACGTCGCCTTCTACATCCGCAACGGGATCGAGCACGAATACATCCCGCCGCCCGCGCGGCCCGCTGGTGGGGGTGGGATCGGTGTTCCGACCCCTGCCGCCGCGCCCGAACAGAAACGGAGCAAACGCTCACGCGACGACGACGAGCCCCCGGCCGTCAAGCGCGCCAAGCTCGCCCCCGCGAAGCCTGCTGACCCGCCCCGCCCGAAACTCCTCAAGCGCCCACGCGACGACGACGGAGCCGCGGCCGCCAAACGCGCTAGGCTTATACCCTGATAGACGGGAGAACCCTACAGGCGACGTAGACACGGGATAGGTGAGCAAAGCCTCCACAAATCGGGTCGCTGTTTTCGGTTGGGATACCACACCCGGGGTACTGACCATCGTCCCCCCCTTCCGGTTCAGAAACCAGATATATGTAAAAACACGCACAAGATGAGACGGTAGACATGCTACGAAGTTTGACGGAATAAATACCCACACATAACCAAACACCGTTATACCCCCCCCCCCCCCCCGCACAATCTCCTACAATAAAGACCCTGTTCCCATTCCCACGCCCCCCACGCGGGTTTTTATGCCCACGTTTCACTTTGGGCAGCTTTTCTGTGCGGACTGTGAGCGGAAGCGCGAGGGGGGATAGAGTACGCAGGGGATTCCAGACCCCGCGGGTGGGGTGCCCCGGGTTTTGGGTTTGGGGGCAGTGAGACGATCTATGAGCCATGGAAGTCTGTTTTCTGCGGGCGATTGCTCCTGGGGGGTGTTGGGAGTGAAGGGGTCTTCACTCGCCGGATCCACCCCGACCCGAACGACCACCATACATACATACATACGCCCTCCGCTGAAATGATAGATTATTGTATTGCGCATAGAAACGTGACTGTCTAAGGGTTATGTCACGACCGTTGGGGATTATGTTATGGGGTGGGGGGGTATAGAGGAGGGTTCTAGTATGACGATCGTTTTTTGTTTTCGCTAGATTGTGTGAGGGCTGTAAACAAGTGGACACCAAAAAAAGAGCGGGGGGGGGGCGGAAGGGGAGGAGGATGGACGCGGGTTCCCGGGAGATCTCGGTGAATCTGCGTTGGGGTTGTTGGGGTGGGGGGGGGGTTACCAAACGGTCACTGCAAATGCCAGCTGCGACGCCTTCTCCTCTCACGCCACGGCTACGGGCACGACGCGATCCCTGGGCGGACTCCCACACTCCACGGCCGAATCCGCGTCCCCTCCGTTCCCCACGCCCATCGACGCCATAGATGCCTTCCTCGCAAGTTTCAGCGATGAGCCCCGTCGCAGTGTATCCATCTTTAGATTTATGTTGCTCTTTTTCGTTGTCAGGCTGTGTGTTCTTCGTGGAGGTGAGTCTGGTGGTGGGTGGTCGGAGGCGGCGAGGCTGGCCCGCTCGACCCATAGGCTGGATGCGAGGGTGGAGAGGGAGGAGGCGGAGGGGGCGCGGTGTGGTTGTTGGGGATGGGTGATGAGGGAGGGGAGGGAGGGCTTTGAGGGGAGGGGAGGGAGGGGACGGTCGTCTGGGATGGGGTTCGCAGGAGGTGGTGGTGGGAGTTCGGTAATCGTCGCTGTTTGGGTGGGCTTCGCAGGTGGAGGCGGGAGTTCTGTGCTTGTCGCTGTTTGGGTGGGCTTCGCAGGTGGTTGTGGCGGAAGGTCTTTGACAACTACTGTTGCTATTGAAGGGCTGCGCGATAACGCCGGCTCTTCGAACAGCGTCCCAACACTTCTCGTCCGCTCCAAATCCTTGGGAGGCACCGGCGGCTTCCAATCCCCAAACCCAACCCTATTCTCCTTACTTCCCGTCTTCATCCTCACAAACCTCGCGAACCCGTCCCTGTACATCCCATCCAACACCTCCATCATCAGTTCATGGAAAACATACAGCGTCGCGGAGGGTGTCATCACGTTCTCCGCCGCCATCTTTGCGTGCGCCGAAAGAGGTATGTCTGATGAGAGGACGTCGGTAGCGAGGTGGCAGGCGTAGAAGTAGAGGTAGTGGCCCTGCAGTGCGAAGGGGATGGGGGTGTCGTGGAGGGGTTGGAGGGGGTCGATGTAGTGTGTGAGGACGGGGATGTATTTTGTACAGTGTAGCTTGATGGCGTTGTCGAGGGTGGTGGATTGTATCCAGAGATGAAGGGATGAGTGGAATCCGTTGGCCTGTCGGGACACGAAGAGTGGATGCTGATGAGAAACCGCTCTGTGACATTGAACAGTATCCTTCGCGACAAGGAGCCCATCAGATCCATTCATTACCTTTGCAAACTCCTCAAACTCCGTCCCCAGAAGACCATCACCACCATCCTCCCTCGCCACCATCGTCATCGTCAGAGTATTCGCAAAGCACTGTTTCGTGTATCTGAATCTCCGCCTTGAACCCCGCCCTCCGAAAGTGGCACCCTGTTTCCTGACGAGACGCGAGACGGAGCGCTTCAAGCTCTGTAGGGACTAGAGAGGTGAGGAGGGAAGTGGTTAGAGATAAAGTATTCGAGATAGAGAAGGCTGAGGTAAGAGTGTATCATACGCCTAGCAGTCCTTGGACCGGTCGTTTCAATGTTGAGCCTGCCATCATCTGCGAACGAGGTCTCCTCAGACGTCCCCTCGGAGAAGGTTCGCAGGTCACGAAAGAGTACTTGAGAGAGACGGAGTAGATAGAGGGGGTTGTCGCTTCTTGGTTGTTTCCTCTTGCGCTTTCCCCACTGATGCAGGGCACTGAGGGCAGTCTGATGGAGAGTGTGATGCAGGGGCGGAAGTCACCAACGCGGCCGGAGCCAATCAGCGCGCGTTCTCCATGACTCACTCACTCACAGAGTCACAGCAGGGACATTCTGGAGGTGAGCTACCCACATTTAGCACGAGTTACCCATGTCTACTAGTCACGCCCGACAGCGAGCGTCTTTCTCAAGGTGACTGACGGACGGACTGTGCGCGATGACATGTTGCCATAAAACGCGTTCCCCAGATGGATATGGGATGGGGGTTCTGCCCTTCGGCCACCTTCGATCCCCTGCTTCGACTCGCTTGCTTCACTTACTGTACACATACAGACTTCACTACTACTACTATACAATAAGCGGGTTTTGTTCTCCTCTGCTATCCACCTCCTCCAGCGGTAATTCCCCGAGCGCCATCTTGGGCCGATCTTGGAGGCAATTACGTGGCGGGTCCACCTTCCCTTCGCCTTTTCAAGCGCATAAAGCAAAAGTCGAGAATATGTTCACAGGGGCATCTCGGAGTCCACGGCGGCCAGAAGCCAGGAGCACAAGGCAGGAGTCCGTAGAGCATCGAGACTTTGGAGATGGCCCGGAACCAAACACCCTGCCCAAAGTGGTCAACGAAGTACAAAGTGAAATAAACATATCTTGGGATTTTATGACCAGTTCCGAGGTAGTTCTGCAACGGCAAGGAGAGTTTTGCGGCGGCGGTCAGATATGTTCATTTTGGAAACTCATCAATGAAATGTTCTGTTGTGTGGCATCTTTAGTTCAATCCCGTCCCCCATGCGCTATCGCTTCTAGACGAGAGCTCGCTAGGCCGGGACTATGTAGCCTTCTGTGCCATCTATGACAAGTTGGAGATGGCCATGGATGTAGTCGTAAACGGTAACATCCGGAAGAAGATTCGAAAAATCTCTCAACTCGACTGATGCATGCCATACACAGACTACCACCAGGCGTTCAACACAGCCATCCAAACATTCAGCAACGTCGTGGAGAACATCACCGGTACATACATATACACATATATAGTCCGTCCCTTCCATTCAAAAGCCATGCGTCCGCTGAGCGACATTCCATGTAGACTCCCAACGCCGCGTCCGAGACTCGCGCAAACGACTCGAGAACAGCAAAGAATGGCTCCAATGCAAGCGATTCGATCTGCTCCATCTGTGGTTGAAAAGTTTGCAGTATAAGGAGATTGCGAGGATATTGGATATGGTGTAAGGATACCATGCGCGATAGTTGACCATGACCTAATCGTGTGTGCGCCATACCGATGCTCACGTCTGCATCTTTCTAGAGAAGACCTCCAAACAATGCCAGCCCGCCTTGAAGCGCTGATACAGGGGAAATACTACCTAACAGCCGTGCGGCTGCTGCAATCCGCCACCCGATCGATTGAGGAGGGTGAATGCGCGGAAATCGGGGCGCTGGAGGCTGTTGCGCAGAAATTGCATGAGATTAGGACGGTATGCGTTGTGGAAATCCCCATGCGGAACGATCGAATCTTCCCACTGATCGGAGATTGTATCTGGCACCTAGTCGATACACGAGACGCTGATCGAAGAGCTGCATAGTCATATATACCTCAAGAGCGCGTTCAGCTTGTATCGTCTTGATGCAGGTGCGTACATTTAGTGTTGCTCAGATGTGACTGAGTTCATGAGGTTGGGGAAACTCATGTTCCTTCAGTTGATCAGTCGGAGCTCCACAATGAGAACCAGTAAGCCATCTATTCGAATCTGTTATGCTGCAGTATCAGCTCACATGGTCCTTTCATAGCTGGACAGACCCGTCGCAGAAATCGAATCGCGAGCGCCCGGGGAAGACGGGAGATGGTGGGTCCAACCATGCCTCCAAAAACTTGACGAAAGGTTCTGATTTGGAAATGTTTATATCGTACCTCGAATTCGGCATGTAGAGGCATGGCAAAGCAAACTCCGCCGTGACAGCGACGCCTGGGAGCCAGAGGTGACCCACAACTTCGTGGACCCATCCCTTCACGAAAACTCTTGCTAACATAACCAAGTCGTAGATCACCGAGGACCTCGAAGCCAACCCGGAGGCGGACTCGTTCCAGTTCATATTGTGCATCATGGAGGCGCTGTTCCTTTTGGGCCGTGTGAGGGAGGCTATGGAGGTAAAAAAAAAAGGAAATCGACCCCTTGATCCTCGTGGGGTCAGAGCTGATCCAGGTGTGGGTACAGCTCATTCGTGACAGACTCCCCATCGAACTCTACTATGTAGTCGAGCGAACCGTCCAAGAAGCCGACCACAAGTACGTACGCCATCCCCCCGGTCCCTGCCTTACATCCCCCTCCTCATCCCCATTCTCCCCCACCCCGACAGCGTTACGATCCCCCTCTCCAAAAACGACGAGCCCCCTGACCGGGTCCTCGCATCCCGCCCACCGAATCTCCTCGGCACGACGACGCGGGCCGTGGACGCGCAGACGTTGCTTCAGTTCTTGTGGCAGCTATTTAGGAAGTTTGAGAGCATTATCCAGGCGCATTTGTTTGTGCAGGCTATTTTGGCGGATTTTGCGGGGGTGAGTCCGGCCGTGAGTGGATTTCAGTTGGGGTCATACTCTGATGTGTGTGCTGATTATGCTCCTCTATCCAGCGGCAAACGGATGAGCATCTAGAAGGCCGTAAGTCACCCCCCGCCCCTCTACGCTCTCAAAAAACATTCACTCATGCATCAAATCCCCCCTTCCGAGAGCAGTCTACAGCAGCCGCGACGTCTGGTACAGCGCGCAAAACGAGCTCAAAGCCCTCATCTACGAATACGTCTCCAGCTCCGAACGCAAAGGCTCGGAACCCAACGCCGCCGTCACGCTCAACGACATGCTGAAGGATAAACGGCGGGCCAAGATCCGGACCGATTCTCAGGTAAAATCACATTCACCCCACCCCCAGGGGTTCAGGTTCATCACCACCCCTTCCGTTGTACATCCCGTAACGCCATGACCCCTTCCGTTAAGCCCCTCTTTAAAGTCGTCGGCACGGACGCCTCCGAGATGCTCACCACCTACAAATCCATCAACCCGGACGCGGAACGCGCGCTCGCGCAGGACGTGCTGAAAGTGCGCGTCAACTCCACCCCGCTGGACACCCGCTCGGGTTCCGACGACGAGGCCGAGGGTGAGGGCGACGGCGAGGGCACGACGGCGGGGATCGTGGACACGTACGCGGCTAACGCGGTCGTCACGGGCCATCGGTTGTTGATCAGCGCCGACCCGTACAACATCCTGGTGGTGTTTGGGCCCACGTTTGGGTTTGTGAGAAGGATGGAGACGGGGTTGGGGGTTAAGTAGGTTGGGGGGGATTGTCTTTTTTTTTTTGGGTGTGTTTGTGCAGGGGCCAAGGGAGACTGATGGGCAGGGATTTCGTCCCCCCGCTTTCTGCAAAGGTTCAGCAACCTGAGAGTGTTCCTCGAGGAGTTTGTGCTCAGCGTGTTTTTGCCGCAGATGGAGAATAGGGTGTTGAGGTACTTCAACACTTATGTGAACGGTAACGTCTTCACCCCCCCCCCCCCCCCCCCCCCCCCCACCTCCCCTTTTCAACCCCCCCTCCCCCTATTTCCATGCTCATAACCCCCGCCCTATTCGCAGGCATCGACGCCTTCCACGCCGAATCCGCCCCGGAAACCTCCCCCTACCCCCTCGCCAAATCCACCCTCGCGCTCACCGTCCTCATCCGCGGCATCACGCGCGCGGTCCCGCACATCCCCATCCACCAATCTGAAGCCGTGCAGATGATCGATGTGGTGTTGAGGAGCTACTACGAGAAGTGTTTGGCGAGGTTCAAGGGTAAAACTGTTGCTGGATTGTGTGATGTGCGGTGGGACCGACCTGGGGGTAACTGATTGTTTTTTGTGTTTTTGTGCAGCGTTGACGAGCAGCAACCAGCCCGGCGCGGATGGCGGGTACAGCAGCATCGTGAGCGCGGCGTGGGTGCAGGACGACGAGATATTCGAACTCCTATCCGAACGCGCGGTTTACCACGACGATGCAACGGTACACATATACAGAATGGCCCCCCAAGGAATCATCGTGTGGTTATCTCACCACCTTGGTATCTTATTAGGACGCAGGCAGCGACTTTACGACCAAACTCGCCCACCGCGAAACCTTCGCCGAGCTCGCGCTGAAGAAGGACCGCTCGTTCCACCGCAGCGAGCTGTTGCTGGAGCATCGCACGCTCAAGAATCTCGGCAGCTTGCATCATTCGATCGTGCGTTCGGGAGTACACCTGTTCTTAAGTTGATGTGAGGGCGCTAATGGGGGGGCTGGGTATCATTTAGGAATGGTTCGTCGAGCAAACAACCCACCTCCTCTCCGTCCCGCCCGACCGCCCCAGCACCGCCCGGCACTCGGGGCTGAGACTCATGGCCGGCGCGCAGAGTTCGAACGAGAGTCTGGTAAAAACAAAAAATATCCACGATCGGGGCTCGGTATGTCACTCATATGGTGTTTTGGTTTGACCAGGCGAGTTTTTTCCAACTTAGTTCGGATTCCCTGCCGGAGTTGCCGGTCGGGAGGGGCGAGGAGGTGCCGATTGCGTTGGCGGAGGAGATGGTTGAGTATGTGTCCCTTTTTTTTTGCGTATGCGTTCACGGGAATAACCAACCCGCATTGGGGACGTACGTACTTACCCCCCCCCCCCCCCCCCCCTTTTTTTTGGATCCAGACGGTTCAAAGCCCTCCTCACCAATTTCCGCCGCCTGTCCGACCTCTGCTTGTTCGTGCTGCGCG
Organism: Fimicolochytrium jonesii; assembly: GCF_025526975.1. NCBI lineage: Eukaryota > Fungi > Chytridiomycota > Chytridiomycetes > Spizellomycetales > Powellomycetaceae > Fimicolochytrium > Fimicolochytrium jonesii. The sequence continues at coordinate 395,568 of NW_026515686.1, forward strand.
TGGAGCTGCGGTGCCATTCCATGTTCTTTTTGGATCTGGCGATGCGGGAGGTTCGTTCTCCCCCGCCGCCCTGCATTTCATTCCACGGGTTGACGATGAAACTGTTGGGGGTGTTTGGAATAGGGCACGTATGATCTGGACGACGACACGCAGGACCCGGACCCGTACATCGGCATCCTGAACACGGACCTGTCGACGCTGGAGGAGGTGCTGAGCGGGGTGATGGGGCCCAAACGGACCCGGTAAGCAAAAACCCAAAAAACAAAAGCAAATCATCGCCTCCCCCCTCTAACATCCGTCGATTCCCCCGCAGCTTCATCTTCTCCGGCCTCCCCCACCTGATCTCGGCAACGCTGACCGCGGCCCTCCCGCACATCAAGAAACCCACCGTCCCGCACGGCACCCGCAAGCTGGTGCGCAACGTGTGCGCGCTGCAGCAGAACCTGACCAACATCGCCAGCGTACATGATGTCGGCCTCGAGAGGGCGAAGGACTACTTTGCCCTGCTTGAATTGCCGGGGGAGGTGAGGATTCAATCACGCCCCTCATTCACTGGCAGGTGGGGTTAATGCGTGTATGACCCCTTCTTTTTTGTTTTTATAGGAGCTGATCAAACAGCTCGGCGACCCGCATCTGAAGGGGCGGTTCACGTACGAGGAGTGCAGGGTGGTCCTGGACCTGATCTTTGCAGACGCGAGGGATGACGTGGCCCGCGCGCGGTGGGAGGAGTGTGGGAGGGCGTTGAGGGAGTGGTTTACCAAGCATTGAGATCGGGGGGCGTTTTGCGTGTATCCATCTCTTTTTTGGGGGGGGGGGGGATGTTTTTTGATATGTGTGATATGGCGGAGATTTTTCTTCAAGGTATACCCCGTTTGGGGGGGCAAAAGATCCAATGTGGATACAGTACATACACTGCATACAACCTCCACTCTGTCTCGATCGCCGCACACCCAAGAAACCAACAACTGCACTTACACCGGCCCCGCTATGCAGGAAAAGGGCTACATAAAGCCTACCCCGCGCTCATCCTCCCCGCCCTCGCCCTCGCCCAACAGCACCACCCTGACGCCCCTCCGTCTCAACCCGCCCATCACCCTCCCGCCCACAACCCCGACAACCCCGACACTCCTCAGCCGCGGACACGCGTCCGCCAGGGCGCGCCAGCCGTCCTCCGTCCACGCGCCCGCGTCCAGTGTCAGGTGGGTCAGGCGCGGTGTGTGGGGGAGGTGGATGCGGGGGGTTGTGTTGGTTGGGAGGGCGGGCGGGGCGTTCGACGTCAGGAATGACGGGGTTGGGTTGACCGACGATGAGAACGCCAGCCCCGTGGACGTGGTGTGGTTATCCGCGGGGTCGGGCACGTACGGCATTGCGAGACAGACCAGTCCCGGCGGTACATGATGGGGGAGATAGCACAGGCCGGTCAATTTCGGGAGCGTGGTGCAGACGGCCGCGAAATGGTGGTCGGTTGCGGAGGGGTGGCATCTGTTTAGGTTCAGCGTGGTGATGTTCGGTGTATGTGTCAACAGCGCGGTGAGTGCCGCGGGGGTGACGTTGACGAGGGATTCGATGTGGAGGGTCCGCAGGGTTGGGAGACACGTGAAAGATGTGACGAGGGGCGTGATGGGGATGTTGGAGAGGTTGGTTGGGGTGGGGTGGGTGTGGATGATCGCTAGGTGTGTTAGGGTGGGAGGGAGGTGGGAGGCGAGTGCACCGAGGAGGTGGGACCAGCGGTCGCGGTCGGGCGATGTATCCGTGTCCGTGTCGTTGCATTTGTGTAGTTCGAGGTGGGTCAGTCCGGGTGCGTTGATGATCATGTGTGGTAATGTATGTGTAGAGAGGGAGGGAGAGTCGTCGTGGGACATGGCGAACGTGCAGTGGCGTAGACGGAGCCGCCTGAGCTGTTTCGCGGGGGAGAGGGGTATGGTAGCAGGGAGGGTGTGGTTGACGAGCGTTAGGTCCGCGAGATTCACGCAATTCTCCCACACCGTTTTCACGGCAGCGGGGCCGACGCGCGAATGGGCGACGCCGGAGGAGTCTAGGGTGACTGACCGCAGGTTGGGGAGACATCGGACGGCGAGGTGGATGAGCGGGTCGGGGCCGGCGGTCACGGCCTGGTCGGACAATGCGAGGCGGCGGATGTTGGGGAGATGGATGAGGAGGTAGGCCAGTTTACGATCCGTGGGGAGCATCTCATCCAGTGCGTCGCGTAGAGGATCCTTTTGTTGCAGAGTGCACATATAGTCTTCGAGGGAGAGGGATGAGCGGCGGCGGCTCATATGGGTGTACTCCCTGGCGGCGAGGATGGACGCGAGGGCGAGGAGCGCGTCCTTATTGTCGGTGCCGATTACAAGCGTCGCGACGGTAGCGCGGCAGCGCGCTAGGACTTCTAGGTCGGAGGAGTTGAGACGCTCCCAGAACCCGGGCGGGAAGAGCTCGAGACCGTGGGCGCGGTGAGCGACCTAGAAGCGATGAGAACAAATCATTCGCCATCAACCCATCAAGCAATCATGCGGTATCGACCATCGAATGTAAACCATCAACCACTCATCAACAAACACGTGGGTGAGGGGAGTATTGCGCCTTTAGCGCAATGTGGTGCTCGCTTCGCTCGCAAAAGATATGACGTTCGCTGAAGCTCGCTAAGGAATGCGGTGAGGGGAGTCTTGCGCCTTTGGCGCAATGTGGCTCGCTCCGCTCGCGCTTCGCTGTCGCTAGCTGCTTCTTCGATCGGTCCCCTCGCTTCGCGCTCGCTCCGCTCGCAGCCTACCTCAATCAGGAACCCCGACGGCGTTCTCCGAGTCCGTTGCAATCCCTTCACATAACTCGCAGCATCCCGTAGTGATCCCCTCCCATCCAGCGCAGCACTCGGATCCGTATTCGTCAGATTCGCAACGGCCGCAGAAGTGGAAAGCGCCAAAGAATGCAAAAACAGATTACTCTGCTTTAGACCATCGATGCGGGGGTATTTGTAGAGGTACTCTGTTGCAGTCAAAGAAAGCGCTTTGTTGACGAGACAGAGGGAGTAGAGGGCGGGTTGGTAGGCGGGGTCGGTGGTTAGGAGGCGGCAGATGTGGACCCAGAGTTCGATGGGGAGGCTGGGGACGGGGTTGCGGGGGGTATTCGTGTCTGGATTGTGTGAGATTGAAGGGCCGGTCGCTGCAGCTGTCCGATATAGGGTCGACTTGGAAGTGTCGATGGTGCTCAGCTGCAGGCGGGCCAATAACGAGCCCGGCGTCGACTCGGGCGTCTTGTAAGATATCGGCGCCGGCTTTGAGAAGGATCTCTCGTCGCCACCGAACCATTGGGCATGGAACATTTCCGACATGTTGTTAGAGGGGCGGGCTGGTCAAGGTGACCCCAAAGATGGGTTTTTTGACTCCAAGAAGAGGACGGTGATAGTTTCTGCGTGTCGGCCGTCCACTGCGCCGACGTCGAGAGAAGCGAGAGCACTGTACCGTATAGGAGTATGGGTGTGTCCTCTGTGGAGCGTCTGTGGGAGGGAGGCAGAGGGAGGGAGGGAGTTCGCAATAGCCACGCCCGCCCCACAAGAGAGCGACCAGAAATCGCGTCGGTCTGCCCCCCTCAACAACAACAGACTGCGAACTCTCAAGATCAGAAGGAAGGGCCCCATCGCTCAGACTACACACATACCCTCACTCGCAATATCAGGTACGTGCGCCCAGCCCCTTCGCTTGGACTGTGCTTGCCGTCTGCTTCCTGCTCGCCATTCCATAGCCAGGCTGTTAGCCACCACACGCGAACGCACGCACTCACCCTCATTCCAACCCCCAGTTCCCCAGAGGACACGCAATCCACAATGGACGACGTTATCGCAAAGGTACGGCTCTCATCCTTCAAACGCCTTAATCTAGAGCCACCTCAACTCATCCTCCCTCTCCCGGCGTCCCGCAACAGATCCCAAACCTCGACCTCGCCCAATATGTCTTTCTCCTCACATCCGGCCCAAAAGAAGGCCAATCAGAAGCCCGCGCAAAAGTCCTCGAATACATCAAGGCCGACAGTGCGTCCCCCATCTCCCCATCCCATCCCAACTCCCCCCCCCCCCCCCCCCCCAACTAATCCCCCCTCTCGCATACAGAAATGGCACCCTACTACACGCATTTAAGCACGGAGCTCGCCTTCCCGCGTGACAACACACTTCTGAGTGAATTGAAGAAAGATAACGAGGAGGAACTGAAGAAGCTGGATGCGAAGCTGGAGGATGCGGAGCAGAATTTGGGCGAGACGGATATCAGTGATGCGTTGATTGCCAGGGCCGGGTTTTTTGCGAGGATTGGTGATAAGGTAGGGAATAGTATATGGGGAGGGAGGGATGGGTGGGGGTGTGGAGGGGAGGGGAAACGAGGACGACCGGAGCGGAGCGAATTCCGTGCCGCAGGCGCAATACCCGTCACCGGCCAGCGAACAATCGTGGTTTTTAGGCGAGCGAAGCGAGCCCCTGTCTTTAACTGTGAGCGGCAGCGAAGAACGGGGATCTGTTCAATCATCAACCGTTAACCATCATTCGCCCGTCAACCACACCACTCATCGTTACATCCACTCATCTCGCAATATCGAATGATAGGAAAAAGCACTAGCAGCCTACCGCCTCGCCTTCGACAAGACCGGTCCTCTAGGCCACCGCATCGACCTCGTATTCGCCACCATCCGCATCGGCTTCTTCTTCCGCGACAACGATCTCATCAGTCGTAACATCGAGAAAGCCAAGACGTATGTCTTACATCGCCCCTTTTCAACCCACCCACCCCTGCCCTATCTCACATTTCACACCCACCCCTATGATCATCTAGATTGATTGAGGAAGGAGGCGACTGGGACCGCCGCAACCGCCTCAAAGTATACGAAGGGATCTACCGCATCTCCATCCGGGACTTCAAGAACGCGATCCAGCTGTTTTTGGACACGCTGGCGACGTTCACGAGCACCGAGTTGATGGAGTATAAGGATTTCGTCAAGTATACTGTTTGGACGGGGGTCATTACGTTGGGGAGGAGGGAGTATAAGAGCAAGGTGCGAGATTTTATCGAGCTGGGACACGTAGTCGACCGCGGGCTGGGGAGAGAGAGAGGTTGGGTGGACGGATGGGGACTGATGAATGGATATATGACCTTCTTCCTTTTTCAGGTCCTGACAGCCCCCGAGATCCTCGAAGCAATCGACCAAGTCCCGCACCTCTCCTCCTTCGCCAACTCGCTGTACAACGGAAACTACGCCCAGTTCTTCGAATCCCTCGGTAAATATCCACCCCCCCGCCATCCCGCTCCCAGGGGTATCACATCCCCCCCCTCGTATCCTAACCTCCTTTGTTTCGTTTCGCTCAACAGCCCAAATCGAAACCCAAATGAAATCAGACCGGCTCCTCCACCCGCACTACCGCTACTACGTCCGCGAGATGCGCATCGCTGCCTACGCCCAGCTCCTGGAGTCGTACCGGAGTCTGAGCGTCGAATCGATGGCGAGCTCGTTTGGGGTCACTGAGGAGTGGATCGACTCGTAAGGACCAAAAAAACGAATTTCACAATTCATGTGGTGATACTGACGCGCCGTTCTGACGGGATAGGGATTTGTCCAAGTTTATCGCAGCGGGCCGGCTGAACGCGGTGATTGATAAGGTGGGCGGGATCGTGGAGACGAACCGGCCGGACGCAAAGAACGCGCAGTATCAGGGGGTGATTAGGCAGGGGGATCTGTTGCTGAATCGCGTGCAGAAGTTGAGTAGGGTTGTGACTGTTTGAATGTGGTGGGAGAGGGGGAGTGGGGGCATCCAAGATGATGGGGTGATTGTAATAAGAATAAGATTTCTGTACAGCTTGGAAACAAAAAAACAAAATAACGAGCGAGGATGTGACGGCGCTTAAATATGGGATGTGAAGGGGCTCAGTGGGGCTATGGTAAACAGGTGATGATGGTGGATAAAAATGATGGTGGTGGTGTGTGTTTGCGCGTGCAGTGGTGTGGTGGGTAAGGGAGCTATCGGTATTCTCAAAATCGCTCCCATGTCGTTCCCCCTTCGCGATCCTCCTCTCGTCCCTCCTCTTCCCGCTCCAACTCCCTCTCTCTCTCCAGCCCTTTACGCCGTCTCCACATCCATCCCGACAACCTCCTTGACTTCCACCCTCTCCACGACCCTCCTCCTAACGCTCTCATCGCCCACCAACTCGATATTCCGCCCGACAAGCACCCCATCCTGCTTCCGCTCCATCTCGCTCTTCCCGCGCATACGGTTGAGGTAGTGCACCCGCCCGCGCTTGGCTTTAATCTCGGCGACCCTCTTCATGGCTTTCAGAGTGGTGGCCATGAGGGACCGGTCGTAGCGGACGGGCACGTTGCGCCGTTTTTCGAATTCGAGGGTTGTGTCCTGGGAATTTGGAGAGAAAGAGATCGGTTAGAACTGGACAGACAGATGAAATGAGGGGCTCCCGATCGATAATTGTGACTTACGATCGTCATTTCTTTGCCTGCAGCCCGCCTGAACGCTTTCGTCCACCGGACTTTACGGGGGTTACGTTTCATTTTGAAGTTTTTGTGGCATTTTGACCGGCACTGGGGGAATCACAGAGGGCGTTAGTAAGCGTCTACATGAAATACGAGAACGCACAGCAAACGGCGATTGAGACAGCCACGCAAAGCGAGCAAAACAAGTGAACTCTTGACTCGGGAGGGTGGTGGAGTGAATACTTACGAAGCGAAAGACCTTGGAGTCGTTCCTGACGAACATGGTGCCGTGGCCGGGGTAGACGGTGCTTGAGCAGAAGTAGCACTTTTCGAGACGCATTGTTGCTGTCTTTGAGTATCAAGGGAGTGGTGGGGAAAATGAGGGTCTGGGGAAAAGGCCAAGTTCTGACCAGGAGTTGTGGGCCGGCAGCGTCGGTCGCAGAGGGACTGAGGTGTGAGTGAGCGAGTGAGTGGCCACGTGACTGGAGGAATTCCTATGGGGCGCAGGGTGGCGCGCGTGTGGCGCATGTCCGTAGTGGGCTATACCGAATTCAGCGCCCCGCTCTCGGCGCTCAGAGAAAACGGAGAGACTTCAACCGGTGCACAGACAGGCCTGAGCTCAAATTGCCAACAACAGATTTGCAGGTAACTTACCGACGACGGAAGCTCACTGTGCCCCTACGAGAACTAACATCCGCAACCCACATTCTCAGGAGTAAGGCACACTTAGTGTCCCAACATCCCAACGCAAACATGGCAAAGTACGACCTCACGGAGAAGATCGGGCACTACTTGGACCGCCACATGGTGGCCCCGCTGCTCGAGTTCTTGTTGGGTCAGGAGGTGCGTACTATGAGAGGGGGGGGGTTCGATGGGTATTAGATTTTGATGAGCCATGTGGATGTGGACTGGCAGAGTCGCGATAGGAGGGATCTCTGAAGTGGATTCGGGGAAGGGAGCGGAAGATAGAGAGCAAGGGTGGGTCGCGGGAGGAGCCCCAGTGGTAGGGAGTGCGACCCGGGGAGAATGCCCACGCGAGCGAAGCGAGGCCCGTTCCCATTTCACCGATCTATGTGACGCAACTGAGACGGAGATCCGACTCGGTTATATCGAGCAATATAGAGCGAACCGATGGCGAGACTCCTGCCCACAGTGCGAAGCGAGGCACAAGCCCATCGCTATCGCCCTCCATCGATCGCTTGACTTCATTCTCGAGACACATGTCGAGAAAGTGACTGACCGTTTTATTTCTATTCCCTACAGATCTACCCAACCGAGAGCTTGATGCAGGCCAAGTACGACCTCCTGTCAAAGACGAAAATGATAGATTACACCAACGCTATCTATCGCGAGATCCACAACTTGGAGGACGAGGAGCAGAACGAGCCTGGTGCGTGGGGAATATAGGACATTGCGCTCAGTCGATGTCGGTGGAGGTCTAACACAAGCATTTTTCAATAGGATATGAGGAACGTCGTGCGAATGTCCTGACCAAGTTTGAGGAGCTGACCGACAAGAGTTCCGAGATCATGGAGACGATCCAGGACCCTGTTGTCATTCAGCAGCTGAAGCAGGACAAGCTGGCCAACATCCAGTTTTTGACCGAGAAGTACAACGTGAGTGTCGGAGGATGGGGTAGCGGTGAAGGCGAGCTGCGAAGAGAGAAGACATGGTGTAACTGATGTCCTTTCCTCCTTAGTTCAAACCGGAGATGCTCAACGCTCTGTACGACTTTGCCCTGTACAACTACGACATCGGAAACTATGCTAGCGCTGCTGAGATGCTGTATCACTTCCGTATTCTGGTGAGCATCTGGATTGAATGTTGATATCGCAAAGAGTAGTATGAAACTGACGCCCTCCTTCTCTCCCGAAAAGTCCACGGACTACGACCAGAACGTCAGCTCCCTCTGGGGCAAGCTCGCGTCCGAGATCCTCACCCAAAACTGGGAAACCGCCTACGACGACCTTAACCGTCTCAAAGAGATGATCGAGCAACGCAACTTCTCCTCCCACCTCGAAGCCCTCCAACAACGCTCTTGGCTAATCCACTGGTCGCTCTTCGTCTTCTTCAACCACCCCAAAGGCCGCGACGGCATCGTGGACCTCTTCTTCCAACCACAATACCTCAACACCATCCAGACCGCCTGCCCCTGGATCCTCCGCTACCTCGCCACGGCCGCCGTCGTCAACAAGAAACGCAGAAACGTCATGAAGGACCTCATCCGCGTCATTCAGCAGGAATCCAACGCGTACAAGGACCCCATCACGGAGTTCATCGAGGCCCTCTACGTCAACTTTGATTTCGACGGCGCGCAGATCAAATTGAAGGAATGCGACGACGTCATCGCCAACGACTTCTTCCTCGTCTCCCTACAAGAAGACTTCAAAGAGAACGGCCGCTTATTCATCTTTGAAACCTACTGCCGTATCCACCAACACATCAACATCAGCGACGTCTCGTCTAAACTCGACCTGCAACCTGAGGAAGGCGAGAAATGGATCGTGAACCTGATCCGTAACGCGCGCATGGACGCCAAGATTGATAGCGAGACGGATACGGTTGTGATGGGCACCCACCATAATTCGGTGTATCAGCAGGTTATCGAGCGGACGAAGGCGTTGAGCTTTAGGTCGAGTTTGTTGGCGAATAATATTGAGAAGAGGGAGGGGGAGTTGGCGCAGAGGAAGAAGGGGAAGAGTTCGGGGGGTGGGCACGGGGTTGCGGGTGGGAAGAGGGAGGAGCATGGGAAGGGGAGGAAGGCGGAGGTTGGGGGGGATGATGCGTAAGGAAGGAACCATGGACGTACGAAGGTCCGTTAGCTTCCCTAGTCTCGGGTCCCACCCATCCCACCACGCATCCCTTTACATATATCTATATAACGCCATCCGCCGTCTCGATGTAGTCTAGCGCCCTACTGAGTGGTGTTTGCTACTTAGATACGGCAGCCTCTGCACTTGTTATTTGATTCGCTCACTTTTGTTCATTGTATGTACTGGTTCCATGATATCAGATGCGATGAGTGTGTTATAACATATGATTGCGCGCGGTTCAACGTGCGAGGGACGCGGGTGGGCGAGGACGGGTGGGGAAAGCGACTGACCACCTCCCATCCGGCAATACTGGAGTCCCCATCTCACCCGGCATGTGCGCCACCACGCCCACCGCAACCCCCACCCCACGCCATCGCCTCCGCCAATACCGCGTCCGCCGCGCAGCTTCCACGTCCTCCTCTTCCGACAGCGACGATGCCAACGATGCAGTCAAGCCCCCTTCCACGCGTACGACCGGGAGACAAGTGGGACGACAGCATGCGGAGGTGGTGGTTGAGGAGGTGGATGGTGGCGAGGTGGCGAGTGCGGAGGTGAAGGATGATACCGATATGCACGGACCCGATACCGATTTTCCAGCAGGGGGTGCGGGGATACGGGCCTTATCGATCGCGGAGCCTGTGGGACGGGTTGGGGAAGCGAACGAGAGCACCCGTGCGCCACCGACGGGAGGGGATGCGATACGTGCGGCCGCAAAGCATGCGACGGAAGACGCTGAGACGGTCCCCAACGCCCTCACCCCGCTCCACATCCTCGCCACGCCGTCCCGCGGCCGCGGGATCTACTCCCCGGGCCCCATCTGCTCCGGTACGGTCTATCCCAAGTCAATCCGTGTCCGCGCTTTTTGGCTAACACTCGCCAATAGGTCGACAGCTGTACAACGAGGGTCCGTACGCCGCTGCGCTATCCACCGCGCACCTCGGCACGCATTGCAGCGGATGTTTCGGATCGCTTCGGAAGGTGCTGAGGTGCACGGGGTGTGGGGTTGTGTGTTACTGTGGGGTGGGGTGTCAGAGGGGGGATTGGGGGGTGCATAGGTGGGAGTGTGCGGCGTGGAGGGCCGTGAAGGGGAGGGTGCCGACGACGGCGGTGAGGGTGCTTTGTAGGCTGCTTTGGAAGAGGGCAAGGGATAGAGCTGGGGTAGGTGTTTGTGCGGTTTGGCAAGCATGTGATGTGGAATGTGATAACCCTAGAGACTGACTGGGAGGGGGTTTGATATGGTAGTATGAGAAGATTGATGCGTTGGTTTCAAGTAAGTTCGCCCCACATCCACTCAATCTCACAGCTCGCCTTTGGCATGACTCACCGTGGCGCCGTCACGCAGACAGAGAGCACTACACACAAGACAAGATCGAGACGTTTGCGCAGATGGCGATGTTGATCCGGTCGATTGTGGGCGAGGAGGTGTGTTTGGATGCGGGGGGGATGGTGCGGGTCTTGTGCATGGTAGGTTGAGATGGTTTGTTAATTGGGAGGGGATGTTGCGGGGGGAGGCGGGGAACGGGGGAAGCGGACGAGCAGAAGTGCTATGAGGATTGAGGGGTCCAGTTTGGGAGATGCACCAAGCGGTTATTGAAGGTGGCATTGATTGGACTTCTTGTGTTTTTTCGCAGTTCAGCTGTAACAGCATCTCCATCTGCGACGAAGAACTCGTCAACATCGGTGAGCGTTACCCCACTTCCCCCTTCCCCCCTCCCTCCTAACCATTTCCTAAACCCCCCTCCCTTCTTAGGCGTCGGGATCTACCCAACCCTCTCCCTTATCAACCACTCCTGCGTCCCCAACACCGCCCTTATCTTTTCCGGTTCAACCGCCACGCTGAGGAGTATTAGGGAGATACGACCCGGTGAGGAGATTTGCCAGAGTTATACGGAAGTTGCGGACCCGGAGAGTGTCCGGAGGCGGGGGTTGCGGGAGGCGTATTTTTTTGAGTGTTGTTGTGAGGGGTGTGTGGGGGAGGGGGTGAAGGTAGGTTGGGGTTGCGCCGTGTTCGGGAGGGGAGGCTATGATCTGATCATTCTTGCTAATTCTTGTGGGATCAGACCGCAGACCCCCGCACATCCTACATCTGTCCCCTCCCACGCTGTCCCGGGGTCCTTTTCCCCATCTCCCAACCGCACAACGACCACTCAATCCGTCCAGACTCCGACGACGATATCGAATCCGAAGACCCCACGACTTACCACTGCACAACCCACGGTCCCCTCCTCGCCCCGCACCTCTCCACCTTCCTCACCAACCTCACTCACGCCCGAAAACAGTTTTATACACCTGGATCCGATCTCCCCGCCTCGGCACCTCGACCACCCATCCCACACCTCGAATCTTCCCTCAAACTCTGGTCAACCCTAGCCCCACCCACCCACCACCTCCGCATCGCCCTGCACCGCGCCCTTCAAGCCGCCCACCTCTCCACCGGAAATCTACGAGCCGCTCTGGTGCATGCGGAGATGTTGGCAGGCGCTTATGCGGAGATATATAACCCGCGGGGCGGGACGTACCACCCCGCGGTATCAGTACAGCGGTACCTGGCCTTCACGCTCCGGTTTACGATCGCTGTTGAGGAGGACGGGAGAGGGAACGGGCTGAATGAGGACGAAGAGGGGTTGCGGGGTCTTGCGAGGGACGGCAGGGAGGTTGTGCGGCTTTTGGGGGTAAGTCATGGCGAGGCGAGTGCGTTGTGGAGGGAGGCGAGGGGGAGGGGGGAGGAGGTTGAGGTGAGGTTAAGGGGGAGGGGGTTTTGAGGTGGTGGGGAACGGGCGTTGTGGGTGAGAAGAGTTGATCGATGAGGATAATGTAGTGAGTACGTAGGGAAGGTTTGTAGGTAGGAATGTCCACTTCTTTTTGCGTAGTGGTATATAGTGCTGTTGCATATGCAAATACGGTGTCTTTGTATCTCACTCGCACAGAAAATATATGCACAGTAATGGGGTAAACGGTGAATGGGGTAAACGGCTACGTTCACCGCTGGGGTTGCACTATCGCGGCGACCCCGGCGGAGATCCCAGCATCGCGGTCGGGGTGCATATCATCGCCGCAGCCAAGATCGCACGCTTCGATGCCATGATGTCCCAGTAGGCTACCGTACACCCGTGGGTCTCAGCCTGCGTCATATCGAAGTTGGGCAGGGCGGGGTCGTCATCGAGATGCGTAAGAAAGGCCAGCGTCGACTGGGGGCAGTTGTGCATGACGTTCTGGTAGTACGTGCCATACTCAGGGCGATGTGCTTCGCCTGATGTGCCAATGCGGATGTTGACCAGCATCTCTGACAGCGAGCTGCTGTTGTCTACGTACGTTGTGCTCAGCATGCTACCCACGTACATCACAGCAGAGCCATGATGGCGCTTGCTGCTGCGCGCCAACAGAAGCGCCGCAGACACAAGGACGCACTGCCTCGTTGTAAACGCCTCAGTGCTCTCGCTAGTTGTGCTAAAGCATGAGAGGGGATCTATCACCGCAGTGATCCGCCTGGAGGGACGCAGGTCCAATGTGTCGGCGTGAGTAGCCCACTCGTCATACAGAGCACGCATGCGGGGGTCTGCGGCATCGATCGTCGGGTACGCACGTTTCTGGTTGCCGCTGCGTGCGCCATGTAGTCTAGAGCTTTGCCGGTGGTAGCGGCACATCGGGTCAGTGCTTGTCGCAACGCCATGGTGGAAGTTCGCGGCGGCTAGAACGTTGCTGGCAAAGCGCTGTCGGTTCCCGAGTATAAGGACTTGCCCAATTCCAACATGAAGATCCTACCACAATACCTTGGACCATTTGCGGTACTGGCCGCCGGCGACACCCAACACCTTCCGCTTGGATCTTCCGAAATTTTTTTTTTATCTCTGCAACATCGCGTCTTCCATACCGATGTTCTACGGCACTACAGCGCCCCACCGCCAAAGTATACCGTCAGCTCGGATGGACACCCTTACGCCGAGATCTTACGCCAAAGGGAACTCAATGGACGCACATGGTATCTCGCCAGGCGCTCTGGGGAGAGCCCGCACACGGCGGATTGGGTGCGGCTTCCGGAAATCAAGGACTCTCTCGCACTGCTCGCATACATGAAGAACTGGCCCACCACTACCGTCGCCGCACATGATCCATTACCACCACCTCCGCCGGCACCCGAGGATCTCTGACCACCTTCATCCACAACCGTACATCTTGACAACGACCTGCAACATCCCCATTACTCCGTACATAGTTACCTTCTCCCCGCACGGTTCCATTTTGAAAACTCTTCGAGTTTTGAGGGGGGTGTTAGGGAACCGTGCCCTCACGTGACCATATATTAGTTGCATACCCCCTGCTCTAGACTACACTGAATACATTGAGGAGGTTCTCATCACAGTATCGCACAACCCAACACATCTTGACGTTTTTTGTTTTTAATGTGGCGCACCGCGGGCCTGCGCACGAAGAACACAGCGCGTCACTCGTCCCATACCCAGGTTGCATTCGCGAGGCCGGCTGCATCCAGACCGCGTCGAAGCACAAAGCCGGGTGGGACAGGCGCATTGCCTCGGATGATACGAATGCGAAACGTGAACTCACTCGTAGCAGTCACCTCTATAGACCACACCACGTTGCCTGCCGGGATCCTGTTGCGCACAAGCACCTCCGACAGCGATGTAGAGAACGAGATGGCCTTCTCACACGGACCACTTGCAGTCTGGTGGATGGAGGGCACGGTGTTGATGTCGGTCAGGTCGGTGATGTCCAGCCCATCTCTGGTGAACAGAATGGTGTAACGGGGGATTGGGTTGTAGCTTGGGTTCAGCCCGTCCACATTAGTACTCTCCAGCAGAAATGCATCGAGTGCGGCCGCCACACTCCACTCCAAGGCCAGATTCAGATCGGTTGTTGACGAGATGTATGGCGTGTTGTCTGCATCCGTCGTAGTGTGGAGGACAGTGCTGGCTGTACCGGAGGGGCACGACAGATGGTTCCCTGCAAGCCGTTACCTTCATCGAACCGATTCCGAGCACGGGGGTCTTGATTCCCGGTATTCTTGTTGCCCAGCCTTGGATCAACCCGTGCGCTTAGATATGTTTTAGTTGCATCTGCGTTCAGCGCCCGCGCTAGTAGCGTGTTCTGTCTCATGGGGAACGGTTGCATGTACCTGTTGGCTTGGTACAGCCCCGGAATGGGTGTGAAGGGTAGTAACGGCCGTTGGATGCTTACACTTAGGGGCACCGCGAATGGGCTATCAGTGGGTATCATGGCTTGAGGCACGAACGTTATGTGGTTGGGCGAAGACGACAGCGCGGTGAACAACGGCTGAGGCCCTCTGCTGTAGAACGCCGGGTTCGTCGAGGCGTAGCACAGGTCTCCGGGGCGAAATATGCGGCGCTGTCGCCATGTACGGAAGAACTCTCTAAACACCTGGTTCAGCGTGGGTGGAGAGCGCTTTGAGACCGCCACTTGTGCGCCGATGATATGTCTGCGATGGGCTCATCTCGTCGAGCCACTGGGACGGAGAATCCAGTGTTGTCGCACCCATTGAGTTCTTCTCTCTGTATGACACAGGTGCTACTACCAGTCGCGCATGCAGACGGCTGCGGGAGTGTATGCGAGTTGATGCCAGACGTGGGCAGACAGACAACCAGTTTGATAGGATTATGACAGGATAGGTCTAGCTGTCAATCTGAGCGAGGGCAGGCAAACTCAACCATGGGCAAAGTAAAGCATGTGAAGTCTCCCGCTCGTTGATCTTGAGGAACCTTCCGGCCGCATGCTCACAAGGCGTGCCGCACTGGAAAGTCCCGAGACGAAGGCGCTGCAAATATCGCGCATTTGAACGTGAGGGAAGGGGTAAAAGCGAGGGGTGCTCGAATGTATTGAACGCACGGCATTTTATGACATGATACAAGCTATGGTAGGCTATCGCTAGACTCCAGCTTCCATCTCATGCGTTTCGTGACAGGATGCGCATGCTCAGCTAAATCCTTGGGCAAAAAAAAACGGAATATCAGCCATCACACCAAAGCAAACAACCCCAACCCCCCCTCCACAGCTCATCCCCTCACCTCCCCTAACAATCAATCCCACCCTCACAGTCCCCCCTATTATCACAGCAGATCCGGCAATGTCCCCCCGCGTTCCAGCAGTGGTAGCCCCGCGGATCGATGTGCGTGTCCTTGGCCAACGGGAAGGTCTTGAGGTCGTCGACGGGCGCGGCGGCGGCGAGGTGCAGGGTCGCGAGGAGGGCGAGGAGGAAGGTGGGGGTGAGTTTCATGGTTGCGTCGTGCTGAGCGAGACGGTGGGGCGGGAGATGATGAGGGGGAGGTGGAGGCAATCCGCCTCGCTCTTAAATCATTTCGCGAAGGGTTCTGAGAGCGGTTGATGACGGCCCCACGACCTGCCAGCGATGCTACGGACGCAGGAAGCAAACTCGCCGGCATGGACCTAAAGAACCGCACAGAAACGCAGATAACATGCTGTACATAAACGGGCGGCGGCCTCGATCGAGAGCGGTTCGCCGCCGTCAGTGATCGCAAAGGTGTTCGGCTGCCATTGCGATCATGGGCGTCGAGGAAGGGCTAACAATCAGCGGCGGATGTTGGGGTCCTGTTGTAGCTTTGATGACGATGGACAAGCTTGCAGGAAAAGCAGTCATGTCTAGTCTCGCATAAGATGTTGTAGAGAGTGATGTGCTGTGCGATGTACACTGCATTGCCCTACAGTTTGATGGACTTCGGCGCCCCTCGTCCGTGGCGTGTGATCGGGGCCGAGGTGTACTACATTCCCAAGGACTTCCAATGTCTTCCATAGACTCGCATTGTTCATCGCTGTACCGTCTTCTGAGTTCTCATGAGCATGGCTGGACTGGTTGTGCGAAACCTGGCTGTAGGCCCCAGGCGCCCCTCCACCCTACAGTTGTACGGTAGGTCGCCCGGCAAGCGGAGTTTGTCCGATCACCAACGGCCAACAGTGTTCGACGCGTAACGGTCGCGAGTGTCTAGCCAACTTTGACATTGAACGGCGTCCGCCACACATGGAGAGGAGATCAAAACTCCAAAAGCAGAAAAGACTCCGTTGGCTCCGATTGTTATCGCCCCGGCCTGGTCGGCTTTAGCCGCGAAAAGGTTGAAGCCTTGAACGGAAAGGACGCGTTGGAACTTGGAAGAGTTGGCTATCAAAATTCTGATACTCCGACCGTCCGACGGTAATAAGTTCCCCTACCGGTAAATTGCATATGCACAACGAGTGAAAGCGTACAGTACATCGTGTCTTGTACAGCGATGG
This sequence comes from Fimicolochytrium jonesii, assembly GCF_025526975.1. Classification (NCBI taxonomy): domain Eukaryota; kingdom Fungi; phylum Chytridiomycota; class Chytridiomycetes; order Spizellomycetales; family Powellomycetaceae; genus Fimicolochytrium; species Fimicolochytrium jonesii. The sequence goes on from NW_026515686.1 coordinate 412,094, forward strand.
TAGGAAGCAATGCTTCCCCTGACTCGCCAGTCGTACATCCAAGCTAGTGCCATCCACTGTCGTGAAAATGTGATACCAATGGGCGATGCTCCCGTTCGCTGAATACAGATAAGCCATCATCCGGCTGTATTTACCGGCCAGACGTCACTGACATACACATGATTTCGAACTCCAACAGAAACACCGCCGCCACAATGAACACCGCATCTGACTAATCCCCAGTCAAGCCCACACGAACCCCAATGCATCACCAATGTGACGGTCAACGCGAAAGGCTTTGAGCCGTTGTCATCTAAGACCGATCAACGCGTTATTATCTGATCTACGGTATGTGACGAAGGTTTAACTTCATAATGCATATGGGAAGGAGGTACGCCGTGCCGCATGGACGTCCGCAATGACAGAGCTCGCTGTACACTGAATAAGGGCTGGCGAGTCGTCCGTCCCAGCTGCGGGAGTGCGGTCGCACGCGATGGTCATCACACACCGTTGATTGAGCCGCCGCCCGCCAGTGCTTCCAAGGTTGAGTATATTGGCGAAATATGACCATCCCAAGTGTCAAGCTTTGATCCCCAGCCGTTGTTCGTGTTTGCGAATGTCCCCGGGGAAGTTTTGCAATTCATTGACGCCTGGTACAGGAGGCCGCTGCACATGATCGGTTCTATGGACGTTACCTGATGGACGCTGGTGTCGGTAGCATACCCGCGTCTTTTCGAAGTAGCAGAAGCAATCCCCCATGATAGATTCCCTTCCCCTCTCGAGCATCTTTCACGTTGTTGTTGTACCCCGTGCAGCATAGCTTCATCTTAGTGCGAAAGTCGCTATCTCCCAATCTTGCCAACTGCCCTGTTCTTCCTCTCTTGGTCCACAGGTTGCTTTCGCCGTTGGACCAAATTCAAAGCCCATTGCCTATCGCCCCATGGTCCTCCCCCGGGGCATCCGTCGAGTAGCAACTATAACCAAAGGGCATATCGGGGAACGCAGGCTGTGGTATTGGGGCTTGAATCCCCGTCCGCAACGATAGGCGAGGGCGAAGAGACTTGCCCAAACCGAAGTCTCCCCAATGTGTGCATGCGAAGCCCTTTCCCCAGGGGACGGCGACGCGGCGGACGTGGTCGAACTTGTTGCTTTCAATTGCTCGTGCTTCATACATATGGATGCTCTCCTCGTACCAGGTGTCAGCGAGAGCTGATCCCGCCAACGGCTCCCAGAACATAATCTCTAGCTTGCCTCCCCCATTGTAAGCTGTCCGTGACTGCCTCCACCTGTCTTCCGCCTCCCCCATCGACCCACTCGGTTGTGGCGGAGCATATCGAAGCAGACGTGCTGGATTCCGATTGGTCCAGAGTGGGAGCATCATTGGGTATGCCCCAAATGCTACTTCAAGGGTGCAGATGGTATTTGGGAGGTAGGTTACTAGGAGTACGCGCTCAGTGTCGACCGTGCCGTCGTATTGCAAACGGAGGTGGGTAACGGTAGCAGGTAGGTCGTACCATAGGAAGGCGGAGGGAATGTTATTATCACCCGCTACCGATAGTGTCCGCAAGCGAGGGAAGGCGTTGGGGATTCTCCGCAGCCCGAATCCACAAACTTCAAAAGATGTTGCTTCGAGGCAATACATCCAGCAGATTGATTCAGCCAAGGGTTCGATTCCGGGATAGTAATCGATATGCAAGGGGCTTTTCTCAAAGAATAGTCGCCCATGTTCATATCCAAAGCATAGATAATCCCAAGTCTCCTCCTCCTCCTCTTCCGAACCCAGGAAAGCCGCAATAACGAACGAGATCACAACGCGCTCTGGGTGCGCCATTGTGATGATAGAAGTCATTTTTGTGAAGCGGACGTGGTCCCAGTCAGGATCCGGCATGCCCTCGCTCCGTGGTGGAGAAAATGACTCCAACTCATAGTCCTTCACCCATCGCAGGCGTTCGGGATAGGTGTTGAGCGTCGCGAAAAGTGAGTCTAGTTCGTCTTCGTGCGAGATGCGGGTCCGGGAGTAAAGGAGTTCGATCAACAAGGCATGTCATATCCTGCAGGCGAGAGTCATCGAAAAGCGGCTCTTGTTGTCGGCATATTTGGCGATGAGTGGGATGACCTCCAGCGGCAGTGACACTGACAGCTCTGAAATAGCGTCGGATCTCAACAGGCTTCCTTCCTTTGACATAACGTTGTCCGTAGTGCCAACTGGACCCCAAGACCGACCTGACCTGCTGTCTCGACTATGGGACGGGAGCGACTGAGCGATGCATCCTAGCAAAACGTGGGGCAAAAGACCCAGACTGCATGGTTTTGACTCACGTTTTCAAGAGCACCGAGAGAACGCTTTGAGAGGAGGATGAGCTGAGGTCCATCCACGCCGCCGAGACTGCTCTGTATGGCAGAGTAGGTATATATCTGACCGCTGTATGTTCTGTGCCCGGGCCGTGCGACGATGCGACAGATTCGCAGAGTTCGCAGGTCGTCTGAAACTTCGCGCACGACTCCCAAGTCATGGTTCCAGTCGTTCCCCGTGCAAGAGTCAACCTTCCCCAACTCCCACTTCCAAACATCTAGTACAACATCCCCCAATTCCCAACCCCCATCTTGCACCACCACCACCACCCAGCGCAGCCAGAGAGGTGACTGGCGCTTCTCTCGCTGTCTCCCTTTACTCTCCCTCAGCTCCACACCCCACCACAACGCACAACGCGCTCGCCTTCCATCGTCAAAAGAGGAGTTTCTCACCCACCTCCCGCCGCATAGTGCAAGGACACCTGCCGTAGACGAGCTGATAAGGTTGGGCTTGACCAAAGGTAACTGCCTTAATGTGTTTTCGGTCCAATCGGCAGATTCCGCTGCGCGCGTGGACCGGTTCCCAAATCCTCAGTACTCTGATCACCCAGAACTAAACGCACCGTCTTTCCCACGCAGCATCCGACCTATCCTGTATACCCCTAGACCATACCGAGCACAGAGATGGGCCAACGCGGCCGCCCGCGCGGGTCCAAGAACGGCCCGAACGCCAAAAAGACCGGCCCCAAGCCCAAGAAACGCAGCGACGACCCTAACGACGACGGGACTGGGGACATGTCCGCAACATCACACAACGGCGAGGGAGCCAGTGACACGGGTGCGCTGTCGTCGTTGTTACCGCCAGCGAAGAGATTCAGGACGGGGCTTGGGGATGATGGGGATGCTCACACACACCCGTCTTTTGCGGCCCTCGTGGGCGGGCTCCATGGGGACGCGCTTGCGGCGCTCACGGCATCATTGAAGGCAAAAGCGGAGGCTGGGTTGAAACCTGATGCGGCAGCGTTGGTGTCGAGTTTGCTGCTGCGACAACAACGGGCGGGATCGGGGATGGTGGGTTTCGGTGGGTTGGGCGGTATAGGGGTAGCGGGGAGCCCGAGTACGACAGGAGCTGCTGGCCCAACGACGTCAGACTTCGTGGACCAGCTGTTTGACCGTGTAGCTCGCAAGCGGGCAGCTGAAGCCAACAATCCTGATCCTATCCGGTTCTACGAACTGTCCGTGGACCCTGGCAAGAGCCTGGCCGTGTTTTCGCCCAACACTTGGAAAACGCGGATGGGAATGCTGCATAAAGGCGTTACGTTCGAGACCGTCCCATTGTCCGTCCTCGGCTTCCGCACCGACCTCGCAAAGGAATCAGGGCTCTCCAAAATCACCGCCCCGGCCATCCGACTCCCCAACTCCCACACTTCCGGGAACGCCGTCGCAAACGACGCCAGCAACCCAGCAGCACGCACCACCTTCCTCTACGACTCCTTCCGCATCGCCGAATGGCTCGACACCGCCTACCCGGACGCACCATCTCTCTTCACCGGCGACGGGAAGCCCACCCGCGGCGCCCACCAACCGCACATCACCACCGGCAAAGCCTTTGCGCGCCTAATCGACCTCGGCCTCGGCGCCTCAGACCCGCAATGGGCCGTCTGGTTCGACCTCTTCTTCCCCGAACTCTACGCCCTGCACTCCGCCTCCTCCGTGCCGGGCCTCCTCGACTACTTTGCCTCCGACGCCCGCCTCGGTCTCAACGGCGCGCACCGGCTGCTCTCCCTCGACCGCGCCGAACTCACCGCGCGCGCCAAACTCACCGTCCTACCACTCATCCAAATCCTCAAAGAACGTCCCGGGGAATACATCCAGGGTAAATGGCCCGGCCAGGCCGACTACGTCGTGTTCGGCCGCTACGCATTCTGCCGCACCCTTAACAAACAGCTGTGCAGGGAGATCTGGGAAGACCAGGCCCCCGAGCTGGAAGCGTGGGTCGAGCGGCTGTGCAAGGCGTATGGAGGGCACGCGCAGAAGGTGTTTGAGGCGTATGAGATGCAGGTGGAGCAGCAGCGCGTGGAGGTGGAACAGCAGCAGCAGGGGTTGTTTGATCATCATCATCAGCATCACCCGCATCATCAGTTGGGGAGTGAGGAGGTGGGACAGGATCATGAGCAACATCATCAACATCCGCCAGCTGCGGTTGCTGGGATCGGGTCGTGAGATGACGGTTGCGGTAGCGGTGATACGTTATGAGACTGGGATCTGGCGGTGGGGAGTAGAACGGGATGGTAGGGATGGGGCGCCAAGGGGGGCGCAAAAGGGGAAGGGTTTCCAGATGAATGTAAATGTTGTGAAAGGAACGGAAACCAATATGAGCTCTCTGCGAAAATATCATATGAGATATGGTAGGGACATGTTCCAGGTAGCAACTTGGGATGGCGAGTTACGAATCGAATCAAGGTACTTCTTTATGAAAATCCCCTACAAACGTTCTCAGTGCCGATACCGCGTGGGAAGTGCAGCAAATCGTCACGGTGGCAGTATGGCTCACGTGGTATTTGTACAGTATTTTATGATGCTATGGGACAAGCAATGGTATAGAAAATTGCAGGAAACTAGGGATCTACGTATGTACGCAAAACCGATTACGAGCGGTTTGGCTACATCTACATTGGCACAAGCCATACAGCGATGTGCAGGGAGGGAAAACGGAACTCGGAAATGTCCTCATCTCCAAAACGCGATCCGCAGTCAGAATACTCAAGCGGAGTTTTCATAGCCTGCTGGTATAAACCCTGAATATGTCGGTACAGTAACTTCTCGTTTATTTCAACACCGTTGACCCTTGAAATAAGCGAAAGTTGAAATATCTGAAATCCTCCTCATACTAAGGGTATACAAACAGGTACGCAACTAAAACCTACGCTAAGCTCGGTGAACAGGCACTCCCTAGGCTAACCCCATAATCTCCAACCCTTCCTCACTAAGAATCTGGCGAGCATCGAACTCTTCAGTGTGCTCAAGCCTCGTGCTCTCAGTGTTGTCAAAGTCAATGTTACCCGAACCCTAACCCTAACCCTAACCCTCTGACCGTTGAAATAAGCGAAAGTTGAAGTAACCGGAATTGAACTAAACGAGAAGTTACTGTAATATTCAATGAGCGACATCTCCCAAAACAGGGAAAACTGAACCCTTAGTCAGTAAACCGGGCTGGCACCTCACCAACACTTGGGACACTGCCCCTCGCGAACGCAGATCGGGCAGATCCACATATACCCATCTCAGTTGGTTCGCATCGTTGGCAGAAACGATGATAAACGAGTCATGAGAGCGTGATAAAGCTGTATGCGCCAGCACGCACTTCCTTGTGGTCGCACGCGATGACATTGCAGATGGTTTGAGAAGATTCACAGCGAATGATGAGGTGAATGAATTGCCTGGATGTATTTGTTTTTGGTTCCTTGCTGGTCTGTCGTTGCGCTTGTTGTCTCCCACCATGGGGAGGGAGTCTGAACTTGGCGTATCCCGTCAGACGCGCTGTCGTATTTTTTCGCGGCAAGACATGGCTTGCGACATCGAGCAGCTACTGTACACCCGAGATGCGATGTAGACAGGAAGGGAGGCCATCCCCGCTTTTCGAAGGAGCCAATACCGGCCCATTGTTTTCTCAGTATGAAACCAAACATCGCCGCAAACATTCGCTGTCAACGCACCCAAGGCCAACATGAGGCTGTTTCTGGGACTTATATTGAGACCGAACATGGCGTTCATAAGGATAAGATTGTATTGAAACGAAATGTCGTGTATTATACATGAGTTAATAAGAAGAAGATTGTATTGAAATCAAATGTCGTGTATATACGTCAGAGTCTGATACCCCAAAAGTCCGCCAGTCTCTGAAAAAGTTCACTTCGCAGAGTCCACAGAAATGTCGTATATATACATCAGAGTCGGATACCCCAAAAGTCCGCCAGTCTCTGAAAAAGATCACTTCGCGGAGTCCACAGAAATGTCGTGTATATATATACATCAGAGTCTGATACCCCAAAAGTCCGCCAGTCTCTGAAAAAGTCCACTTCGCGGAGTCCACAGAAATGTCGTGTATATACATCAGAGTCTGATACCCCGAAAGTCCGCCAGTCTCTGAAAAAGTTCAGTCCGCCAGAGCAACCAGAAAACCAACCAGGCAAGGGACCCTATGGTGTGGTCATGTCGAGATGATCGCTGAGTGCCTGGCGTTCGGCAGCGTCCGAGACAAGCACTGGATGGCTTTGACGGCCAGACTCATCAGCGTCACTCAAGACGCCAACAGCATTGCCGTGCTGGTGGTGGAACCAAGCCGTAAGGATCTACTTCATCTTTCGCGAAACGCAGGAGGGGGTCGGCCTCATCAAGCAGATTCTCTAGCTCTGTCTTGAGGGGTTTCTCTTGTTTTGCGCGTGATCGGATTGCAGGGCTTGTAATGCGGGCATCGCGGGCGTGCCAGTGCATGGGTCAGCTCGTTTTCATTTCCGCTTGCGTCGCTTGGGGATTCTTCTATAGCGGCCGATTAATTCTTCCTCATGGGACGCTTTGAGAGTCTTCAATTCTTCCTCATGGGACGCTTTGAGGTGCCTCCCAGTGAACTTTCGCCGCATGGTATACCACCTACGCCAGCAACTCTTTCGCAATGGCCCCCGGAATGTTGCCGCCGACCACACGCTGGTCGCGTCCGCTGCGGGGGCCGGTCTTCACGACGTCGTTGCTGCTCGCGATGGTGAAGGGGCGGATGATAGAAGATGGTGGTGGTGGAAAGTCACCGCCCCCCCGCTGATGCTTGAACGGCCCGTCGAGGTTCCGCTCGCTGTTTCCGGGTCTGGTTTGACGATGCGTCCAAAGCGCGGCTTGGTGGGGTGCTCGGCTACGAGGTCTCTCATACACGGGCTTCCGAGCGGGTGAGACGTTTCCGGACGACAGCGAAAGCTTTCAAAACCGACGAGTCCCCCTTCTTCCCTGAGGCTGATAAGCGAGGAGGATGGGGCAGCGGGTGACCGTGTTGCTGCCGTTGCGTGCCCTCTTGCAAGTATGCAGACGGGGAAGGTTGTCCGCCCTCCTAATTGCGCGGTTGCGTTGGAACTCTGAGAATATGACTTATGAGCATCCAGGACAGCCAGGTGTAATGCCAAAGAATGACGGATGTTCGTCTACTTACAGGGCAACGCGCTCTGGAAACACTCGGTATTTTGGCTGCAATCGAGAGTTCGAGGAGGCACAATGAGGTGGGCTCGGATAAGCCGTCGGATGTGCAGGTCTCATAACAGCTCCCAGCATACGAGCGTACTTCTCCGCTGGCATTGTCAATTGCCGTCCTCATGTAGGATTAGACGACATCGACGTAAGGAAGCAGAGCCTTTGCATCGTTTCGCTCCATGAGGTACGCGAAGCAGTCACCGGTCGCCTCGCGCTGGCTTCTCGCGGGCTCCCGGTCGCTTTCCGGCAGAGCCTCGACGAGTGGACGGTAGGCGGAGCGCACCTCCACCAAATTCTGCCCACTTGGCAGCCAACGAGAAAAGATCATCCTCCTTTATCACTACCACCCCACGTCATCGTCCTCATCTTCCTCGCTCTCGGTGATGGTCATGGTAACTCGCGCCGTGAACTCCTTTTCGCGGTCTCCAGCCACGAAAAATAGTATGCCGCCCGAAGTAATGCAGGTTTTGATCGTGCGCACGGTGGTGTTCACGCATATTTATTGGTTCGTCCGGTAAGCTTGAGGACAGGTTTCGTAAATCGTTGCCGAGCGATTAGAAGTTCGGCCCGGGTTCAAGTAGATTCTGTTGGTGTGTCTGGTGAGCTTGAGAACGGGTTTGAGCAGACCGTTGCTGATCGACTGCCGAGGTCCGTTCTGAGGCTGCGCCCACATGATGCGCATTCGACGCTCCTTCAAGGGACGTAGTTCAAAGTGTCAATGGTGCGCTTAGCACCCGGACGTTGACATAAGCGGAACTTGTGCAGGCTTCCCGACCACAAAACCGCATGAAGGACAGGTTCAGGGCCCCTCGCATCCTCTTTGAGCTTCCCGGAAGCGCCTCGTTTCGAGCCGAGCTGAGCACCCAAAAATGCCGAATTGGCGGATGGCTCTCGCTTCGTGGGCCGTTCCCAACCGGTGCTCTGGGGCAGGCGGCGCCGCTTCAGCAGGAGCGAAGTCGGTGGTGGCAGGCTCGACGATGGTGGTGGTGGCGCGGGCGAGGCGGAATCTCGGTCGTTGGGAAATCGGCATCACAGCCACGGGCTCAGGCCCAGCGTGGGTTTTTGTTACTGGCCGCTTGCTGAAGTTTCCCGAACTGCCGCGCCCTTGAATCGAACGCCCTGCATCCGGACTAGCAGCCGATTGTCTGCCGGCCTGCCTGGGAAACGGGCATCAACTCTGGAAGAGTATCCCGATAAGTGACAAAGCTGCACCGCCCGCACGCGCCAAGGCGGAGGTCGTCGACGATTGTGAACGGACGATGCCCTTGAGGGCTTTTAGTTGCGCTGCTTCGTCGGCGATACCTAGATGAGATGGAGAAAACAGAAAGTGAGACTCAAGATCTCTTGAAACACATGCGAACCCGGAAGACAACTTACCATGCGCCAGTAAAAGTTGCCGAGGGGCATGTTCACCGTAGCCGGAGGAAGGTCTCGATGGCGCGGCCGCCTCCGCGGACACGACGGTAGAAGCAACGGTAGATGCCGAGCTGCTTGGCGGTTTGCTTTAGCGGCGTTGATTGGCGCATGGCTGCCTGAGAATGCCGAAATCCGAGGACGTGGCCGAGCGGTTCCAGCATGGTTTGACTGGACGCCGAAGTGGCCGTTGATGATTGACGTGATCGCGCCTGTTTCTTGATTCGGTACTCTCTTGCGGCTTGTCTGTTTGCCTTGGCGGTTTCGCTGCGCGCCCGGCTGACGGAGCTTCCGTAATTCGAGGAAGACAAGGTAGATGTCGTCAGTGCCGACGATGAGAGTTCACCTTCGAAGGAGTGGGCCGGATAGAAATACTTGCGCAGCTGAGCTTCCTGAGCAAGGTTTATGTGCTTTGGGCGGCAGTCGCATCGGATGTCCGTCGGATCGAAACGCTCGATATCAAGCTTGAAGGCTTGATGTCCGATCTCTCGCTTTAGTCCCCAGGCACGGAGGATCAACTTTTGCACCTTTTCTCTAGGATCGTCGCTCGTTGGACCGCGATCCCTCCGTCAAGGATCATAGCACGCGGCTTTGATACATAGTGCGTATCGCACTGCGGATCGATATCCGTAAACAAAGGCCATTCCGGCCTTTTCCGTGGTGCCCACATGCGGGCAGCCACGGCCCGGCTTCCGGGTCGGACCGAGCTCCTTGCTCGATGGTGGCATTGCTACCGGATCGTTGAGCGCAAGAAGCGCAAGATGGAAACGGTGGTTGGCGGGGTGATAGCTGGTGGTGGTTGAGACTTGGATTTGCTCGATGATTGGAGTTGCACGGGAGAATCGGTCCAGTTTGCCACCCCTGACGCTTTGGTGGGAACACCCGGGAATGGCCACGCACGTCTTCGGGGTTTAGATGGGTGCTGTGTTGCTCTTCGAGGGCAATGCAATGCGGACCCGTAGGACCCGTGTTGCGAATGTTTATGCACCCCCCACGCGCTAGGTAAGCAAAGTCACGCGGCTGCACGTGCTTGTGCGCTGATTAAAGGATGCCCCCCATTTGGGAGACTGCAATGCATCCATCCATCCATCCATCCGGACATCCATATCCATCCATCCGGGAAGGGAAGTGTGACAAAATGCACCGGTGGCTCCCCCTACCACAACCCACCACAAACTATACAGTAGGCTCACCTCTGATACCTACACTACACTACATACACTACGACCGTCTATCACCGCACGCAACCACCGCAGAAGGAAACGGTTGCCAGAGCTCGCTTCTACAAGTGTGTTCAGTTTCATACCGATATTCGTTCAGCTCACTGCGAGGCAAAAATAAGGGTGCATTTCCTCGCGGAACACCCACACCCGTCAACGTCCCCCTGACATTTGTATGGGCAATACTTGCGGCCTTCAATGTCGTCGTTCGACAGCAAGGAGGTCGACTACAGCTGGCTGCACGATGACCAGGTGTACGAGGACGAAAGGTAAGGGAGTGTTCTTTCTGCTGTCTGCATTTGTCGTTTTCAGCGCGAGCGAGGGGACCGGAAAACGAAATCACTAATGCCGAACGTATCTTCAACAGCTTGAGTCCAGCCTTCATGTCAGATGACGAGGAGACCGACTTGTTGCGAGATAGGGACAGCAGAACGGCGGCGAGTGGTTTTCTGTTGGAAGAAGTCGATAGAACGTCTTCACCGCCTCCTGCACCGGCATCCCCTGCCGACAAACAAAGTCTGACGATTAGAAAGACACCAATCGAAGATCCTTCATCACACACAATCCCACAACGAGCAACGATTGCCGCATTACCCTTCGTCCTCCGCCGCGAACACTCCCGCGGCGCCTCCATATCCCTCTCACTACCCCAATCCCCATCCTACCATCAAACCCCGCCCCCCGACTCCCTACCCACTCCACCACCCCCCTGCCGCTCCCCAACAACACAATCACCAACTCGCCACCTGCCACCCCACATAATCAACCTCATCCTGTCCCACCTCTCCCACCTCCCCACCGTCGCCGCCTGCACAACAATCTCCAAATCCTGGCTACCCCCCGCCCTACACCACCTCTACACCCGCCCCTGCTTCCCCACCACCAAAAACTTCCACGCCTTCACCCAAACCCTCTCCCAAACCACCCACGGCGCCCTCGTCACCCACCTAAACATCCCCCCCTGGCTCGCCGACAGCGTACCCCTGGGCGACCTCGACGTATTACTCCAACTCTGCCCGAATGTGCAAGAGTTCACTCTGGAGGGCGGGATCGGGGTCAGCAATGTACTTGTGCAGAGCATTGCGGATAATCTGGGCAGCTTGAGGACAGTAGGGTTGCGGGGGTGCCCTGTGACCGATGCGTTGGTTCCCGCCTTGATGGGGGGGTGTAAGATGTTGGAGGTTGTGGATCTGTCGTACACGCAGGTTTCGGTTGACGGGACACTTGCCTGCGTCCTACACCACGCCGCGAATCTACGGCGTCTGGAATTGGAGGGCTGTTCGGCTACCTCCTCCGCCAGCCCTATCCCCGACATCACGCTTTTGGACCCCCTCCAACTGCAAACACTCAACCTCCGCGCAACACCCACCACCGACACCCTCGTCCGCCGCATCGCGAAGCATATGCCCCACCTGCACGCGGTAACACTCGACTCGTGTTTTGACATATCCGACGACGCCATCTTCGCCCTCGCGCGCTCCTGCAGCGCTGCGTTGACGTATCTGGATGTATCGTTCTGCCCGTTGGTCACGGATCTGTCCCTATTCGCCGTCGCGCAATACAATAAACGCATCGAGACGGTGATTGTGAGCGGGTGTGCGGTGACGAATGGCGGGGTTGAGAGTGTCGTGAGGGAGTGTGAAGGGTTACGGAGGGTCGTGTTGCATGGGTGTCAGGGGGTGGAGGGGTGGGGTGGGCGGTGGGAGGTCCCCGGGGGCCCGGAGGGGGTGATGAGGGAGTTGGTGGGGGTGGGGACGGAGGGGCTGAGGGCGTGGCTGGGTGGTCGATCGAAAGGCGTTGCGCCTGCTGCGGAGGAGATGAGCGTTGAGGGGATGGATACGTCTCCGGTGGCGCTGAGGGATGACGCGTTGACGAGGAGAACGACGCTCGACCGAGGCACGCAGACTGAAGATTCAGGACAGCGTGCGGAACGCACACATACCGCCGCCGCCGCCGCCGCTGCACACTCGAACACGGAAACGACGGAAGCGGCGACGAACGTCATCATGAAACTCGCGGAAGCCATGGCGGCCGGGCTGTGGTCACCCCACCACCAGATCAACCACCCCGTTACAAATGGACACGCGTACGGATCGTACCCGCTCGCATGGCATCCGCCTCCCGGGGTACACTATCAACAATTTCAGCAGCAGCAGCAGCGGACGATGCATCGAATGTCGCGCGAGACCGTCACGTCGACGCAGAGCAAGCGGACGGAACGCACCGAGTTGTTGTCGGATGACGAACGCGGGGTCATGTGGGGGCGGGATGCCGAGGACGCTGAACCTCCAGCGAAGGTGGAGAAAGCGCCATCGGAGAGGCAGGGCGTGAAGAGGACGAGTATGATACCGGCGTTGAAGAGGAGCGTCACGGCCGGGTCGTCCGGGATCCCTGTGCCGAGGAACGGGTCGGTTTCGGGATCGAAAGCGGGGGGAACTGCGAAGACCGGGGTCGGCTTGTTTCCCTCCCCGCCCATCTCCCCGCCTCCGGCCACTCCCGCTGCGAACACCCCGAGGACGGCGAGGACGGGTATACCGCTCGCGAACCCACCCTCACCACCGCAGCAGCAGAAGAGATGGTCGACCACCTCCTCTGTGACATCCAACACCTCAACACGCTCACGGATCCCGGCGCCGACGCCTGTGAAGGGGATTTCAAGGCGGCTGTCGTCGAACACGGTTCCGGGCCCTGCTAGAGGGGAACCCGCGGCGGGGGTGAACGGAGCCGGGATTGGCGACGGTGACGCACTGCCGAGCGTCGTGAAGCGCAGGGGGCTGGTGGTGACGAGGAAGCCGTCGGGGATGTTCGGGAAGGCCGTCGTCACAGCGTCTGACGCTTCCCTCTCTGCATCATCGCCGACACTCACGACGACGACGATGATACGACATACCGCGCAGAAACCCACCCCGAACGGATCAAGCGCAGAACCGATGTACAAACCCCGCCTGTTTAGACGGTTCAACACCGCCCCGGGGGATATCACGACCACCACACTGATGCACCATGACCTCCGCGCCCCGACACCACCCCCGACGGCGCCTTTGCCGCCCGTGCCCGTGGAGGCGGGCGTGTCGCACGCGGGGATGCGCACACCGCGGCCTAGCACGCCAGTGAATCCGATCGCGAACGGGGGGAGTGGGAGGAGCACGCACAGTGGGGCAAGTGGGGCGAGTGAGGCGAGCACGCCGACGCGCCCCCCGCCGGCGTCAAGGGTGCGCTGGTCGCATCATTTGGAGCCGAGTGCGGTGGGGGTTGGGTGGATTAGTGGCGGGGAGGCGGGGATGGAGAAGGAGAAGGGGAGGAGGGGGGTTGGGCGGTGAAGATGAAACAGCTCGCGGGAAGAAGGGTGGATGTGAGATTTTGTGGGAGGGTTGAAATAATGAGGATTACGGCGTATTGGATGTGGAGTAGGAAGAAATCCCGGGCGAAGAGAAGAGAAGCGGGGACCTGAACGGGTCTTGGAGGCGTAAAAGCAGTTTTTTGGGTAGTGGATAATATACTGGGATCTGCGAGTACAACCTTCGTTTTGGCTTGGGCCCTTGCGCGAGAACGACATCGATGGGTGCCAACTGGTCACGTGCCGACGAGCGAGTTTAATCCACGTCTCTTTCCTGTCTTTCTTGCTGTGCAGCCTTCTCAAGTGTGCCAAACCCCCACTCCAGTCTCCTGCCCCTTCATCGGCAGACTCCCACTTTCTCCACACAGGTCCCCGCCCGCACAGCCCTCTCTAGGCCCGCTCCCTCGCTGTCGCCTATAGCTCGTAAACGGCGCTACCTCCCTCGCTGCCGCTACTAGTCCGTCGTCTCCTCGCCCCTCAGCATCCATCGAGCAGCGGTGTTTCTCGAAACCTGTCTGTCTAAACCACCTTCCGCTCAAGCGAAACTATTCCCGTTGCCTACGTCTGAATGGTGAGGTCGCTCAGTTTATGTTTCAAGTTTAAACCGACGGTCACTCAAACTTAACTTCACGGTCGTCCATCCATCCTAGCCTGAATTTGGAAACCTCAGCATGATCTCCGAATCACCCCTTCCCGACAGCCATAACTACGCCAACATGGCCGCTCCAGCCGCCGGTCCCGAACAGCAACAGCAGCTGTCCGAGCGGGACGTACAAACCCCACAGACGGACATCCAGCAGCAGCACCAGCAACGGCCCACCTACCACGATGTCGTCTGTTCCCACTTGTACCACACCGGCTACATGCAGGCTCTGTACGCCGATTTGATTGTCCGTCTGCAGCTCGGTGGGTCTACAGGTACGGTCCCGAATGGCGACGGGGCCTCACCCACGGATGCTGTCCACTTCAAACTGCACCGGATTATCGCCATCCGCAGCCCGTACTTTGCGTCGGCACTGGCGGAGATGGAGGCGAACGGGGAGTACGCGCCCGTCGCGACGCTGACGATACACCAGCACGATCCGAATCTCACGCCCGAAGGCCTGTCCATCGCGTTCGGGCATCTGTACGGTCTGTTCTCCCAGTCGCACCTCACGGACGGATCCGATCACGACCTGCCGCCGCAGCAGCGGTCCGCCCGGCTCCGCTCCGTCCTGAGCGCCGCGACGCTGTTGCAGCTGGACGACCTAGCGTCCCTGGCCGGCGAGCTGATCAAGTCGGACATCTCGCGCACCACGGTGCTCGACTACTGCCATTTCGCCAGCCACCCCGATTTCGGCGCCAGCTACGGCAAGCACAGCCAGGACATCCGCGAGGCCGTATTGGTGTACCTCACCCGCGGCGTCGTGCGCGACGTCGCCGACCAGTTCGGGATCGTGTGGGGGAATCGCGACGGCGAGGGGTACAAGGAGCTCGTCGCGACATTCGCGGAACTGCCGTTCGAGTGGCTCAAGAAGGTCGTCGAGAGTAAAGGGTTCGAGGTCCCCGGCGACATGGAGCGGTTCAATTTCGCAAAGGAGATCGTTGCCTTACGTCAACGGCGTCGTCAGGCGGGCGGCGGAGGAAACCCCCGAGCAGGAGGCCCTCCCGCCGGGGCAACCGTACCCAACCGACTCCTCGCCGGCGAAGAAAACGTCCTCCTAGCCTTCGGATCCAAAGACCGTTCAGGCGTCACCATCGTCCGTAAAGCCGTCCGCGCCCCTCCCGCCCCGCACTACCACCCCCACCCTCACGCGTACCATCACCCATACCATCACCCCATCATCAACGGCCACGACGACCAACCATCCCAATCCAGCTCGCCACCCTCGGAACAACAACAACAAGCGCAGTATCAGACTGCAAGTCCATCACCACATCAGCAGCAGCAGCAGATGGTGCCACAACATCCGCATCTGGCGTTCCCGAGCCCGGTCGTGAATGGGAACCCGAGGCCGATGAGTGCGGGGTATGGGGAGAGGAGGGTGTGGAAGGCTGGGCATTGAATTTGAAGAAATGTTCTCTGATCGCCGCCGACGACATATCCAGCCGCACTGTTGCATATATACCAAGAAGTAGGTCGATTTACAGGGTAGGAGCGATGTTTATTGAGGGAGGGTCAGAGGTCGTGCATGTGGCGGAGGGAGGGGCTTTATGAGGTGGTGGTGTATATAAGGGGAGAACGAGGAGGGGGGTTTGTGGGGGGGGGATGTTGATTCGCTTGTACCCAGTATACAAAGCCTTTGACGGGCGCTCTTTTATGAATAGTCTTGTTTTCCTGTTTCTTTCTTTGAGTTGTGGGCTTTCTAAGTTCGGCTTTTGACACCCCAACATGTGTGGATTGTGGAGTGCCCCACTTCTCTTGATGGACTGGATGGGACTGGATGGGATAATCTTCATGCGAACCGGAACGGCGAAAGTACGCACTTAACGTTTTCACATGCAATATTGATCTCGATTTCAGAACATACTCCACACTACTAGACGGGGGAGGGGGGGGGGGGGGGGGGGGATAGTAGACGGGAGGTGCCTTGAGACAGCTGCTACCTTTTTCCTTTGTAAAAACCCCTGGGGGATGTCTGTACCGTGGAATGCCTTCCTTTCACGGTGCGATGCCCCACGTCCGATGCCCAGCGCGCGCTGTCACACCTCCGCGTCTTCCCATGCCAGAAAGACCTCGGCTTCGGCAAAGGGCGGGAATACTGTACATATCGCAGACGACACTCATAGGCTTCCGCCGGCGTACATACTGTACCAGGAAGTCTTTTTGCTCGCTGAGGGTAAAGTTGGGAGGGATATCGGTCTTTTGAACGTCCGGTCGCATCACCCAAAAGCCTCGGACCCATCCTGCAAAGGTGGCACTTTTCGGGTGTGAGGTGTTCCGCGAATTGGGAGGAGGCGACGACGAGCGACGATGGCCCACCCACGACCACCCAGCCCGATGAGGCCGAGCCCCAGGCGGCCAGAGGAACGGGCGGCCGCCGGGTATCTTCCCTTCCCATTACCCAACCGCGGGTCTTCACTAGCCAAGCCCGGTGCTGAGGTGCCACCCGACCAACCCGCACAAGAGTATCCTCCAGCAGATGCGTGGTCTTCCGTACCGCACCATCGAGGCGAGACGGACTACTACCCCATGGTAAGGCCTCTGACGTTGACAAGTAGCATGCCGGGAAATGTGTGCAGTACATGTCAACCATACACCGTTTTCTCCCCCCTAGGCCTTACACCGCGCGAAATATGCAGTAGAGCTCGACCACCAGGGCCGGCCGACAGAAGCAGTACAAGCGTACTGCGATGCGATCATGCTCATTGAACTGATGCTGGATAAGCAGGACGATGCGATATTAGCGTCAGGGGGGTGGGGAACGGATCTTACGGGGACGATTGTACCGTTGAGGGGGAGGAGCGGGTCAATTAGGAAGCGTGGATCGGTTGGGAAGCGTGGTAAGGGTGAAGATGGTGTCGTGCAGGCGGTGCTCGGATCCGGAGACGGTGGAGGTGCAGCCGCCGGGTCCGATGTCCCGCAAGAGACCATGGCGCTGCTGGCGTGGTATGTGCATGGGCGGACGGATTTGATCACATCTCGAAACTCGTATGTGCTCAGAGCCGGGGAGCTCCTTTCAGAACTGCCGCCGGAATGGTCGGTGCTGTATGACACGAGGAAGAGTCAGGTCGCCGCATTGGCTACCGCTGCTCTTTCTGAGAAGAACGCGGAGCGAGACAGGTCTGCGGGAGGTGCAGCAGACACGGCAGCCGGTGGAGCGGGATCTCTTCAACCACCGCGCACGTCGATATCGAACGAGCAGCCTGCGGCGCATGGCTCTTCGTCTTCGCACACGGCATTACCGCAACCCGCTCTTCCAGCAGCACCCTTCACGGGCCCAAGCCGCCGCCGCTCGCTCTCATTTTCGTCGACGCGACCCTCGTTCCGCAGCAATTCGATCACATCAGCCTACAGCAACGCTAGCAGCGTATCGGGGAGTCAACATGGTTCCGGGCCTGTGGCCACACCCGATCAGCTGTTTACGGCCACCGTTGCATTCACTCCACCCCCCTACGTCCCGCCACCAGCACCATCACCCTCCGTATCACCCACATCGATGACCGTAACTCACGCGGTCTCACCCACGCGCAGAACCCTCACCCTCCTCCGCAACGTCGCAAATACCATGACCACCGGCGCGTACCTCTCCCCCGCGCTCTACGTTCCACCCACAATATGGCAGCAACCGACGACAAAGCTGCCCTCTATTGACACCAAAATCGCCCTCTGCGAAAATGTGATGATCGCGCTCAACATGCTTATCGTCAACTACCTCCCAGGCTTTGCATCGGGCAGATCCTCCATTACATCCACGTCCTCGGCGTCCAACGCCATCTCGGCAACGATGAATTCCAGCGTCGTCACGTACGCGAATCTGGCCGCCGTAGCGTCGGCCGACCCGAACGCGCTTCTAAGAGATCTGGAACGCGTGGATCAGGCTTTGGAAGCCGTGCGGAGTAGCAATGCCAAGAAGCTGAAGCAGTGGAGTGAGGATCCAAGCTCTTCTTTGTCGATCCTGCCGTCGGCGATATCAAAGCATCTGCAGCCCATGTCGGCGTCCACATCGTCCCTCGCATCGCCGACAGGTCCGCGGCCCTTCGATTACTCGGAGAGTCTACCGCTTCCCATCGCGGTCGTGGGTTCAAAGTCCACCTCAGCCCTCCCTTACGACGTGCCACCACCACCGTCACCGAAACACGGTTCACCGCCTGTCCCGTACTTCCTCCCGCAATCCACTCACCAGCACCACCACTCCTCCACAACATCACTCGCATCCGCCTCATCCGCAGCAACCCGGCTCTCACTATGGAGTTCGAAAATCTCCAAATCGGTCGAGAAATTCACTCACTCGCGGCCTATCGGCGCGAATTCATCTCATTCAGATCATATTGACAAGCAGGGCATGAAACGCCCTTCATTGGTGTTTTCGTCCACCGCGTCCTCCTCACCGGCCACATCCATCCCGCCCACCCCCGTTTACCCCACCGCAATGGCAAGTCTGCCCGTGTCCCCGCTGACGTTGCCGACGCAGGGGTATCATGTAGACGTCCCCGCGCCGCCACTCCCGTCCGCACCTTCGACTGTACAACAACAGCAGCAGCAGCAACAACAACAACCGCCGCAATTCGCAAACAGTTATGTGGACACGCTGCACAGGATGTTGATGCAGACCAACGTTCTGGACGTCATTTATGGTGTTTATGGAGGCGAACAGGCCGTGGTGGCGTATGACGGCGGGGTCGGTGGAGCCGCCATGAGCGTCGCGAAAGTGTACGCACCGTTGGAATCCACTGGCGGCCTACGCGGGGACCCACACTCCAACCCGACCTCCAACCCACCCTCACGGCAGGGCAGCAGCAGCAATCTAGGCGTGTACAGCAAATCGCAATCCCTCTCCCTCCCCGGCTCGCGGAGCATCACACCGCGAGGCAGCATCGCGTCCCTTACTAGCCGGCTATCCACCGTCAGCCTGCAACAACAGCTGCAGCAGCAGTTGCAGGCCGCGCAGCAACGGGAATATGTCCCGCCTGTACCTGAGCTGCCGGCGAATTACTCGGCTATCAATCTCGCGAATTTGGCGAAACCAACGAATTCGCCACCGCATCATCATCAACAACAGCAGCAGCAGCAGCAACCCCCAACCTCCCACCTCACCGCCGCTTTCGACCCCTCAACCCCATCCCAAACCAACGCAGTCCAAATACCCGGAACACCCTCCACAACCCCGCCCCGCCTCTCCACATCCGCCCCCTCCTCCGGCACCTCCACCCCCCGTCTCTCCGTCTCGACTCGCCCACGGCACCCACACCCCATCACCACCCATAACCCCAACACCAACCCAACGATCGTCATAACAGCCCCACCGGCCAGCATCACCAAGATCCGCGCGAAACTGGACGCCATCGCGACGTTCTACGGCCGGGTTGTTGTCAGGGGGTTTGTCGTGAGGGATCTGGATCGGCTGGTGGATCGGAGTTGGAGGAAGGTTCGGAAGGTTGCTGTTGGGTGAAGGAGGGGAACAAAAAACGTTTTGGCCGCGTGCCAGCTTCGGGACGGGCGTGAGGTACCGGAACCGGAGATGTTCGCACTGTGGACACTCTGTGGAATACGAGGCGTTGAGCGTCTCGACCGGTTTCTGTGATGCGGTGCCGGGAATGCATTTGGAAACTTGGTCGGTTGAAGACGCCCTGCACATCTTCCACGTCGTCGTTCGACAACGAGACGGAGTCCCGACTCTCTGCATTCCGCCGCCACCCGAAAAGAACTAGGGGAAGAATCGAAACCAACAGGGACCTCGTTATCCCCCCCCCCCTGTATCATGCAAATATAATTTGTTCCGCCCCCCATCAAGTACTAGAAATGGGGAGGAGACCCGGACTACCGGACAACACAAGATGGAACGAACGCGTTTTCATTGCTTTTTTTGGAATATATCGAAGGGGATTTTTATACTTTACGCCTTGTTTTGACAACACAGACATTTTGTGAAATGAAAATGACCGTGAAAAAAAAAAATTTGGGGCGGGACGGCTGAATTAGAACACACAAAACGTCGCAGGAGCTTCCAAACTACGTAGGAACGAGACTCTGTGCAATGGGGTATATATTCTTCCAGATCTTTCAAACTACATGACGCCGCTCTCACCAAAATGTCGGGGCTATGCTAGCACGACCCCCCGACGCCCACGTTCAAATCTCACATCACTCAAACAACGGCTGCTTCTCATCAAACCACCACGTCTTGACGGTGCGGTCGTCCGAGCAGCTCGCAAACAGCGACTGGCGCGACGCCCACACGGCGCCGTAGACGACGCCGCGGTGCCCGCGCAGCTTTTGGAGAATGTCGCCTTTTGCTGAGTCCCAGATGTAGACGATGCCGTCCTGAAGGAGTGAGGTGGTGAGGGGAACGTATAAGAGGTGGTCAGACACAGATGGGGGGGTGATGTGGTAAGGCTGGACACGTACCTCGGACCCGCCCACGACGAGGGCGTCGCCAGCAAAGGACGCCTTGACGAAATTGGTGGATGTGTTTTGATGGCCTTTGAATTTCCGTATTGGTTTCAGCTGTAGGAGAGAAGTAATCAGAAGTCAGACGGTACTTGAAGACACCCGGCCAGTGATTCGAGGGGACTCCCAGTATCCTGCCCATACCATGCGAATATCCCACAACCGATTCGAGTTATCCTTCGAGCTGCTCAGTAGCAATGTTCCGTTCGAAGACATCTCCACACAGGTAACTTCCCCCAAATGCGATGTTATCGTCCGGATGCACAGGCCTACCGGGAAGTATACAATAGACTGGATCAGCTCAAGCGACCTGCGCGCATGTGGCAGACTTCCCGATAGCTCACCCGAGACGATATCCCAGAACTTTATGGTGTTATCTTTCGATCCACTAATGACGAGATTTCCCAGCGGGTTGAAAATGGTCTGCGACACCGACAACTGATGTCCCGTAAACGACTTGACCACGACACCGCGTTCAATATCATACAGCCGCGTCGTCTTATCGTATCCGCCCGTGACCACATGCCGTCCCGCCGGGTGTATCCTAACCGAATACACATCGCCCTGATTCTCCTCCAGCGTCGACGAGCAGGCGACTTTCCCCGGGCGATGGTCCCACAGCTTGACGGTACCGTCCCCAGACGCGCTCGCGAGCAGGGTGCCTGTTTTATTTGAGGTGACGTCCCAGATGCGGGAGGCGTGACCCTCGAGGGTGAATTGGCACTCGCCTGTTTCCGTGTTCCAGATCCGGCAGGTGTTGTCGCTGGAGCCGGAGATCAGGGAGAGGCCTTCTTCGCCGATGAAGTCGACGCATTTGACGTTGCCTTTGTGCCCGGCGAAGGTTGTTCGTACGGCGTTGGGGATCATCGGGCATTGGTAGTCCTCGAGGAGGGTGGTGACGCGCGGGGCTATGCGGGGATGATAGCGGGAGGATTCGATCTGGTAGGCGACGGCTTGGCGGAGCATGTTGAGGAGGCGTTGTGGGGGGACGTAGACCGAGCCTGTAAGGAAGTTGGGAACGATGTGAGTAATCTGGACTATGAGCCCTTGACTGGGCTATCAGTGGCACAGACCTTCACGATCCGCGGATTCGAAATCGATCATGTTCTGGAACTGCTCGGCCAGCTTTTCCCTTGTGGATGACCCACAGAATCAGCCATCAAATGCGTACATGCAGACACTCAAGTGGTTCTTTTCCGCCCACCTCGCGCCTGTGATCCCATCCCAGTTTTTGAACGATGGTGCGTCCAGGGCGGATTTTGCGGTAAGGAGATAACATAGGTCTTTGAACTCGTTCGGCGTAGTTTGAAGGTGCTCCAGCGGTTTTATTCTCTTGTTAAGATGTGTGAAAGCCTAAAGGCGACAACCGTGACGATGAAAGGTCCGTTCGGTTTCATGGTCTGGATATTGACACCAGTGCGGAGATCCCAACCTTCTGTATCTCGTGGTGCTCAATGTACTCCAGGTATTGTTGTTTGTAAACAGCATACAGGAAGCTTTTTTGGTTCTTCAGCAGAGTCTTCGAACATAACCGATCGACTTCCGCCCAATCTCCGTCTGATGGTTTGTCGATTCGTTTGTGGGATGGTCGATGATGTAGAGGAAGCAGCAGAGATGAGAAACTGGGCATAGAGACGGAAACTCGGCTCCTCCGTCAACCATGTCCCTCATGCCGGCATGCAATCCCAAAACTCACCCAGCACGGCCTTGCGCATGCGTCTTATCTCGATCTGCCGCTCTTCGCGCTCATACGTCTTAACGTTGGCCTCGTCCAGCAGGGTCATCTTGGACGCATGGTACCCGCCGTCATGGAGGTACTGCACCACCATGCGCACAATGTCCTGTTGGTCAAATGATTTGGAGATGCTCAGCGATGAAATGCCACGCACAAGGCCCGATACGTTTGCCCGAAAATCGCATGTCGCCTGCAGTTCATTGACAGTTGATCCCATCCCCCGAACCGCAACATACCTCCTTGATGCGCTCCTCATTCACGTTGAAGATATCGTCCGTTGGCCGTATCGCTGTCGGCTGTATGCCGACATGCTTCTGATTTGCCGCAATCGTCACCAGACTGCTCACCGCAATATGGAGGGACACGAATCCCGACGTTAGCGCCTTCCATGTACAAACTCTCCGACCAGGCCCCCACATTCCCCTCACGTGGGAGCTCCCACGGTGCAAGCTGACAGCGCTCAACCAATCGTACAGTAACCCGTCCCCTCTCTCGCTTTAGGCTCCTCACCTGCTCCGCCGCGACTCCACCGTCGTCCCCGTTGCTGTCTCCTGTGCCACTGATGTCTCCGAGCTCCGCAGCGGCCGCTCCTCCGGATCTACCACGGTCCCAGCCTCCATCGCCCGCCCCACCGCTGCTTCCACCTCCTTTTTCGGCGCTGTCAGGCCGTTATGATCTTGAGCAGCAACGAACCATAAGATATGCGGGCTGTGAACGACATGAACGGAACTTTGAAGACCCTGACGGTTACCTGTGGTAGCAGCCTCCGTCGACGTCGGCTGAGACATTCGGCCTCCGCTTCTCTCCTAGTGTTCCAGGTCTATGTTTTGTGTCGTTAGCTCTTCCAAGCCTGTTCGAGCTGTTTCTGGCGTCCCGCAGGAATGCGACACTTGTTGTTCACAAAACTCTGACGTTCCGGCGCCGAAGTTGGACAGCCTCCCACCGATACTGGAGCTGAACTTTATGTATATATATGTGAGGTAGTGACACTCAAGTGTCAAGCGGACCTCTAGTGTTTTCAATGGAGCTTGAATGGAGCTCAGAATGGAGCTTCTTTACGCGGCCGGACATCCCTGCAGTCATCCCCCCACCTCCAAAAACACACAGGTGTCTTGGGCTAGACGTAGCAAACCACCGGCAGCATGCTTTGCCCTGTTTCACCCAGCTTCCGTTTGAGCAAACCAGCTTGGACGTCTTGGACGGTTTCGAATTCGTACGGGAAGTGTTATTGTTCCTTGGCAATGCCAGCTGTGGAAGCTCTGCTTGAGAAACCGCCTACATGGTGAGTACCACCCAGCTTTGCTAGACGCACTGCTAATGGTATTTGGACCACTGGCTCAAGTAGGGAAAGGTTTACTGCTGTTTCGCAGTCCAGAAGTGTTATGGGAGGGTATCGAGCACAGACTACTATATGGAACAATTCTGCACGCCATCGGCCTTCCTGTTATCCCTGGCGACGAGAACGAAGGCCTCACGGATCTCCCTATCAGACATCCACGCATACGCAGTGACCAACCATCAACGCTCGAAAGGTCAGCGGCATTTGAGGCGAAACGTGACGAATCGGAGATCGAATGCAGCCCCGCCACAGGAAGGCAGCAGCCTTGGCGGAGATGGAGATGGTTGGGATGAACCGGGACACCGAGGGGGACTCGGCATGCGTCAGGCGTGGAAAGGTACCGTTACATCTGGGAGCGATTTTGCATTCGAATCGACTCAGCATAGCCGGCAGTCGCTGGATGACCCACATTCGATCAAGATCAATCAGAGATCGCCGGATCGTGGCCTTGGTCGTGCGCTCGAAAGAGCAGGGCGATGCGGGAGCATGCTATGTGGAAAAGGTGTACGTACGTACGTCGTAAATCGCTGCGGCAGCGAGAGAGAGTGGACGAAATGGCATGGTCAATGATGAGCGGTCGCCCATGGGCGCAACGGAAGCCCCAGGGCTCAGTAACTTAAGACTCCGCTTTCGAACTTGACCCCTGAAGCCCGACATACCCGCACCCCACCAACCACCCACAAACTCACCCATACCCTCAGCCAACACCCACTCCCCATCCTCGTCAAACAAGCACAATGGGCGGCAAAGGCAAAGGAAAAGCCAGAGTAGTAAGTACTCTGTGTTTGCCGGAAACCCCATACGCGAAGCGGAATGGCAGAGATGGCAAAGATTCTTGCGACGGCGGCACGATTCGGATATCGGGACCGCCAGGTTGTATCCCGCAAGCTGCGGTCCTATTTGGAAGGCCTGTTCCATTGTATGTCACTTCCGAGTCCTGACCAAGTATGTTTTGAAAGGCTTTTGCCGACAGCCCCTACTTCAAATTCGTGGGGATGACTTTCATGGCGGTGCTCCGAGCCTTCATCTACAACAACAACAGGGACTACTCTGGGGACGACTCGACCTTCAAGGACATGCGTGTCCTCACCGGTCCGCTGAAGGTGGACATCTTCGTCCCGGCCGACTGCAAGGAGTGGCGCTGGACGGCTGTCCGCAGGTATGTCCAACTGTTTGTGTGCTTATTTTCTGTCCCTGGGGTGCTGACGAGCATTCTTCCATACACAGTGAGGTGAAAGGCATGGGTCATGCCACCCATTTCCAAGGCCGTTACCATTGGAAATGCGTCTTGCCATCCGCCAGTGCCAGCTCGTTGGGCCTGGGCGGTTTGGGCCGCATGAGGATTGACGGTGATCCACAATGAAGTCCTTTAGCTTCTCACGCTAAGGATCGCTCCTCTGTGCTAAACTTGAAACAAAACATGCCATACGTATACACAAGCATCCTGGCATCCGCCTTCACGAATGTCGCTCCGCATCCATGGCACAGATGTACAGTACACGACTCGGCTGGCGTTCGCCTTTGGGACACCTGGCGCCGCATACTATACGCGTCGCCTCACCGTTTTGAACCCTCACCTACATCTCACGCCTCGCGAACGCCTCACGCGTTGGGTCCCCGTTTTGAAACGTTACTTGCAATCCGTTTCCGGTCGACGACATTTCTAGATCACCCAAACCTCTCTGCTCACTGGTGCAACAATGCAGAGGCCGTTATCTTTGGGCCGAGTCACTTTGCGGTTATGCGTCGTTATCAAGATCACCGGCACGAACTACCTAGACAGCTACGACGACATCTATGGGGTGGGGAGTTGTCCAAGAAGATCATGGATCGCCTTCTACTCAGTAGAACGGGCCAGGCATATGCCAGAAGCGCAGTGTTCGTAGCAATGCGCGCCGAGATCCTCGCGACGATACCGGAGGCGGACCCGCTGCAGAAAGATACCGTAGTCCGTGGGGAGATATTTCTCCGTTGACGTGACGCGAGCTAGACTCCGCCCTTCACCTGCGCCTCATACATGTCTCCAGAGGAAAGTTGGAAGTTGATCTGAACACGGGGCTTTGCATCAAGTGAGTTTCATCCGAACCCATGGAGTCGCCATGAGTGCTCTCCAGCATTTGACGGTCTTGGAAGTATTCCTCCGAAAAAAGGAACGCGGTGAGTCTCTGCCCTTATAGGGTGAAGGCGCACCGCTTTCCTTTCCTTGGAGACGTCTTCGCTGGCTTCATGTGAAAGACGTTGTCGCGGGATAGTCTGCATGTGCAGTCACGCCCGTGGACGTGGACATCCGCAGTGACGGTTCACATCCCGTCATTTCAACCGCAGTGGAATACAAATACATGGGGTCGGAGGGCGGACCGCTGTCCATCTGCTTACCATTAAAAGCCATCATTCGAACGCAAGCAAAATGCCGAAGCGCAAAAGCAGACTACGTGGGCGGAGTGAGGGTTCATTCTCTTCGCCGATTCTCGAGGCACGGCAACCAGAGTGCGGAAAAGAAATTTGAATGAGCTGCACATCCGCCGGAATCTCAAGACATGAGGGACGGGGCATTCGTCGTGTCAAATCTTATGAGCGACGGAGATGGATGTGGACCCACCTCTGCAAAGACCGACATATCGGAGAAAATGTTCTGAGCTGAGTGGCTGTTTTACGACGACTACGACGACACGCCTCAAGTAGTCTGAAGAGACGACCGTTTCCATACATGATAGTCGGCGATCCGGGACTATGCCGCTGGAGACGCTAAGCTGATGAGCCAACGACGGTACATTCACGCACCGAAGGCCGGCTGAGGGCGTTTTGGGATATCCCGGTCATGTGAGTGTCAAAGTGCTTCGGAATACAAATCGACGTCTGACCATTGAGCTCTGTACGTCGAAATTTAGCGAATATCTGGCCATAACATGAGATGGTGATTCAGGAGCACCAGGAGTTCTCAATGAGGAAGGGCCTTTGACATTGTGCGGACAAACAGAGGTCTTCTCAGAACTACATTTATTACAGTCTCAGTCCTCACGAGCAACAACAAAACAAAGTTTTCGAAGCTAACTTGCATGTACAAAATATTAACATCTTCCTCGTCATAACATCGTCAACTACCACACCCTGCTCGCGGCGCATCCCTCAAGCCGGAACGATAGCCAGCACCGAACTACAAGTCTTACACCTATGCACCTGGTCCTGACAGCCGGGACTACACAGCGGCACAAACGCCATCGGCCAGCAAAACAAAAACAGCAACCCACTCGAAAGCCACGCCTTCAACCCCGGTCGGCCTCTCACGCTCGTCTGCACATTCGCGTTACATCTCGGGCAGTACATCCGGAGGGACTCGCGTACGTTGACCATGACGATGCCGTCCGAGACTTGGTACATGATGGGTACGTTGGCTTGGACGGTGTAGAGCGGGCCTGGGTGGTGGGTGTAGTAGTCGGCGGGGCTTGGATAGGCGGGGGGCGAGCCGCCGGCTATGCCGGGGTACATGTTGGATGGGACGAGTTCAGGGGCATGGTGGGGCCGGGTTGCGAGTTGCGTGTTTGGAGGGTGGGTGGGGGCTTTGTGAGGGGGTTGGGGTTTGCTGGTGGTGGTGGTGGAGCTGGAAGAAGCGGCGTCGTAGGAGGGTGGGAGGTCGGTGGAGGAGGAGGCTGTTGTGGGGTCGAAGTCGCTGTGCTCGCCCTTTGGCACTAGAGGTTGTTTCTCGTCAGACATTACGTTGGTGAAGAGGTTTATAAGGTGATTTGGTTTTCAAGTAGAATAGATCGGTTTGAGTTTTGAATGAGGGTATGGGGTTGATAAGGGAGCGAGGCAGAGATAGAGCGAGCTTATATCTGTTGTTACGGGATGTCAGTCTTTCTAATGGCGGTGCCTTCGAAGGGGAAGAACGACGTGGAGGTCACTTGTTATTCCTTGGCATTTCGCCCCCACGCGATGGATGATGACAGTGTGGCTTGGCTCCTCCCACGCAGCGCGCGGCATCATATCCACCGTCACCCAGCCACCCGTTCCCGCATATTCGACATGGCTGGGACAAAGCCAGATGAACAAACTGCTCCACTTGCACTCAAAGTCCAAAAATCACATTTTTCGATGATCGAAAAGAACTCTCGAGATGATACCAACATATCGTTCATGAAAAGAAAAGAAAAGAAAAAGATTGATACGCCTTATGTGGGGTTATCGCTACGACAAAAATGTGATGTACAAGGTGCTGGCGTCTATGTACACAGAGTGAGAGCGTTGCACGATCTATGGAGTCCATTATCTGTACGACGATTGGGGGGTGTTATGGACGGTGTGTCGTGGTGAATGGCGGATGTGGTGTTGCGATCAATGTCCTCGCATTCTTTCTTTATACGGTACCGGCGAGGGAGATTTGGAGGTGGACCTTGGGGATATGTCTGTGCAACGCGTGGTGGAGCTGTGAACAGGGAGAAATGTCATGTAGGTCAGATTTGGGTGTCTCCAAACAACAATCCACAAGAACGCCAATAGCTCACCTGCAACTCAACATCCTGCGGCTGCTCCGTCGCCTTGCTCAAATCAAACTTCGCCTTTCCAAACGACTTATCCTCCACTCCATACGTATCCTTATCAAACAGCTCCACCGTCAGCGTCGGGTCCGCCGGGTGCACCTTCTCCTGATGCTCATGCTTCTTCCCCTTCTCCGCCTGCGCCTTCTCGGCCGCAGTCGGCTCCTTATGCGTCTTCACAGCATGTGTGCTCTGGTTATGATCCACCGCGATCCCGTTCAGACTCTCCGTCCCGCCAACGATGATCTCGAACGTTTCGTTGAAGGGGACGTCCACGCCGTCTTTACGGTCTTTGTGGAGCGAGATGAACTTTTGCGCGCCTTGCCGGAGCACGACGTAGAGTTGGTGGTCGCCGCGGTCTTCGGGGGCGGGCGCTTTCACGCCCAGGGCTTGGATGATCTTGACGGTGAATTTCTTGGGGTGCGCAAGGAGTTCGGGGGAGGCGGCGTTGACGGTGCCTGTGGGGTTGTTGGCTTCGGCGGCTTCACGCTCGGCGGCGTGCTTGGCGGCGATCTCGTGTGCGGCGGCCAGTGCTCCGGGGTCTTCGGCGACCGCGCGGGTGATGCTGGGTGCTGCTCCTGTGGTGGCCATCTTTGTTGTGATCTGTGGTGTGGTGTTGGTGAGGGGAGTGTGGGTTGGGTTGTTGCGAGTTTCGTTTTTTTTTTTCGTATGGCTGGGAGAGGGCGGCTCGCAGACCTCCCTTCCTTTTATAAGAATTCCGAATGCGCATTCGACGTGGGAATCTTCCGGCAACACCCAGAGGGCTTGCTTGCCTCATTCTCTCAGCCCGGCGTGCTGCAGTCGTCCGTCATTATTGGACGCAATCCCAGTCTAATCAAACCCACCAGTTCACCTCGCCATCTTCATTAAGAATCCCACCATTCCCTAATCATTTCTGCCCCCCAGTTTGGTCTTCCCTCGCCTGGGCAGGGAACATGACGTAAGTAGGCACATGCAACGAAGCGAGTCAGCCCGGCCGCCTAAATGACTCCAATCGGCCCGGGAATCTGGAAACCGGAAGCTTCCAAATAGGAATTTCTGATTCATTCATAGCGTCATGGTGCTAAGCCCTCCAATCAACAGAGTCCACGCGAAATAAACCATTCCTCACGTGACGCTGCCCCTCAAGTCTCGACCGCCGCTTGCGACAGCAGGCGGCTAACTCGTAGCGTCAACTAACCCTGCCCTACTCTTCTTCCCTGCCCGCCATACCTCCGAAAAAGCGCATCGAGTTCCGTTCTCGGTACAGAGCCGTATGCCTCCTCGTCGTGGCTCGGGGGAACGGTTGTTGAGCTCGTCACCAACGCCGCAGTCTCAAGCCCTCAGACCGCCGCACGCAAATCACTGTCCCTAGTGCTTGGGAGTGCCGCTGTCGAGACCCGCCCCGGGCACCGGGAAAAACTTGCGCTCGAAGAGCGTAATATTTTGCAAGCGATCTCGGGGGGTCTTCACATGCCTACATATCTAGGTTTACTTGTATTACCAACCGTGGGCCCCTAGGACTCTACGTGACTGGCTATCCTTGCACCGAGGACGGCACGAAGATCGCGCCGGGAGCTGGCGCGCTGGCGACCATTCGCCGAGTCGGTTCACAATTGATGCTATGCCTTGCGGCAAGCCTCCACAGCTTGCACGCTCTTCAGCCGTCCGTTTTACACCGCGACATTAGGCCCGAGAACATCTTTCTCGACAATCACGGTAGGATTCTCTGTGTCGATTTCGGAGTGGCCCGTGCTCTCACCGACAGCAGCATACGTTCATCATACGCCGGCACCGAGAAATACATGGCGCCCGAGGCCGGCACAAGATACGCTCGGCCTGCCGAAGTTTTTTCGCTAGCAGGCGTGTATGCAGAGATCCTTTGTATCATGCTCGGATACTTTCCTGCGAATTCTTTAGACACCGAGATGGCGAACGGTGCCTGGAAAGGCAGAACAGCGCGTACGAAAGGGTTGGAATGGCTCTCCAAAGAAGTGACAGCTGACACGTCTCTTGAACCTGACCTGTCTCTTGGCCCTCTCCTTGAGTTGATCAAGACGATGCTTCCCATCCATCCGCACGAACGTCCAAAGGCAGGTGACGTGCACGATAGCTTGCGGGCTTGGCGGACCGACTACGTCTGCTGCAGTGCAGTGCTCACTAATGAGCACGACGACATCGTCACTCCTCCGTCGCCCGAAAAAGGACCATCGGGATCCTACGCGCGGGTGTATTCATCATGATCTGGGTGCGAAATGTCCCCAATGAACGCACCCGTACCGTCCTCATATGATTTGCATATTAGCAGAACCGGCAACGCCAAGTAGAACGCACCCCTCCCTGTCCTTTGTCATTTCTGCATTGTAATGGAGGGCCTGCTTCTTCAAAATCAGATTCAGCAGAAACACTGTGGAGCTCCGGTCAACTCTCCATGCCAGTGCTCGATGTTCCATGATGTCACGTTCATTACTGTATCCTTCGTGACGCCCTGCCATATGCGAGGAGCCGATTGCTTTCTGCTGTTAAGGGTGTGCTAAGCCAGCCAGTGAGGGCAGGCGAGAAATGGTGAACTCCGCAGGGAAATCGACGACATGCGACTCGGCATTGGTGACGAGAAGTGAATGCGGGAATGCACTTCAATAGCGATCACGCGTTCATTTGTCTCCCCCAAGCATCCATGCACAAGCTTGTCGACTTCCACCGGAACCGTTCCGACGCATATGCACCCCCTTGCCTTCACACCCACATGTTTGTCCGTCTCCAAAACCATTCTGCAGTTCTTCTGCCTGATCTAGCCTTCCGGGTGAACCTGAATACCGTTCAGGTCGATACATGCTGTTCAGTCCACAGACATGAGGGGGCTCCGTCACTGAATATCGTGAACGCCAAAAGGCTAAAAGTCTACTTCGATGGACGCGTCAATTGACATTTTACCCCTTGACGGCACTCATCCAGTCAACCATAGAACCTCCAGGGACAGGGGATTGTCTGCAGGCCCGCCGCGCTCGTCATTATTTGCCCCTGCCAAACAAATCATCGAACAGAAAAAAGCTAGAAAGCTACCGCGGTGGTGGCAGAAAATGCGGGACGCGGAAAGCCCGGACGGCGCCTATGAGTTTTTCCCGCCGTCTTTTTCCTGAAGCTTAAAAGGTAACAAAGGTGGCGCCCCGTACCTTCCGGCGGATTCTGCTTGACGTCGTTTTCGCACTAATCCCTTGACGTACTAGAGAAGGTGGCACGGCACGGGCTAAACATTTTGCGTTGCGTGTGTGCTGCGATCCATACCCAAACTCTGGTTAAGTTTAACTAAGTTGTTCTATCGCTTCCTATCCGGGATCTGTCCAGCAACATCAAATTCGACCCACCGAGGATATACAGTATATAATCCACCAATGTCGTCCACCGCCTCCTCCTCGGGCCCGTCGCCGTCCACATCAACCAGCTTCGACTCCGAACGCACCGTGAACGCCATGCACACATATCACCACCTCCCACCAGCGTCCGAGCCCGATCACATCCAAATGCAAGATACCGCTGCGGCCGCCGACGACGCGGATGATGCCGCCGAGTATGAGACCAAAGATGACGCGGAAACGTGTTTGCTGGAACTGCCCCGGCCTGTGACTGCCTCCGCGCGGCGGGATTCGGTGGCGGAGGAGAAGAGGAAAGCTGTCGCGGCGGCGGCGGCGGCGGCCGACATCGGATCTGGGAAGAGTGGCGATGGGAAGGGGAGTGTGGCCGCCAAGGCGTGGAATCTGACGATTTGGACTGCGGTTGTGATTGTGCTTTTGGCGATGGTTTTTGAAGCGTTGCGGACGGAGTCTGGTAAGCACTGTTTTTTTCTGGCAGTGGTATGGGACATTGGACATCGGGGTTTCAAGTCAAACCCCGGATCTGCGACGGCCATTTTGACCTCACGCATCCTTCTCTCTTTCTGTCAGACCCAGACACATGCGATACCCAACTAGCCGACGCCAACTGGGTCACCATCCCCTCCGCCTCCCGCACCTGGCACACCGAAACCTGTTTCCTCCAATCCTACACCGCCAAACCCGCCCAACAATGCCTCCACTCCAGCCGCATCACCATCATTGGCGACTCCACCGCGCGCCAAATCTACCATTCCCTCAGCGCACTGCTCAAATCCCGCTCCCCACTCGAAATCGCACAAAAGGGCGATCGCCATTCGGATCTGACCGAGGCGGCCCCGGGGAGTATTGATCTGGCGTTCCATTGGGACCCGTTTTTGAATGTCACGGATTGGCGCGTGCCTGGGTTGGACGCGCGGGTGGGGAAGATTGAGAGGGGAGGGAAGGACTCACGGAACTCGTTGATGCTTGTGAGCGCTGGACCGTGGTTCATGAAGTACGGAGGCACGACCGGGTTTCAGGATTTCTCAAGAGCGGTGGAGACCATGCTTGCGGGAGTGGGCGGATGGGTGGAAGGGATCCCTGATACGATGGTGGTGCGGCCCGTCAACCCCGTGCATCCCGATAAACTGGACGACGCTCGACGGTCAACCATGACGCCCGCGAAGGTGCACCAATATAACAAGTACCTCATGACAAAACTCGGCGACCCGGCCACCCGGCACGAACTTCATGTCCCGACGTACGTTGAGGCGCTATATGCGTCTGTCCCGGAAGACCACACCGCCGATGGATTTCACTACGATTGGCCGACCGTGGCCAACGAGGTGCAGTTGTACCTCAACAGAATGTGCAATGCCCGTTTGTACGCAGCGAATCCGGCGGGCAAAACGACTTGCTGTGTAAAGTACGCGCCCATCAGGACTCAACAGTGGATATCCCTCGCTGCATTGTTCCTCATCGCAGCACTCGGGTGGGCCTTCACCACCTGCGACTCACCCGCCAGCAAATCCCTCGCAAAATTCCGCGCCGCCCACCTCTCCTCCCCCCGCACCAGCACCGACCTCCTCCTGCTCACGTCCGTCCTCCTCTACATGCTTGTAACCGACCGCACCTCCCTCCTTTCGAAAGTCAACAAAATCTACTCCACCCCCGTCTTCACGCTACTCACGCTCCTCTGGCTCCTCCCGGGTCTCATAACCGCGACAACGGAAAAAGACACATCCTTCATGAACCGCTACCAGACGGACGAGTGGAAAGGGTGGATGCAGCTGGCGATCCTGATATACCACTACACCGGCGCGAGCCAGATCACACCCGTGTACGCCTTCATCCGGTTACTGGTCGCGAGTTACCTGTTCATGACGGGGTACGGGCATTTCTTCTTTTTCTACAAGAAGAAGGTGTACACGTTCACGAGGGCGGCCACGACGTTACTAAGATTAAACGTGTTGTCGGTCGCGATGGCGTATGTGATGGACAAGGACGTGCTGTTTTACTATTTTGGACCCATGGTCTCGTTCTGGTTTCTGGTGCTGTGGGTGACCATGTGGGCCGGCCACACGCACAACGACAACACGCGGTTCATCGTCGGCAAGATCGTCTTTGCGGCCGCGGTCAGCAGCGTCGTCGTCCACACCGAATGGGTGCTCGCGACCCTCTTCAAAGCGTTGGAGATGGTGTTTGCGGTCAAATGGAACGCGACGGAGAGTCTCTTCCGCCTCCGGCTGGACCATCTCATCGTGTTCAGCGGCATGCTCACGGCGCTGGTCGTCGCCAACACGTCCGGAAAGACCGTGGAGCGGTTCCGCCCGTACGCGATCGCGATGGCGGGCCTGGTTCTGCTCGCGTATACATTCATCGCGTTCACATCGCCGTCGAAATTCGAGTACAACGCCCTGCACCCGTACATCTCGCCACTGGCCGTCATCGCATTCACCGTGCTGCGCAACAGCACCGCGGGCCTGCGCGGCACCACGTCGCGGCTGTTCAGGCATGTGGCGAAATCGTCGCTGGAGCTGTTTCTGGTGCAGTACCATGTGTGGCTGGCTGTGGATACCCGCGGGGTCGTTGTGCTGCCGTTTGGGCGGGTGCCGCTGTTTGGCGACTTTGGAGGCGGCGGCAGCTCGATGTCGGTGTTGACGCTCACGTTATCGTCGGCGCTGTCGTTTATCGTGTTTGGGATTGTGTTTTTCGCTATTGCGGAACGGTTATCGGATGTGAGCGCACGGTTGGTGGATGCGATCGGCGGGCCGAAAGCGGGGAAATTACGGACGGTGGGGGTGCTGGTTGCTTTGGCGGCGTGGAACTGGTTGTGGTGAGGGATTCCAAACTGCACGGATAGTTCAGGGCAACGAGAACAAGGTCATCTAACAGAACAATGGGGCCACACACGTGCGGAGTTCAGATGGGTAACGGCCATATATATTATTACGTGGAAAGGGAGATTGTAATCTTGTCCATATAACTTATATTTATCGTAGAGGAAAGTCTCTCTTCACCAAGGACTCGTGTGTAGAGATAGGAACAGACCCCCATTCCGAACGTGCATTCAATGTTGAAGCAGTCTCCCGACGCCATCACCCATCATCCGCAACGCTGCAAATCGGGTGTACGAAAGGACAAAATAGAAAAAAGAAATTGATGACTGCCAAAGGGCGGAATCGAACCGCCGTCCTCACGGCCACAACGTGATGTGCTGCCACTATACCACTTTGGCTTGTTGTTTCAAGGACAGACGGTGGGATACAATCTGAACTTAAATCCGCCCATAGAGACGAATATGAGCTTCATGTTGATCCGCTTGTTTTCCTTATACCTGGCCATGCGCTTTGTCAAGTTGGTTTGGATACCATGCGGAAGATTGGTTTTAGTTTTTCCTCTAATTGGACCCAAAAATCAATTATGGGAGGATGGCTCTTCCAACTTCAACGGACAATAACTTGACAACCAGACAGTTTTCAGACTTGACTACTGTGTAGGTTGAATATGCTCCTGCTTCCGGGCAATCCGACCGTATCACTCCCATGAGCTGCCGTCCAGTATGTGTGGTTGTCAATTAAAGCCCTTTGGTAAGCGATTTTTCTAATTGTTTACAATTGAAACGCGTGCGTTCCGAAAACTTTTGTCGTGGTACTGTATGTGTACTTGACGTCGCTTACTCTCTTTCCAGCCTTAAACGTATCTATCCTCATTCACCTCCGTGTTCAGCTTCCTTCGCGAACGTGCAATACAACCGAAAGGAGGAGGAGCCATGTATGGCTGAGTGATTCCCAGGGTTGCACGTCGCTCCCGAGAGTTCAAACGAGCCTTAAGCAAAGAAATCTCATTGGCCTTTCTCACGAGGGTTTGTAAGGTGGCCTGTTGCAGTTCAGATCAATCACATACGGAAAGACTATTAGGCACGTAGTTGTGAACATGACGAGCAAGCACCTGCTCACCTCTACACGTAGTAAAGAGTACACCCCATTCTCCACGATTGCCAGGTTTGACAATGAACGCGGCAGCTTGAATCGCTTGAGTAGCCCGGCACAAAAAACTCCTTCGGTGCGCCATCTCAGCCCGTACACATAGGATGACCAATCTGGGGTTGTTGATAAGTAACAAGAAAAATATAT
Source organism: Fimicolochytrium jonesii (assembly GCF_025526975.1). Lineage (NCBI taxonomy): Eukaryota > Fungi > Chytridiomycota > Chytridiomycetes > Spizellomycetales > Powellomycetaceae > Fimicolochytrium > Fimicolochytrium jonesii. The sequence continues at coordinate 447,728 of NW_026515686.1, forward strand.
ATATGGAATCAACGAAACGGAATTGGGCAACAGCAGGTCCGACATTCACTTCGTGTGCACATACCATAGCTCTGAATGCCCATCACAAACAATCCCCCGATCTTCTCCGACAAAACCCCAGAATTTTCAAGACCGAAAGCGAATACGATTTCCATCAGACATTCCAATAGATCGACACGGTCCAAATGAAACTTAGCGAGTCCAGGCCGGGGTAGCCCGCCTGATCGGAGGCACACCAGCCCCTCGAGCTGGTCGTTCGTGTCGGCCAAAGTGACGCGAAGGTCCAACTTTTGCCCAGCCGTGGATCTCTTGCCGATTTTCCCAGTCCTGTTACGGGCCACGATGCTTCCCAGGCTTTGGAGCTCACCCTCCTCAAGAAGCCACCGACTTTGTGTTGGATCGATCAGGGACTTGACCATGTGAGCAGTAGTGGCGTTGTCAGCCGTGGCTTCGGATGCCGGGAGCTTCAACCTCATAATGCTCGAAGCGTACTGTTGCACGCTTCGCCTGGACCAATCAAAGTCAGAAACTTGCCAACTATAACGCACCAGGCTTTACAATCAAGACCCGGTGCCGCACACTCACCGTATCTCGTTCACCCGCGCTGATGGAGATGCGATTTTCTCAATGGTGTCGATAACATTGGATGGATCCGTCTTCGCAACGACGTTGGTTCAGTGCACAGCCATTACCTTAGGTAATGGCTGTGCACTGAACCAGACGTCTGCGATCTGGTCCATAAGATCTTGAATGGATTCGCGCAAATCATCCTGGACGTCCTCCAGCCGTACGTCTTCATGGAAGTCTGCAACAATCTCTTCCCATTCTTTCTGATTGAAGGAGCCTGGATTGGATGTAAATTCATGATTCGAACACGAAGCGCGTACAAACATTGACCGACGCGAATCAAATAGAAAACGAGTCCTCTCCTTTCTCAGTCCCCTTACCTTGCAAGATCGGGTCCATTTCAGTCACGTCCAGGATTCCCCAATACAAGGGGTTCAGTGTTTGGTCTTTGGTCAGGACGGCCTTTCTTGCCTCCCGCAGCGTCTCGGCCACATCTTTACCCGTGGAAAGGATCCATGTTCCAAAGTTCTTCTCGCCCTTCCGGCTTCGCTGGTTGTGGGGAGGAAAGGCGTCCTTCCAAGTTTCTGGATGGTTGAGGATCAAATGAAGACGGCCATCCTCCTCCTTATCGTGATCCACATCTTGTTCCGGGTCTTCTTCCTCGTCACAGTCGACATCACATCCGTCACCTTGGACGTTTTTCGGATCATTTTCGTTTGGAACATATCCAGAAGCAGCGACTGCTACGTCATCCCTGTCGTCTTCGTCCAAGGCATCCCCCACAATGTCTTTTGCTGCCTTTGAAGCAAACTTGGTCTTATATCCTGAAACAGCCGTCTTTGTTGCTGCAGCTCGCGCCCGTGTCAACCGCTGCAACGTCGCGAATTGATCACTCGATAAATATGCTTGGAGGTTTTGAACGGTGGTGCTTGTCTTCTACAATGAAATCGAATACGAATGAACGCAATGTGGTCAGTAACGGCCGGTAACAAGCTATGAGCCATTTGAACAGGGTAATTGAAGTAATTGAAGAAACTCGGACAATGTCCCCTCGAGGCACCAACGACACCGAACACTACATCCGAAGACGTATTAACTACCGCTTTGGCCATAACATCTGCAGCTGCGGACATTCTTCCACCAAAGTGCAGCTGTGCACCCTCCCCTGGCAAGGATCAAACGGGCCGGAAGGCGTGGCAGGATCCTCAATGCTTTTACACATTTCGCGGCCTAAGAAAGGGTAGCGCCAGGGTGCGGGTCCAGAAGTTCATGCTCCTTCGAATGAAGTTCTGGATTACCACGGATGCACAGCGGAAATGCTCAGTGACCATGGGATACCCAGCGGAAATATCCGCTGCCATGACAGCTGGTGATCCTCTCACCCCGAGAGGTTAAAGCGGGCGTAAGCGTAGCAAGAACCTCCACGTTTTTACACGTTCGCGGCCAAGAAGGGTGGCGCGGGGTCTAGTAACAGACATCTCCTCTTTCCATCCCAACCCCATACTTACGTTCTCCAGGTTCTTCAGAAGCTTGGTCACTTTCTGCTTGGATGCCTTCCCCGTAATCCCATCCTCGAGGAGGGTCAGTTCTTTGATCGCGAGGCGCGTAATATCCTCCAGCGTCCATTCAGTTTGTGGTCGGGCTTCGATTATGTAGTCCGCAAAGTCGATCACTGACCACTCAGTGGTGGACGTCCAGTACCCTATCAGGTTCCGTTAGCACTGGTATCATGCCCTGCGCAGCGAAATTTCAGCAACATACCAGAGAATTGGAGTCTCTTAAGCGAATAGTCTGCTATGCACACTATCTGTCTCGGCCTCTTCAACTTTGCGTCCGCGTCTGTGAAACTTTTACGCTTGAGCTTAGGGCCCATCGCTGGCGACGAAGAAGTCGATCGAGGTCGAGAGAAACGTGGATCGAACGCGCACCGACGCGCGAGATGAGGTATAGGCTCGTAAAGACTAGACCGTAGTAGTTGCAATGTAATGGGTAAATTATTCGAAATGGAATGGCTCTACTTGCTTTATTCTTTGAAAGGGAATGCACGTAGTAAATGGAGCGAACGATGAGAAGTGGAACGACGCGAATCGGGTTTCATCCAATTCAGCACTCTGAACTATTGTGGCGCAGTCGGTCAAGCATTACTTATGTAGGCCCGATTAGGTGCGGCAACCAGACGCTCTCAGTCGGTGTGACTGAAGCTTTCTGTCGCACTTTTCTCCTCGCCATCGCCTCTTTTCGCTGCAGAAACTTTGTTACAACACACATGGGTAATTCAAAATTGACGTATGTACGGTCGTGGTTAGGTCTCTTCGTTCTATATCTGAAGCTCTTTGGCAGGAATTATCGTTCAAATGCTGTGCATGACCGGTTGCCGGAAAAGGGCAGCATTGGAATGCGCCAACTGTTTTGGAACGAGCTCGGCTATGCTCTCAAAGATTCGGAGGCAAACGCTGCCATCTGTCGATTCCTCAAAAGACGTCACAAATACTACCACGGGACGAGCACCTTGTTACCGGACGCGGTCAATGAAGCACGGATGTCAGTTGTCGATTACATACAACGGCATCCAGAATTATCAAACTACGAGAAGGACCTATCCCCATCTTCAGCTTCACTGGATGATCGTATCCTGCAGACAAAGGAAGAGATTGAAAAGGAAGAATCTTATTTGAGCGCTGAAGACGACGATGACGATTTTGATGTTAAGCGACGGTCAGTATTTCTTTTCCCATCGGATACATGCCTTTATCTTAAAAACAGTCTTCTGAAGGATGCATCACACGAAGCAAGGACCGTTCCCCGAGCTAGAGCCGCGCGGCAAGCTAGGGCAGCTCACCGATCGCCTGGCAGATGCCAGCATTGACGAAGACACGAAACAAGCCAAAGCAGATGCACATCAGAAAGGTACAATCAAAGTATTATGCTGATATCAAGCAAAAACCCTTTGCTAACATCATGACAGAATTTCCCCCTTATGTTCCAGAATCCATTGTTGGCACTCTCCAACGGCTGAAGGAAGGCCGCTCGGACTATGTGGAGAACTTGATCGCCTTTTACAAGCTTAGGTCGGAAGGTGCATTTGCCGGGCATGAGGACGAATGGGTTCTGATCCACGATCAGTCCATTGTCCGTTTTTTTCCAAGCGAAGATGATATCATCGAAGTGGTGGACGAACATCCTGGTGGTGCTTTTCAGCCGGTGAATGACAAAAATCTGCGAGGAGAGAAGAAGAGGGCTGTAGCATGTATTCCAGGTGCCCAGGCGGAGTTCAAGGTATCACCTGTACTTTGTTGTATTCTTGAGTAATATCTACAACTCGCCTTCTGCAGGTTCCTTTGGAAGTACGAATTGACAATCTGAAGGGACACGCTACAAATATTAGCATTGAGGATGTCTGTTTTGATACAGGGTGTCCGCGCACGACTTTGCAACACCATCATTTGATTCAACTTGGCAATCCGGCTACTACAATTGTGTCCTTCCGGGGTCTGGGAACAGGTTCGGGCACCTGTTTCCGTGCTACAGTGTCTGGCATCAATCCTGCTCAAACAAAATGGAGTCCGAAGATGAGGATCGATTTCTGGAGTGAGGAGTCTAACGACGAGTGTCTGCTCGGTTTCGACATTTTGCGGCATTTTGCTATCGCATCTTTACCGACCGCCGGAACGCCAAGTCTACTTATCGCCTCCAACGAAGTGGCGTTGAAAACCAAACTAGGCGGCGTTCACGCGAATTGAGGCATACCGACCAATTGATGTTTGCATAAATGGGCAGATTCCGTTTTGGTTGACGGCTCGCTGTTGATCCGCCTCGGAAATACCCCTGCCGGACAGCAAAGTTGACTACGAGGCGGCAACGTGTCCGATGAGGTTAGGGCATGGTGGGAAAACGCCGGGGTTCTTCCATGAATGTATGCATGAATGTAAAGTAATAAAGGAAATAAATGGCGTTGAGAGCCAGGTAATCAAGTATACAGCCACTCACAGGGTCTCTAGGGTATAAAATGGAGCGCCCCAGGAGGCCTTGTATGGCAATTCGGGTTACATCGCCGTCTACCTGTGGCAACAGAGAGACATCAACGTCACTCCATGCCCAAGACCCATTCGTCTCAAACTATCGATAATCAGAACATAAGCTTTTCAGATCAAGGTACACTGTAAAAGCCTACGACATGGACGACGCGCTGTTGAAGGACGCATTGGTGCGTTTTTCCAGCAAGCCTGCTCATCTCTCGCAGCTATTGAGCGTGGTGCGCAGGCAGCGGAGCGGGGGAACCCACGTCTCCTTGCGGTTGATTGACTATTTTGTCGTCACGTACGCCAAGGAGAAGCCCGTGGTGTACACCGTGGGCGACCAACCCGTAGATATCTATCTACAAGAGCTACCAAGCCAACCAAGAGCGGTTCAAAAAGCGCTGCTTTGACCCTTTCGCACGCGGTTCCGTCACGGAATGGACATTTGCTGGGGAGCGCATCAAACACGAGGCAACTGTGTTTCATGCGGTGGGCCATTGAGAACAAAGTGCTGGACTACGTCAGAGACCACATGCAAACCATCTCTGAAGCGACGGTGAAGGACACCACCATGAGGAAGTCCCTGCCGCAACGCAAAAGGGGCTAGGAAGCTCGCCCGACCGCAGTATCTGGCGACTTCAGAAAATGGACGACATGGTACGCAAGCTATTTGAGGAGCTGCTGGAAGACGTCAAGAGGTTTGACGACAAGGCGGTGGGTGTCCGCTTGCAAGAGGCGTACGACGCCCTCCCGTCGATGCAAGCCGTCATCGAAGGCCTCCGCGACCCGACGTCCGACCTTTCCAACGCCATACCCCAAGGACCCTGGGTGTTGGCGTCCGACGCACGGTTCCCTCGCCCGTGTCAGTCCTGGGCCTCCACGGGCGTGTCCACGGAAACGTCGCTGGATGCCTGGTGGACGAACGTGGCGGACGCTGCGGCACCCACGCGATGGCGATCGTGCGGCGGAAGTCCCATTCCGATCGCCGCGTCCCATGGATGGCCAAAACTGCCTCCCGCTGGCCAGTCTGCGCCATCGCCACCCGGGCCTTCCACCAGGCCTGATGGGTCCGCCGGGGCCACTAGTCAGGGAGAAGCTGGGTGTTTGGGAACGACGGGAACAACGACTTGGAGACCGCATCGGGCTGGAAGGAATGCCCGGAGCCCCTCGCGGCAGCGTTCCAACACCTCGGGATAGACGTCCCGCCCGAATTTGAGCATGTCGCCGGCGTGGCCACTTGGACCGCGTCCGCCCGCTGAGATCGTCCACGCCGTGCCCAACCCCGGTCTGGCCATGAAGACGTTGGAAGGCATGTCGTTTCAGGAACTCGCGAACGCGGCTTCGCTGACGCCGTGTGTGCAATACAGCTCACACGCAACGGTTAAGGAGTGGCATCCAGCGAACATGGACGACGCCCGATGTCTCTTTTTTCTACGCCCATGGCGGTGACTGCGAGGGAGTCTCTCCCCTCAGTGTCAGGAACCGCGTGGACGACACTCGCCTGCTAATTTTCACCCGCGCCTCCACGCAAGCCGCGGCGGCTACGGCGGCGCGCTTAGAAGCTCTCTCGGAGCTGAGGGGAAAGACTCTGGATAGGTCAAAGAACGGCTGGAAAGTGAAAGATCCCAGCGGCGATCTCATGTGGACCGTCTCATCGGTCCGCTTCGGCGTTGGGACTCGGAGCGACGCCTCCGATGGCCGACGGTCAACGTGTCCTCCGTGTAAGGGGTTTGCGTGAGCGGACCCAAAGTTGGCATCTCGCAGTAGACCTATAGCATCTTGCAGTGAGGAGGACATAGACGTGTCGCAAGTGCCCCCTGGGGATCTATGCGAGGAATTTGTGACAGATGGCGAGACAGCCCGCGAAATAGGACACCACCTTGCCACGCGCTTTCCGACAGCATCAGACCGGGAGGGGACTGTTATGTTTGGTCACCTTTCACTGCACGGCGCCTTGATGAACGCCAGCGGTCGCATCCATTTAGGGGAAGAGATCACCGTCCAGACCCTCGAAGGGTTCAAACGCGTGTTCCTGGGCCATTTCCACCGCCACGCAAGTTACGGCCGGTATGGGCGCGTCATGTACGTCGGCTCCCCCGTCCAGTTGAGTTTCGGTGAGGCGGGCGACTCGGACAAAGGATTCATGGCCTACGACCCTAGCGCCGACGCTTGGACGCTTCACCGAAACCCGCATGCCGTGCAATACGTGCAGCTCACCGTCGCGGAGGCCAGGCATGCGGTGGACGTCAAGAACGACGGGCTTCGCGGAAAGCTGGTGCAATTGAAGGACGATGGCCAAGAGGAGCCCCGGGACATGGACGCCCTTCGCCGGGAACTGCAAAGCACTCTACGAGTGAAAGGGGTTGCCGCTATTCGTCGGACGACCGGGAACACCAAAAACGGTAACCCTATTCCTAACCCTGTCACCGGGAACGACCTGATGGACTATGCTCGACAATTCGCCTCGCTTCAAAAGGGATGGACGCCGGTCGTGTACATGGCGTACTTGACCAAAAAGCGGGATCAAATCAAGGGTTTCGGGCCTGGTGCCAGCGCCGGCGGGCGACCGTCTTTCGTCGCCGGCTTGAAGGCCATCACCGTGACGAACTTCCTGGGCATAGAGGGACCCGTCATCTTGATTTCCGAAGCAAGGTGTCTCCCGGCATGTGGGTCATCCAAAGGGACAACGGCGCGGGGAAGACGACTCTGTCCGAAAGCATCCTGTGGTGCTTGAACGGGACGTGTGCGAGGGGCGATTATCTCCACGAGAGGAAAGTCGTGAATCAGGTCATCCATGCCCACCCGTCGGTGACGTCCTGCGAGGTCAGCGTCGCTTTCGTCAACGGGTACACCTTTACTAGAACTAGGTCTCTGACCAAGAAGCCGAGGCTGTGGTTTACGTTCCCCGACGGCGCGCACACCGAAAAGGGGAACATCCAGGTCACCCAGAAGCTGATCGAAGAGCTCCTGGACGTGGACGCCGACACCTTCCGGAACACCGTGATGCTGACCTCCAACCAGAGCGTCTCATTCACCAGCTCCAACGACGCGAGGAGGAAGTTCATCGACGACCTGTTGGGTTTCGCCGTCCTCGAAGACTACGCCAAAGTCATGGCGGACGACCTGGCCCAGCTGAAAGCGGAGTTGAAGGTCGTCAAGGGCGCTCTTGCTGAGCTGAGAGGAAATCAGGTGGCCCAGATTCCGTATCAAGAAAGGAAAATCGCCGAGTTGGAAGGGCACCTGCAGACAGCGAGGTTGGAAGCTGAGAGAGCGACGGAGGAACAGACACGAGAAATGCGTGAGGGACTCTTGAGAATTGCGGCATTGTGGGACAGCCTGAATAAACATGCCGCGGCCACGTCAGCTGCAACTACTCCGACAGCGAATGCAAAATGTCACGGAGGACCTAGACGCCGCGCAGGTCATGAAACAAGGGCTCTCCTCTGAGTCCGCCCACTTACGCGCGGAGGATCTGGAAACAGGACCTTCAGACCTGGAGTCCTCAAAGGCGTCCGAGAACACAAACACCGGGACGATGTCCGCCGGACAGCCTTTCGCCGCCACCCTGGTCCTCGCTTAGAGAGCGATTTTGTAGGCCATCCCTTGTGCCCCCGCTGTGCCCGCCACACCCGCGCCGTAAGCAGCTCCTCCAGCGCCTCCAAGCGCTTGCATCGCGACTGTGGATTGATATTCGTACTGATACAGAAGGATGGCGAGACCCCCACCCCCACCTCCGCCGCCGCCAATTGCGGGCACCGCCGTGCCCGACGTCCTCACAAACGTCGCGCTCGCGCCGTTGCCCCCGTTCGCCTGAATGGTTCCGGACCCGGTCACAGCTTGCGCTGCAACGATGCATACCCCCGCCCCGCTTCCGCCGCCACCAGACGTAGACGTGCCGGCCGCCCCGTTGGTGGTCAAGCCGCCTCCACCGCCTCCGGTTCCCCTTGTGATGTACACCAACATGCTGGTAAGCAAAATGCGCCCATTGAAACACGAAGGCATCGTTGCCATGATGGCGGGTCCACCTTCAACAGCGCTGATGACGTTGGCTGTCCCACCGGCACCTCCCGTCGTGGTGGTGCCTCCCCGGCCGCCAGCCCCACCTTGTCCGCCCGCCGTATAGTAAGCGGTGGCTGCCACAGCCGCCGTCCCGTTTCCGTTGGTATTCGTGCGTCCCGCACCCCCTGCATATCCTGAACCCAGGACCGTCGTCAACGCCGCGACGTTCTGGTTACCAGCCGTGGCTCCCGAAGCGCTCACACCGTTGAACGCAATCGCCCCGTTGAGGTCAATGTCCCCACACGATCACCCGCCACCCCGCTGTATTTAAGACCACGCCCGCCGGCACCGTCAGGTTGTTGTACACCATGTTTCTCACCAACGTGGCGTTGGCGGCGAGAGACACGTCTCCATCTGTCATGGCCGCACTGGGGAAGACCCCCGATGCGGAGGCGGACAGGGACGCATACGACACCACGTCCCACTTCCCGTTGTCCCGCGATATGACATGCAGACTCGCATAGGGGGTTTCCAGGACAAATCCCGGCAGCCCGCTGATGGTTTCCGTGCCGACGGATCAATCACCACTGGATACTCGTCCTTGGTCACTTTGAACACTTTGTACATCTTTCCAGAAATGCCCGTAGCGCTGGGGAGGCTCACGGTGACCTGCGCCGCAGATGTGTCACACGCTACAAAATAGTCCGTCGGGACCCTTGTAGCGCCACCGGCGACCGTGCTGAACCTTCGAGAAACAGGAGCGACTATTCGTCACGTTCCGTTGGTCTTGGGTTCCGGACGCGACAGGATCTCGTCCGCGGAGGGTGAGTTGGACGTCTACAGTTGTCGATCCACGACCCCGTCGCGGACAAAGACGGGCCCAGCGGCCCGATAGCAGATTGGCTACGCCACCTCCGCGGCGTGGCGCCCAGATCGAGGGATTCCGAACGGCGACCGTGCGGGCGTCGGCTGGACGCGACGGCAGGACGGGATGCCATCTGCCGAGACCCTGCCGAAGGTCGCTTTGAAGGCCTCGGCAGACTCCTTTGAAATCCGCACGGGCTCTGCATCCGCTTTGGCGTCCATCGTCCCGGTGATGACATTGCGCCCCACGGGAGATTTCACCTTCAGCGGCAACGTATCTGCGAATATCTTGCAAGTGGGTACGAAGCTAATCACGGGAGACGGCGTGACGGAAACCGAAGGCCCGCTCGTCCAAAAGCTCAGCGGAAACTCGGGCAGCTCCACCCAGTGGTACGGTGCGGACACGGATTACCTTCAGGTGGGCTACGCCGGCAATGGGAGGTACATCGTCGCGACGGGCGACGCGACGGCTGGGAGGGTTCCAGGAACGCTCAGCCTGCAAGCTGGCGAAGGTAACGCGGACCAGGTGGTATTGGATGCAGACGGTTCTGTCCATGTCAACGGCGGCGCACTTCACGCGGCAAATGACCTTAACGTCGCCGGAAGCGCCGCGGTGGGAGACGAAGTGGTGGCAGCCGCGATCACCGCGCATACCGTTTCCGCCTCAACGTCGATGAACATTGGGTCGCTGGTGCTTTCAGACGCGGGATCCACCGGCTCTTTGAACTTGGGAACTGCCCAAGGAACCGTCGCGTCGCTCGTCGCCAGGCAGTTGCGTCTCCTCGCCAGTCCCGGCTCGCTCACGGTTGCCTACGATGCTGCACATTCCACGTTCCGATGGACGCCAGCGGAGCTGGTCAAGGGATGACCTTGGCCGCCCATGCGACAAGCAACCTCTCCCTGACACCGGACGGGGACATCGCCCTGACGTGCGGAACGACGCGGCTGAACGGCGACCTAGCAATCATAGGGGCGGTCTCCACCAGCGCAATGACCGTCGGCGGGCCCCTCACTGCTACGATGTTGGCGTTGGCGTCCGGGGGTGTGTCTCTCGTCCAAACGGGCGGTGCTTTACAGGTCCTCGCACCTTCAAGCAAAATCACACTGTCAGCGGATGGGGGCGCGACGAACTTGTCCGTTGGGGTGAATTCAGACGGCGTGTGGGGTCTCTTTGGGAACGCGCCGCTCACAGCCAAGGGGGGTTGGGTGTGGATGACCATGTTTACTTCCGCGCCGGCGCTGGTGGACCTTGCGTTTCGTATTCCGGTCTGAGCGTGCAAGGTGGACCCCTGACGGCGACTGGAGGTGCGTCCTTTGAAGGCAACGTCCGGTTTTCTGGCAAGGTGACCGGGACATTGGAGATCGCCGGAGGGTCTCTTCGCCTCACGACGGATAGCGGGGACACGCTGTGCCAATGCCAGGCGACGCAGGCGACTTCCAATGTGCCCTTCGGAGTGGGCACCGCCGTGAGCGACGAGAAAGCCTTCGCGGTGGGCAACGCGCTGGTGGTAAACACCAGGGACGGGGTGATTGACCTCATGGGGAGCACCTTAATCAACGGCGCAGATCCGGCCACCCCTGGTGCCCTCTGCACCAAGAGGTACGTGGATGCTTTGCTTCGCGGTTTCGTGGTCAAGCCCGCCGTGCGGGCGGCATCCACTGTGAACCTTGATCTGACGTCTCCTGTAGGTAACTTGGCGGACGCGGCTGTGCTGCTTGCATCGGGTGACAGGGTTCTCCTCTGGCACCAGACGAACGCTGTGGAGAACGGAATCTACGTGGTGACGCCCCAAGGTTATGCCGCCCGCGCCGGAGACCTTGCCATCGGCACTTTCGCCGCCCAAGCTTTGGTGTATGTCATGGAAGGTACGTACGTGGGCAGATCGCTAATCTGTATCTCCCCCTCCACGGCGTGCGTGGTCAACACCCACCCGCTGGGTTCTGCACATCACCCCAAAATGTTCTTCGAATGGTTCCTTTTAGAAGATTTCGCGGTTTGCCTTCCTTCCATCGAGTCCAGCTCACTAACGTGCTTCAGATCTCGCAACATCTCAACCTCTGTGTTCTACGCCTGTAAACAACATCGATGTACGCTCGCTTGTACAGTTCGGTTCTCTATCCGCGGGCACCATATGCTGATCAGCCGTCACCACTCGGTCTGATGTTACGCCCAATTCACCATTATGTTTTGCTCTCTGCAGATCTTATTCACTCAAATGTGAGAGTCGATGTAGGCTATGTGGGGTTCTACATTAAATTAGGATGTCCGCGCCAACCCCCAGCTATTGGTATATTGCATGTCGCGGGGTTCTGGGGGCTCAACAATTCATCTGGCTTCGGCGCTACTAGCTAGTCTAAGGGATATGGGAGGGAACTTTCAACGTCTACAGATCAGAACAGGTTCTGCGTAAGCTTAAAGATGCTAGTGGTGTCGGCAGCAAGGACCGTCTTGTCAGCCAACGTGACGACCGAGGTGCTGCCAGTAGCGCCAACGTGATAGTCCGTCAGCTTGGCGCCGCTCTTGATGTCGTAGATGCTGACGGCGCCTGCAGTGTAGTACGCCGTCTGAGTATAATCAAAAACGTACAGACGTGTCGCAGCGACGCTGATGCCCTGCGGCTGGTTTTGCATAGCGATGGTCTTTTGCGAAACAACCTTGAAGGTGGTCTCGTCGATGGTGTAGAGGATGTTGCCACCGAGACCGTAGAGGGTGCCTCGAAGGGAGGAGAAGGAGGATGGCGATGATCTGGTGAACTTGAGCGCCGCGCCGAAGGCGCCCGTCTTGGCGTTGAAGCGGAGAAGGTTTCCATCAGGTCCGGCAACGTACACAAAACCGGCCTCCACATACAGATCAATAGGTTGCTGGAAGAACGGGAGTGGGTAGGGGCCCTTGGTCAGATCCAGCTGACCCTTGTTGGCAAAGGCGGCATCGGGTGTTCCGTTGGCAAGCCACTTGTAGATGGTGGTGCCGTGCACGGCAAAAACATTCCCGGTCTCATCGGCGCGGACTTCGACGGGTCGGTATTGCGCACCAAAGTCGTAGACAACATCGTACGCGGCAGCACCGAAAGAGGCGTAGCGGGTGATCTTGGTGTTGTCCCATCCAACGTACAGCTTTCCGTCCTTGCCGACGGCCATGGAAGCGATAGCCTGTGCTTGCGGCGGGGGCATTGGCTTCCAGGTGCCGAGACTGCGCACACGGTTAGCGACGGTGAAAGGCACGGATTTGGTGACGAAGGGCTTCTTGCTCCCGAGATCGGCCTGGACGGTGAACGTGTGCTGGCCGTTTGCGAGAGTGGATGTGTTCAAGCGGTATTCTGGGCCAGGATACACACCGGATGGAGATGTAGGACCTTGGTCGACCCGTCCGCGGGCATTGGTCAAAGGCAAATCGGTGTTGAAGGTGCAGCCGATGGTGACGATTCCCGTGCTGAAGATGTCACCGCAAGAGGCGGCGGGGGCAATGCGAAGGATCAAAGAGCCATCGGGCTTGTTGCCGATGTTGTAGATGTTGTTGTAGCGCTGAGGGATTATGTCGAGGTTAGAGGCACACTATCGAAGATGCGTGACGGAACCGAGAGCAATACTCACGATGAAGAATTTGACGGTTTGAGGCAAGGGCTTGTCAAGAGTGGTGATGGGCGCATGCCACTTCCATGTCTTGGAAGCTTGCACAGGAGTTCCAGCAACGTTTACGCTAGTCTTCCACTGAAAGGTAAATGGCGCTGTCAGTTGGCATGTGCAATGACGGTTTTGCTCGCAAGAAAAGAGTTGCTTACATCGTCGACGGACCACTCAAGAACCACATCGGCTCTTGGGAACGTTGGGGTGAGGTCTTGTACCGTGGCGTCCAAGAACACGGCAGCTCCGGTGACGGACAGCACACCAGTCCAGTCACCGAGAGGCGCCTGGGCGACGACGCATGACACGGCGAAGAAAATGGATGCGATGGTAGCGAGGAAGTGCATCGTGATGAATCAGAATGTGAGACGGGGAAGAATGCGTTGCTGTTTCTCGAAGAGCCATCATCCCTCGCCTTTTATACCCGCGAATGCATTGGGCGAGGCATAAGAGGGGCACCCGACCCACCCGCACGGCGCATTGTTTTTTCGGGTTTGGGGTTTTGGGGTCGTGCCCCGCTTGCATGCCATCTCCAAGTGCAGTCGGGAAAAACTGGCGAGGCTCCCTTTGCATACAACAAAGCCTTGTTGTTTACATCAGAACAGCGAAAGATTTGAGTCCTCAAAAAAAGCAGTAGGCGAGCTTTCGCAGCAGTTTGGTGCTGGAAGAAGCTCAGACTGAACTTGGGGATGATGTTACTGGAGTGACCGCAGAGTCTAGCCCGAGCTCTGGAGACATTTGGGGACGCTGTTACGGTTCTGCGCTGCCTAAACTTGGCATTCAGGCCCCGCCTAGAAAAAAAACTTGCATCCCGCCTGATCCGTTTGACAGCCGGTTTCCCGTTTGCGCATCGAACGGAAGAGGCCGGTCATCGCAGCACGCCTCCGTTTGGTTGGAGGGGGTGCATTTCGTCTCCACCAACTTACAGGCGTTGTTACTGTTGTTCGAGTCGAGGGTGTCTGTAAGATGGGATCTGCCTGATTTTGCCGTGCGAGTGGTAGACGAAAGACGTCCTTGCTGCAACACAGAGAAGTTGAGAGAAACAAAATTGCGTCGTCGATTGTGGCCTTAGAGAATCGTCGCGCAAGATCTTTCTCCCGCCGCCGCCGCGCTGTCGAATTGTGTCAATGTGCTGCCGAATGACATTCCTGACTGTGAATGCAATGTGGTCCGGGGTTTGTTTCTCGACATGGACTCGAGCCGGGCCATGTTCATTTTTGAAGGTACAGAGGAAATAGAAACGTGATGCAAACGTTGACGTATCTACCAGATCTGACTACACCATTCCCTGTCAACGCCTTTCCGGGTCGAGGTCTGTCGAGCCGCTCGCTTGAGACCGTTGTCGCCTTCCGTGCTTCGAATGCTTCACTGTGTTCCGAATGGCAGGAGGCTCAGTTCTGCCTCGATCGCCTTCTAGAATGAATCGACATTAGCATGGACTAGCCTGCCCAGCATCTACGCTCACTTATCCATGAATTTGCGGAAACATTCCGTACGCACTCCCTTCGAAGGATTCCTCCCCCAGTCCATCTTCCTGATCACTCTGTGGTAGTGTACAGATAGTGGTATCAATCCCACCGTCGTGCACATACTATTGATGCCACTGCCACAGCCGCCATCTCAAGACACCTCCCGTCGCTCGCAAATGACTTTGGCCTAAGTCCCTTCCAAGAATCAACCCCTCTCATGTGAACCATTCTGCATCCATCTCTCGCTAGGCCTCATGCTATCGAGTTCGTTCCACGGGCTGACAGTGAGCGGCGTGTACCTCCACGACCTCTAGGTTCGTCAATATTACTTCCCTTTCCGGTAAATGGCGCCCGAGATGGAAATCGCTCGGTTCCGAAAGAAGTTTCTGGGTAGGACGTTGTTGATAGATTGGGCGTTTGCCGCGAGGTTCCCACGACCACTTCAAGGGTAAAGCTCATGCGAATCTGTGGACCGCTCCGCTCAGGGTGACTGCTTGACAGTATACATGGCACGAGTACGTCGTATGCGGTAATGCACAGGATTCAAATCATACTGACCGAATGGGCGCCGTTGTATGCGGTGTCCGCAGCGGAGCAGTAACTGTCAGCGGCGTTGATCTGAGCGATGTTAACAAGTGAGTAGACCTTGGCGGTATCAAAATTGCGCGATGTGGTGACAGCGCCGGAGCTGTAAGCATCCGCATCAACGTTCGTAGGTGTGTTCAAAGTCGAGTCCTTAGCAGACGCGTAGGAGGCTGGCGCAGCTCTCGGCATTACTCTGCGCAGATTGCTGGGTGTAGGCATTCAATGTGGTGGCGTTGTGCTGGGGTGAGCGCTACTGCATCTTACTAGCGTGCGGCTTTGGCGTCATTGATATCGAGTTCGGGCACCGGTTTCTCCTCATCGACGAAGTCCATAGCGCGCGGGGAAATTGAAAAGTCAGCACGGGATCGATGCGCCTTTGGAAGCAAAGGCTCGATGGGACAAATCGGAAGCTGTGAAACACTGCGTTAGCCACTGGTCACATATATTTCAGGATTCTGTGATGCAAAGAAGTAAACTTTGCTTACCTCAAAGTTCCGAGCAAACTCCCGGAGATCGGCAAATATGACTTCCATGGTTGCGCGATAGATGCGGTGCGCTGATGGTTGAAGAGCCATGTCTTGCCGTCCTTCGGTGACTGACGCAGGTATCTCAGGGAAGTACGAAGCTAGAGCTTGACAGAAGGTTTCGGGTATCACATGGATCCTGGGCTTATATGTCGGGTTTCTCATATGTACGCGGCTGGTTCGTTAGCGCTCCACATGTAGCCGTGGGAGCGAGCCGTGTAACACGAGTGGTGTGCTCGCCGAGCCACATTGTTGTGCAGCAGAGTCCACATGGTCGGGGGTTTCGGAAGTACTCCAATCTATGAGGGTCGACGACAGTGAAGGGCAAGGACAGATACTGAAAGTCAGGTGGTGTATTTTGATCAGGCGCGAGCGAGTCCCGCTGCATCGAAAAGAGTTCACTTCGACTTGGCAAGGCGACGCTCAAAGAAGCAGATGAATAAACTACGGAAAAGTCTGGTCGCTTGGGGAGATGTCCGCAGCCGCGATCCCGCAAGCTGGGCGAAGGATGGCTTCGCGGATAAGGTCGGACTTGGCCGATGGAGTCGAAGTATTCCTGTGCTTGCCACGCCGGGCAGTCTGTCCCACCATTCGCCTTGCTCGTGAAGGAGCTTGCGCGCGTACCTAGTTCACGGCCAACATTGAGAGAGGTTGTTCCAAACATCAAATCCCATCCCATCCCAAAAAGGTACAAGGAACCGGTGTTGTTTCTGTCATTTTGTCCTTTTCTGACAGCAACAGAGTCTGCCATGGGGACCTTGTGATGCTCCTCCCTCTTTCACTAGGAGCAAACGTCTCCTATGACCGATCATGCTCCCCTCAGCAAAAGTTAGGCACCTGACGCCTCGCACATAATCTTCAGAGATGTCGACGCGCATTGTTGTTGTAGTTACTGTTGTTCGAATTATGGAATAAAAAGTCTCCGGTCCATATCTTGTAAGCTCTGTGGTTCTATTTTGTAATGTGATGTTATAAGTTGCTTCACCCGTCCCATGGTGCATCCCTGAATATTGCTAGAAACCCCGCGCTCCGATGGCTGGTAGCTTCTCCACGAGCCTGCAGCTGACCACATTGGCCAATCAGACCAGGTTCCGACACTAATAGCCTGTGTTGATAGAACGTAAAGCTAACTCGAGAGGCCAGATCATTAATTTGGAGGAGGATGAGGCCGCTGCTGCGTTTTTGTCTCCGACCTTGATGGCCCCCGTGCTCTTCACTCTCTGCGGCCCCGGTGTGGCATTATCCCAACCGTTCGCTGGCCTTTCCTATTCCCATACGCCGCGGTGAACCTTCCCAGCTCTGCGTTGCGTTCATGTCAGGATCTTTACGCTGACTTGAACCGTTCATGCCGATCATGCAACCTTTCAATTCCTTTCCGTATCGCAGATCTTCTTCACACAGGTCGGCCACCTCACAGGTTGGTTACTCGTTCTCCTCGTCCAGTCGTTGGGTAGTGGATTAACGTTCCGATTCTCCTGGTTCATTGGCATCGGTTCCCACCAAACCGCCAGTTCCAATGTACACGGTTTATCCGACCGTTTAGTGTCCTTGCCATATTTTTTCAGCTCCGACGACGGTGACATCCTGAAAAGTGGAAACTTATCCTCCACCCGACCTCCTAACTGGTTCTGCTTCTATTAACGACGCGTTTTGCCGAGGTCACCGCAGAAGGCCCCCGACAACGTTTGTGTTTCCGGTGTGGCCCGCCCTTCTGCGGCATCAGATGGAGGCCAGGATGTGCGTAGCGTGTTGCACCGATAGAACACTGCGTCCTATGCAAGCGTGGTCGTTTCTCCCTCCCCTCAGGGCCCCACCAAGCAAAATGATAATCGTATAAATAATCGACGGCGGTCATTTTGTGGACTTTCGGATTTGGGCGACGGGATTCTTCGCAACATAGCTCGCTGTCCCGCGAGAAACGCCTAGTAGAATCGTGTTTGACCTTGGGGGCAATAGCGAGCTTCGTTGCATCCAAACTGTTGGCCTTCAGTTCGCGTGATACTCAAATGTTCGTGCGAGGTGTCTCGAAAGGTAGTCCCGGCCATCGTCCCACCGCTACCGTCGAACGTTCGATTGATGACGCTATGCGCCGCTTGGTTTTAATGACGGTTCGCGAAGAAGCGCGCATCAGTTGCCCAGGAAACCCCCCGACATCCAAGATAGCAGGTGCTGACGTCTCAGACGGCTTTTACTCCACGGATACTCCACGCGTAGAGCCTTGCGGATCATGATGAAAGTGTCGACGAGAATCGAATTGTGAACGTCCTTCCACTGCTCGTCCGTGGGCTCGCTCAAAATATCCAGGTCTATATCTTGCACCGTCAGATGCTTGCGGTGACGGGCCGCATGCTGTACGCTTGCTGCTTCCAAGACGATGCGTATGTCTCGCACGGCTTTTTTCTCGCGGCTAGTGGTCTCCTCCCAGGACTTGTCCTGCTTCGCTGCTTCGCAGCAGAGATGTTGGCGAGAATGGAAGATGTGGTGTTCTACGCGTCCAAAGTATCGATAGATCGTGTGCAATATCGGGCGTCTTACTCTTGTCATAATGTATAGACTTGCATCGGAAAAAGTAGTGTGTCGCGCAGGAAAGTTGATATTCGAAATGGAGGAGGGTTGACTGTGAAACACGTTCAAAGTAAGTTACACGTTCAAAGTAAGTTACTGGCCGGCTGTGCTTCCACATGTCTTTCACGAAGTCTTTTTGCAGTTAGGTTGTTCATCCCTCCTCCTACCCGGCGCCGCCATAGCCGAAGGATCCACCCTTCCTCACGCCAGGAAGTTCCAATACGATCTTCTTGGACATCGGCTGTTTGCTTAGAGAGGTAAACTGTCGGGCCGGCTTTAGGTGCTTTTGTGACTGAAACATTGGCCCGCGGTGCGCAGAAATAGGGTGGATTGCGTGGGGGTTGCCGCGCGTCTTGTTCCGTCACCGACGGTGTAAAGGTGAAAGTGTCACATGGGAACGTCCAGAAAGTCATTTTTGGTTGGGGGGCCGGTTCTTATGTCGATTGTATTTTTCGCAGTCGTTACGCTGACAGGTCCAGTGGTCCCACCGACAGCGGTGTACGCAGATTTTGAATTCAGCGTTCTCCCGGTGGGCGTCCGCGATCGGTTTTGCGAGCATCGCCGTCGGCCTCGTGAACATCCCCATCTCCCCGTGTCATGTGGGTGTCTTGCAGACGGGATAAAAGTTGCTTTTCGGGGTTCTCCAGTCCATCGCCGCCTCTGGGGTTGTGGCCCGCGCGTCTTCTTGTCGCCTGCACCGCCGTTGCCGTTTGGGAGGCCTTCTTGCGGGCAATTCTCTTTTTATTCAGAATCAGAAGAAGGAGGTGTTTTTGGTTTCCATATACTCGTCAGACGGTGTGTGATACCGTGTGGGTTGTGGGCAGTGTGCTCCCGGAGGAGACGCAACAAGCGATCTTCCGTTGTGTCGAAAAACTGCTCAGAACGTTCCCCCCTGGCATCCTCCGTGCGAAAAGGGGGGCTTTTAAGGTATCCTTCTACGCTCTGGGGTCGTCTGGTTCTGCGCCGACGGCTGGCTTCTAAGCCTTCTATTATGCTCCTGAACCTGTGACTTCGCAAGTTGGAACGCGACCGTGGAATGTGACCTCATCCGATTGCGGTGTAGGCGTAACAAAGTCAGCCCTGCACAACTATGGCGTCGAAAGGGAGGTCAGAGCGACTATCGCACATCTGTTCGGGGCGACAGGTTTTCTCAGTTGATCGATCAGTAGCGAAGAACGCCCTTCAGCCACATCAACCTCACGCCTTGTTTGGATGCGGAATCGTTTACTGCAACGGTCGTCTTCGCATTGTATTTTGTCTCGGATTAGGTGTGACTGATAGGATACCGGCCAAAGTTCGAGCTCACTCTCATCTCCGTATCGCCTCAAACCTCTTACAGTGGGGGGGCCGAGGGTGTTCTGAGAATGCTTCCCAGGTCGATCTTTGCTGGCGCCGCACTGAAGCTAGATATGACGCCCAAGGTCGCGTTTCGTCACCGTCTTTCGCAGCTCCGCCAGAACATGACCGCCAGGTATCGGACATTGCCACAGGACATACTGTACCGCTCATGCAGGTTATGCCGACTCGGGCAGAAGGAAGGTCCACAGCTGTTCGATTTCGATGCTCGGAGTAGCCGTGGAAATCGACAAGGTGCTCGGCGTGGGAAAGTGCTGTTAAGGGAAATGCGGTCAGTCACCGCGACTGCAATTGCCCTACCCTGCAAGATGGCGTGGCGTCCGCCCCGGTCATCTTCTCAAGAAGACGAGTACATACCTGCACAAACGGGCTTTGGGTGTTGCAGAGATTGTCGGAAGGTTGTTGGGGGAATATGCCGCGGAAGCTGTCACGCCAAGTTTGACACCATGAGGGAGAGCATGCTGAGGGTACGGGGGAGACGTGGGTATATCTCACATACAGTACGTTCGCGCAGTTGCGCCGCGACAACTCCGCCGACGCTTTTTCCACCGCTCCTCTTTTCAACGTTGCTTTTGGGAACGGCGAAACCACACACACCCAACTGACCTGAGCCTTTGTGGGACATCTAAACCAGGTATGAGGAGCAACGCTAGCTGGTCTGTTTAGGGCAGTAAGTATTTGGATTGCTGACCTTTACCAAGCAGAACTCCTGAAAAGCGCCAACCCCCAAACAACGTGCTACTAGCAAACCTTCGGCGCCCTGCAAAAGTGGAAGAAGCCCTCCTAGGACATTGACGCAAAGGGTAGTAGCATTCCCTGACGGGGTCGGTGTGGGACCCAGGTGGGCAAGGATAGGCAAGACCTGTGATGTCGATGTGTTTGTCAAGCTTCACCTTGAGCTGACCGTGTGCATTGCGGGCCCGCTGGGCTAAGGGGATGACCGACTCAGCGAGGACAAGTCCCTCTGGTTCAGCAGTAAATCGAAAGAACTTCATTGTGCGTGACCGCTTTCCACCTGTTTTCCCAGTGCTGTGATAGGTTGGGGCCCCACCATTGGCCATGGTGTAGATCTGCACCTCCTGCAAAATGGTAATAAGCTTGTCGGCCGCTGCCTGTATGTTTGGCTCTTGGTTGTTGCGGAACATAAACAATGTGGTACCGGCATTTGACGTGCGAGCCTTCCCCTTTCGCAGATTCAGCACCCCTGCTTCTTTTGCTTCCAAGGGTTGCAGGGCTCATTTCATGTCTGATTCCATATATCGCAAAGCACATGGGTTTCCCTGTCCTTTGCCGCTGCACGGAGCAACTGGTTCGGGGTCTGTGGCATCTCTCTAAAACTCATTCCCAAAGTCAATATGGGCTTCCCGGTTCTGAACTTTGGAGGACACCTTCATCATACCCTTTGTGTCAATGTGCAACAGACCAGCTAGTGTCCCATACCTGTTTTAGTTATCCCGCAAAGTCTCAGGTCAGTTGGGTGTGTGTGGTTTCGCCATTCCCAAAAGGAATGCTGAAAAAAGGAGCTGTGGAAAAAGCATGGGCGGAGTTGTGTACTGCCCGAATGTGAGCGCTGAGTGTCAGGTCCTGTGAGAGAGGTGAGAGCAGCTACAGTATAATATCTATCGCGTGGGAAGGGGTTCTAGTTCACCGCCGTGGGACCAACCCGCGGCTCCTCCGGCTTAGGTGCACACCCAAGGGACCCGCCCGCCTGCGTGTTATCACGTACTGGAAATTGCAATATCGGCCAAAGACGGGTCCACTCCCCGCCCGCTGCACGCTTGTCGCCTACAAGCTTCAAGAGAAGGGTCAGGGCGCTGTCCAAAACCCACAGATCCCGTCTATCAATAGCACAATATCGGTCCGTGACGGAGCTCTCCTCCCGTTCTCATCCTTGCTGAAGTCGCTCTAGTCAGTTCAGCACACTCCGGATACCCGCCAATATCGTCACCATCACCTAGGTACCGTACCCAAAATGGTGCAACTAGTGGACGACCCCGCCTGCATCTACGGCCCCGCAACCAACGACACCACCTTCGCCGGCGCCCTCGGTTCCTACCACACCGCCGTCCGCGCCTGCAACGGCGTCAACTACCGCGCCTTCTCCCTGTCCGCCGCGTTCGCAAACCTCCTCATCGGGCTTGTCACAACCTTCTACTGCTACCGTTTCTTACCCCACCGCCGAACGCCTTACAACATCGGAACGCTCCTCATGCCGGGTTTGGCTGTCTGTGGAGGCGTGATCGAGGTCGTCAACGCTTTCACTTGGTCGCAGTTCTGGGGACATCCCGATGTAGGCCACGTTGCAAAGATCTTTTATTTCGCAGCTTCTTTGACGGCGGCGTTGGTCCAGAGTTATCGCATCGATGTGATTTTACTCGTTACGGGGAAGCCGAGGGTTTGGGCGAAAGTGGCGGTTGTGCTGCATACGATTTTGGGCGCGATCTGTGGAGCGGTCTCGGTTGTGATGTGGTTTATAGGCGCTCATGGGAAGAAGCCTTTGATTAGTTATTCTTATCCGTGAGTATTGCGTGAGCGAGAGTGAGCGGGCACGAGCGATAGCGAAGCGGTTCTTAGCGCACGCAGCTCAACCTGCTTGTCGCGAGCGGAGCGAGCGGAGCGAGCAGGATGTCGTTCAAACATCCTGCTCAACTATCCATCGCTTCGCTTCGCTCATTCATCCATTCACCATCCAACCTTTCGCCTCGCTTCGGATCCCATCGCTAATCTCTCGATTCTTCTGGTTCCCTTTTAGATACGCCTTCTACCTAACGTACGTAGCCTGCCTCGACACGGTCCTCTCCCTCCTCCTCCTCCGTCTCTTCTACAAACACACCGCCCTCGTCCGCTCCTACGACAAACTCACCCTGGCGGACGTCAAACTCTATTCCCAACGGTTCCAATTCGCCGCCATCGGCCAACTCTTCGTGCTCATCATCTCCGCGGCGTTGTACTTGCTGTCGAGCGGGACGAACACGATGGGATACTCGTTTGGGACGTTGAGCAGTTTGTCGGTGCCGGCTGCGATGGCGATCATGGTGTTTTCGATATTTACGTTGCAGGGGATGGAGAGGAGGCGGACGGGAGGGAGTAGTGTGGCGAGGACGGGGTTGAGTACGGGGTTGAGGACGGCGGAGGGGCCGGGGAAACGGAGTTCCCTGGGGAGTTCCACGTATGTATCGACGTTTCATTCGCAGCTCTTCTATCGAACTGTTCGTACTCATGACATCCTGTCCATTCGTTTCACAGCGCGGGACTGACAACAAAACCGTCATTAACAAGAACGGAGTCATTGGGCCACAAGCCGTCTCTAATACGACCAGAACCCGTATTGTCCCCCGACCACCCATGACAGCCCTTGGTATCCTGCGTCGAGACGGGGGCAGATCCTGGAATCCGACGCTGTCCGGGTG
The DNA here is from genome assembly GCF_025526975.1 of Fimicolochytrium jonesii. Taxonomy (NCBI): domain Eukaryota; kingdom Fungi; phylum Chytridiomycota; class Chytridiomycetes; order Spizellomycetales; family Powellomycetaceae; genus Fimicolochytrium; species Fimicolochytrium jonesii. The sequence continues at coordinate 470,704 of NW_026515686.1, forward strand.
GGATGTGGCGATACGCGTCGGGATACCCAGCATACCTGCCGCCGCCCGTTATGCATCCAACTACGAAATCCATCCCTTTCACCTGTAGCGCCTCTCGAAATCGATCTGCCGGGCCCAGCGTTTCCTTCGAACACATTCCCCCCGCCCCCGCAGTTTTGGAACCGGCCGCCAGAAAGACCATCCGAACCCGTCCACTTGGTCATAGATTGCGGCTTTCCCTCCCACGCCAGGGCGCATATACCTGCATCAACACCGGGGCCCTCAGCCACATAGGTTCACGGATGGAGCCATTCGTAGTTTCATCGGGATATTATGTATACCCTTCATTAATACGCTAGAGGAGGTTTTTTTGGTGTGGAGAGGGTAGAGCAGGTCCGAATAAGATGTCAGTGTTTTCGACGCTGCATCCTCGACGCTGGATTTCGTCGGGTTTTTGTGTGATCACTTCCTTTTCGTCAAGAGCCGTAACACCACCCTACCGCCCCTTGAGTCCTTTCATATGGATTTTGTCATGCCCGCCGGTTATACGTGTAGTGAAGAGCGTTTCACATGGACGGTCGCCGCGGGAGTTCTGGGAAGTTGAGGATTGTTTTGAAATGCCTCTATCAGCCACGGAAGTGGTGAAGGGGAAGGATGTTTGGCACACCTTCGTGACAGGGTAATTAATACGGCTTCGGGATCCGTGGTAGCCCTACATTTGCCGCGTACATGTGTTACGTGGGTATCGCGGCAGGCTTGGAGCGTGAAGTTGGCTGGCTGGCTTCATTGTTGAGGCGATGTTGGTGGGACATGGCGGCGGTGAAGAGGGGCCGGCACATCCACACTAATACAGTAATTCCACACTAACGACGGAGTCCCAACGGAGTGCCTGGGGGAAGGACTTGGGAGATACAGTATCTACAACGTTGTTGATCGGCGTCGCCTGCGGGAAGCTGGACGGGAAGGGGAAGGAGCCGCGCGGCCTCGCAGCGCAAATTATCACTCGCAGAATTTCACACTTCGACCGTCGCAAGCGCAAGGGTGGGTGAGGCTCATAGACTAGACATAGAGATACAGCACTAGACACAACAACGGAAGGCTCGGAGGCTTCTTCTTTCCTCTCTCTGTGTGCGCACTATCGGGGCAACTTCACCGCTGGTCCCCAGGGGAGTTCGTCGGCTCGGGTCCCTTGTCAGCGTTCGATAACGGCTACCGTGATCGCAAAAGGACGGCGCATCCACTCGAGTCCGGGAGGAATAGCATCGGTCTAGCTTAACATCCCTGCTGACGGAGAAGGAACGGACGGAAAAGGGGGATAACACCTCTTTCGCCAGACCCATCACACCGCCCCCGCTGTCGACTCCCAACACAGCACACCATCATGCCCACCATGATCCCATCCCTGCTCACTTTGGGTCTGACCCTCCTCCCCCTTATCGCCGCGCAACCCCTCCCGACCCCAGTTGTCCCTGTCGGACCGGTTATCCCTCCTCCGGTCGTTGTGCCGCTGCCGCCGGCGGCTAGTCCGGTTGTGAACCCGGGGGTTCCGCCTGTTGTTGCGCCTGCGGCTCCCGGAGTGGCGGCACCTGCGCCGAGTCCGATTGGGCCGGGGGGTTGTATAACGATATCGCCGACTTCGTTGTGTAAAGCATGGGCTGGTACGTCATCTCTCTCTCAAACAGTGTGGCCTCCAACGTTCAAGGGAAGCCCATCTAATCATCCCCCTCACCACACCCCAACAGGCCAATCCATCCCCCCCTCCCCGCAATTCTACACCACCGCCACCACCTTCGAATCCTACATCACCTCCCAACTCGACTCCTCCCCAACCTACATCTCCCAGTTCAAAGCCCAATACGCATGCCCGGGCTACACGGGCACCGGCCGCCGGTACCACATCTCCCTCCTCTGCGGTCTACTAGTCGATTTCGCGAGCACGCAGCAGGGTGCCCGGGCGTGTAAAAGCGCAGGGACGGCCTATGTCCCGTTGTGTAAAGGCACAGCGGCCGCCGCGGTGGCGAGTTTGCAGGCGTTGTTTGGGAATGCCGCGGTTTGTCCCGCCGCTGTGGGAGGCGCGGGCGCGACGGTGAGGACGGTGGGGCAGTCGACGGAGATTTTCGCGTCGAGGTTGAAGAGCGATACGAACTGTGTCCCAGCCACCGCTGAGGAATGGGGCATGTGCGGGTTCTATTCCGACCCTGAAGCGGCCGCGTACTGCGCCAACCCGACAACAGCCACCGATGCGTGCTGTGCCGCCCACGCAGCTAAACTCGCAGGTCAACCCATCGTCGTCCCCACCTCCCTCGGCCCCGCCACTGCCTCCGCTCCCGCTGCCGTACCCTCCCTCGCCAGCACCCCTCCCGGCGTTGCATCAACCACCCCAGGGGTAACACCGACAAACACAGCCTCCACAGCCAACACCGCCGCGAAAAACACAACCAACGACCCCGCCCTCGGCCCCGGCGCCATCGCGGGCATCGTCGCGGGTGTCGCCGCGCTCCTCATCCTAGCCGTCATCCTCCGCATCCTGTACACGTCGCGCAAACAACGCCGCGCGGCCTCAGGGTTCTTCAACGCGCATTCCAACTCCCTCTCGCGGGACGGGAGTCTCAAATACAACCACGGTGGGAACCCGCAGACGGCGATGGCGGGCGGAGCCCAAGCGCCGGGCTATAACAACAACCCCGGCGAGCAGAAGTACCCCGCGATGTATGATACCGTCCCACGAGGGATGGACGCGGCGGCGGTGGGCGCGATGATGGGCATGGCGCCCGCGAAAGAGGATGTCGGGGAACCGATCCAGATTGCGCAGACGATGGAGGTCGTCTACAACTACGTGCCGAATCTCGTCGACGAGATCTATCTCTGTAAGTTTTAACATCCTCTTTTCGTTTTTTTTTTAGTCCCAGCGTGTGTTTTGCTGATGGAGTTTGGGGTTGTGGGGTTGATGCTAGATATCGGCGACCCGGTGATTGTGAAATGCAAGTTCGACGACGGGTGGGGGTACGGGTTCAACATGACGACCAAGCAGGAGGGGTCCTTTCCCTTGGCGTGCGTGGCGCCGTATGGGACGGGCGCCGCCAACGCCGCCGCCAACCAACAGCCGCAACAGTACCCCGAGAATGCACAGCCGCCGTATGAGAATGCGCCGTTTGACTCGTTGGCGAGGAGTAGCTCGTTGGGGAGGACCAATGCGGGGGAGGAGGTGTACCAACAACAACAGCAACAACAGCAACAACAACAACAGCAGCAGGGGCAGGGGCAGGGGCAGTACCCACCCCATTTGCACCACCCCCCACCCCCGACCGGCCAACCGGCGGAACGCAACATGTCCCCGCTCTCGCAGCAGCAGTACTATTTCGGCGGGTACTATTCCCCCGGCGATGCTGCTGCCCCTCCCAACGCGGGCATCGATCCCGCCGATTCCACCGCGGATAATCCCAACACCAACACAGACGCGACCGCGAACGCCGACGTGGCGCGGCGGGGCACGACGGACACCCACGCGAGCGACCGGTGGCGCGACAGCCACGTCCCCGCCGCCGCGGGGGGGTACGACGGGTACAATTCGCAGCTGCTGGATTACGATTTCGGGGAGGATGAGCGGGCGCGGGGCGCGCTTCCGGGTGCGGGAACACATCCGCCGCATCCGCTGCGACAGGAGACACGGGACGCGGAGGAGGCGGGGAGTCCGCAGCTGTCCCCGAGCGAGTTTTCGACCGAGAGGGATGGGAGTAGTGGCGCGGGCGAGCAGCAGAAGGACCAGTTTGAGGGATTGCAGGCGAGGAGTCCGAGACATACCTATGCGCCGCCGCCCCATGCTTATTATCATTAGCTGCGGTGAGGGGGATGGGGGAGGGGGAGGAAGGGATGTGGTGGGGGTTTGGCCTGGCTCCGGACTTCCCGACCGGCTCGACACCCATCCCTCGACACCGCGGGGATGTAACACTTACCCTCGGTCATTTCGGACGTCCCCTGATCACCAGTGCGCCGCTCCTCCCTCGATCCGGGCGAGGGAATACCCACCGGCACCCGACCGGTCTCCCACTCCTCGGAAATCAAAAGCCGCCCCGATAGCACCCACCATCCCGGCGTACCCTCCCATCCCATCGCATAGTCGTACATAGCCACACATTGTTTACATTCTCAAGCCCTTTTTCGTTTGCGTACAACCTCCCGTTTTTTTCCTTTCCTGGTTACCCATCTCTCTCACCTTTTTGTGTTGTGACTGACGCCCTCTGTTTTTCTAGATAGATATACTGTATCTCTGACGAGTTTTTTTGCTTGTGGCTGCGCATATATACCATGGATGTTGAATTATCTGTTTTTCTCGGTTTTGTGATTGTGGTTTTTCGCTGGATTGATGGTGCGGGTGAGCTTGGGTGGCTGGGTTGGTGGGGGAGATGTGAGGGGTGTGTTTAGGTTCAGAGGTGTGGGGATCCCGCATGGATTGTTCCCGGGGTAGATCCGGCCGTGTTAGTTCAAAAGGAGTTGATGGGGTTATGAGGTGCGATGCGGATGAAGCTGGGCTGGGCTGGAACGATAGCCGGGTCGCACTCCCCCGTGATGGATTCTCGGGGCCGCGTCATTTTTTGAGGGGAGATACGGAGGCGGTTTTCATGGGGCGTGCACGCAGGATGAGCGAGGATGGAGTGGAATACTTGGACGGCGGGCCCCTCCCCTCCCGTCGTGTATTGATCACCCATCCCGCGCTTACTCCCCCGACTCCTATCATCCATTCGCCCACTCCCCTCACGAAAAAGCAACGATGAACAACGGGTAGCAAGTTTTTGGATCTTCGTAGAGTGTGTATATTCTCCTTTCACAACGTATAGGTTTTATGGAACGAGTTTCGGGTGTAAGGGGGTGTGTATGGTTGTTCGACTACACTAGATTCGGATGAAAGAATGAAATGGGAAAAATGTGTGTGTGAGTAACATGGTCGGTGGGTGGGTGTTAGGTGATGAATGATGAACAACAACCCTGCTCGTTCCGCTCGCGACGAGGATGTTGGGCGGCGGCGGGCGGGAGTGTAGCTCGCTTCGCTCGCAAAGATCTGACGCTCGCTTAAGGCTCGTTAAGTGCCGGGATTAGGTGTATTACGCCTCCGGCGCAAGGAACTCGCTTTGCTCGCCCTGCTATCGCTCGGTATGACAGTGGGCTCGCTCTTCTCGTTGCTCACCTTCGATATCACTCCATCCACCACCTTTTCTCCCTGACAAACTCAAAGTGGCCAAGCCCCTCCTTATCCACAATCCCGAGTTCCTCCAAAAGAGGTGTGAGGTCCTTAATGTACGACTGGTACTGCTGTTCGGAGGAAGTCTTTCCTTTGAGTGCTTCAAGAGTCCTAACAGCGGTCGCAAAAGTGTTTTGCTCCCGAGCCGCCCTCAGCGCATCGGCAATGACCTCAACGGAGGGTACCCAATCAGTCGAAAAGATATGGTTCAAGCCACGCTCGAGCTCAAAGTCGTCCTGGAGGTTCTGAAAGTGGGCGCGCCAGAAGGAGACGTACTTTTCGTAGTCGTTTTTGGCGGAGGGGTCGAGGTCAGCGGGCATGGGGTAGTTTGCGAGGGTGGGGTCGAGGTCGCTGTGGCCGGCGGGACCGGTGGTGGCGAGGCGGGAGGGGGCGGTGAGGAGGGGGGTGGATGCGCGGGCTGAATTCAGAGGAGGTGAAGTGAATTAGTGAGCGGAGTTTTCAGCGTTTACGTGCTAGTTTCCCCAATCCTCCTATCCGCGCTTATCCTACTCCGGAGGTTCACGGAGGCGAACCACTTCATCAACCACGGGGCGTAGCGATCCCCGAATCCGTTCCCATTCAGCTGCCGGTTGTCTAAACTACCTAGTCAAGGCATTCCTCCCGTCCGTACGCAGCCTCATTCCCCGTCGATACCCATCCGCCTCAACCGGCCAACTCTCGTTTTGTGGGGGGAACTGCAGATGTTCCCCACGCCCGCCCAGTAAGCGGTAACGGTCGCGAACAGGCGTCGGAGGGCGAGATGTCGCTAGTTGCCGCGAGGTCAAGACACACTTACCCAGAGGCCTGAAAGCGACGGCCCTAGCGAGGGAAGGGAGGGCGAAGCGGGCGAGTCTGTTCATTGTTGCCAGCAGTGACTGAGGGAGCGAGCAAACGACGAGGGTAAGGGTTAGGGGGGGGGGAGATAGCTCTGGGGAAGCTTTCATTCATGCACATTGCAGTGGGTGAATCCGGCTGGGGGGGAAGGGGCGGGAGTGAGGTCACGTGCATGCGCCGCGTTGAAGTGCATTGTATTGCGCCCCCTTTCGTCTCTCGCCCCCCTCGCTCTCCCTCGCTCGCATCGCACAGCAATCCGACAGGAAGCGCGTGAGTCATGGCCAAGTCTTGGGCGGAGAGCAACAACTTCTTCTTGGCGAAAGACGCCAGCGTCTGCCATGAACGCTCATCCGAGTTGCTACCTTGCATCCTTGAGAGCGATCCATGCAATCGGCCGCTGTTGTCCCACCCGGCCAATCTGCGTGTGGATATATGTAGGATGCTTTTCGCTCGCCACACGTATAAGCGTCGACGGGAGGAAAAGGTCTGTCTTCTGGCAGGAACCTGTTAGGTGCACGCGGCCTGCTGTTTTCCTCTCACCCTCTCCACGGGAAACGTTTCCTGGGGAGGTTTCACATACATGGAGACGGTGGAGAATACCCCCCACATCGGCCGGTGAAAGACTGTCTCAGCGGGGGTTTCCATTCTCCTCCCCGAGCCTATCCCAAAGTCCATCGCGGAATCATCCTTCAAACCCACAGCCAACGGGAGCACCCACCGCCCGCGAAAAAAAAACCCCCCACCCCATCGCCCTCGCCAACAGCGCACCCGCAAATCATACAAGAATGCCCGCCACCCGTCTAATCCACCATCTGCTCCTCGCCGTCGTGCTCCTCGTAAGTTGCTGTCCCCCATCCCAATTTTACTTATATTCAATTTAAATCTAACAGCCTTCCCCCCGGTCTCCTCACACCAGTCCCTCGCCTCAGGCCCCGTAACCCTCCTCCACCTCGTCCGTCGAAACCTACCCCGGGGCAAGAGATACAAGGCGTACATCGCGTTCATGCTGGGCGGATGGGGTCGGTGCCGTTTCTGCCGTTGTTGCTGCCGGAGGAGCATACCGACGTTGTCGCGGCTTCGGTTTTGTGGGGAATGGCGGGGTTTGTGGTTACCCTGTGGGTTCTGGTGTGGGTTTATTGAGGGAAAGATGGGGTTGGGATGGAAGGAAAGTTGGGACGGGGTTGAAGACAAAGCCACCGGCACGAGATTCACATCGGGGGAGTTGGCATGAAGCCGGAGAAGGTGGAACGGATACGGAGGGGCGGCTCCGGATACCGGCTTTTGTGGTCGGCAAAGGGCGGGAGGGGGGAGTGATATCTAGCGTAGCAAGCCGTACCCGTGCTTTCTTCTTGGCGGGCGGAGAGTGGGGATACCTCTGATGGAGAAAATGTTAGCGTGAAGCGAATGCAATCTTGTGTGTTGAAATCATGCTGGCGCTACTTGACGGTTTGTGTTTGTGTCGGTCAGTCTCAGCCCTTGCAGCAGCCCACAGCAGCAACCCGTCCTTACGCCGAGTCTGCTCAGCACGCTGCTTCTCCCATTCGGCACTCTCAGCTTCCTCCCTCCCCTTTTCCACACGCTCACGTTCAACATCCTCTTGGTTCCATCTCGCCTCTTCCGCTGCCGTGGTATGCCCACCCGATGAGATTCTCTGATCGCGAGCGGGGAAGAAGCGACTTGCGGGCTCGTAGGTGACGTGAGAGCAGCATCCCACCCTTCCTTTGCCCTCTGCTCCCTCCTCAATCTCCGTATCTCATCGCGTTCCTGATCTCTCCGTTCTTGCTCGTCCAACTCCTCGGTTGATGTCTTTGTATCTGGTGCACAAAAGAAAGCCTCTCGAACTCCGACAACCCAACCCTCCCACCCACACTATGTGAAAGTTGTGGAGAGGAGGTGGATTGGTGATGGGATTGGGTCGGTTTATTGTTGTTGTTGTGATTGGAGTCATGTGAATCAGACGCAGATGCGGACGCCGAGCCTTGAGATGCGGATGCGGCAGCCTCACCAGCCATACCCCTCAAAACGCCAACATACCGCTCCGTCTGACTGAACGACTGTTCCGCTAGGGAGGGTTTGGCGTCTCAATACCCCCCTTCTTTCCTCTTCCTGCGTCTCCCCACTCTGCGTCCCGCCCCCATCGTCGACTCCGTCTCCAGCTTCTACCCCCCTCCTCGCCCGTTCCGGATAACACCCCTCAAATACGTTCACAGTCTCCTCAATCCCACTAACAGCCACCGCCACCCCTCCCACGCACACGTCGCGCCCACCCCAATATTATTTGGATAGTACATTCGTTTGACGAGCTTGCGATGTACTGGTCGTGAATGAAACGGTTTGCAAAGGCGGGCCTTCCCAGGCTATAAGTAGATTTTTCAGTGAGGCCGGATAGATGAGCGGGGGATAGTGGACTACTAGATTCGGGCGAGCGGAAACTCGGCGCTGCTTCGCGTGATGTGACCTGTCAGTTGCTGTCAGTCGCATCGCCCTCCGCTTTTCTTCTCGACACACCACGAATCAGAGCACTGTCCTCTCCACAGTCAGTTCCAAAAGAGAAAGACAAACTGGTCTCAAATCTTTCGGACAAGCACGCTCTGCTTTCGTTCCTCTTTTCGCATTATCCATGCAGTCCATCCTTCCACTTCTCTTCTTCTCCCAAGATCGAGAGCAAGCTCAAACCTCTCGGCGCCTTGCTCAAGAACACGCAAACGATACAATGATGCCTCACAATGAACGAGATTACTTTGACGCAAACCGACTGCTCGTTGCAATCGTGCTCATCGTGAGTTGGCGTTCAGGACATTGCCCACATCAGACACTTGCATGCCTTTCCTGATGATATTCCTTTTACAGGGCATTGCATCTGGGCCGATCTACGCTCTCCGTGGCGCGCACCGATTCCTAGGAGACTTCCTTCCGAAGGGATACCAATGCATGCTACTGGCATGCGCGTCGGTTCCGTTCCTTCCACTCTTCTTGCCCAGAGAATACATCGACCTCATTACCGATTCGGTTGAATTGGGTACGGCGACCTTTATCTTCATCGTCCGGGCCATGTCGCTGTTGTGGTGCGCGGGCTTCATCATCTGGTTTATCTCTGGTAATACCTTACTCGGCATTCTCATTCATACGCTATCGTAGAGATGCCTCTCGCTTATCGTGTTCCGGTTCAATTTCTTTAGTCCTGACGAAGGTGATGGCTATGGAGTTCACCATGGAGGAAGCGGAGAGGAACATGGAGAAGATTGTTGCTTGCCTCTATATATCCATCGGATTGATCCTTCTTCACGGGCTTTTCTGGGGCGCTGAATGGTTGTTCAAGTATTATGTGAACCGCGTGGGCTCTTCTATCTTGGCGGCGACCACTGCCCGGACCGTTTGACGAAACCGAAGATGATGTCCACTTTCGGCCTTGTTCGGTTCAGGATTGGCAGGACAAGGGCAACAAACCCGACGCCAGGCTAGGTTAGGAAACAGCTATGAGAGATAGTGCAGCGCGCAACATGGAGAAGCGGAACGGGATGAAGATATGTTTTCGTCGTGGGCAGTGGTCGGCGAACGGCGTACCTGTAACTTCGCGGCGTGAAGGGAATACCTGTAATCAAGTCTTCGAATACATTTGACCATCAAAGGGCTTTGCAGCAATACGCTTTAGGCAGAAGAGTGTTTAGATCAAATGCCGCTCATATTGAATGCTATTGCATGTACAGATTTCAAAAAACAGAGATACATCGACGATGAAGTTGACAAAAACGGTATAAAGCAGGATGAACCATCCTCTTTCCCTCACATCTCGTGGTTATTCCAATGCAAATCCACTCCCACACACCCAAAACGATCTGCCAAGCTCCCCGTCCACATCCCCACCCATCCCAAAAAGAAAGCGGGCTAATGCCCCAACCGAACATACACGCTCGCGCCGCCAACACTCTCCACCAGCCGCTCGCCGCTGTCCGTGAGACCGCTCGCAGGTGGGAACGCGAGGTAGCTGTCGCTGCTGATGTGGTGTTCGTGCGCATCGTGGTCGGCGAGGTCAGCGTCGACGGTGAATGTGGATGTGGAGGAGATGGTGGTCGGTAGGATGGTCTCATTGGTCAGGATTGTTGTTGTAGCGCCGTGTGTGTTTGTAGTGAAGACATCGGCCGACTGGGATGCGAATGGGGCGGTCATTGAAGCTTGACCGGCAGCTGTGGAGTGGGTATTGCGTCGCGCGGCGCATCGAGGGTGGAGGAAGCCTAATGCGCTGGAAGATGAACGGGCGAGCTGGACGGCGCGGAGGGTTGCGGATGCCATGTTTGTCGCTTGAGCCGGATCCAGACTGAGAGCGGGAGATGTGCTGGCGTTTGGTGAGCGAACTTCTTTCAAAGCAGAAGAGGAGATCAAGTGAGTTTGGCCAACGATGATGCGAATACGCCAACGGACCTTCGGACGATGGGATTGTCGAGTAGAGAGGCGGCGGGATCGTCCGCGCAGACGGCTTTATACGCCGGCCCTCGTACCCCTGCATATCCCAATGGCCGATGTCGAAGCTCTCATGGCGGATGGCTACCCAGAGCCCATCCCTCCGCAGCTTTCTCGAGAAAGGGCGCTTTCTCCCGCGTACTCTTTCACCCGCCCAGCACATCGCGGCACAAGAAACGGCTTCCATACAACAATCCCTGTCGCTATCGATGGCACTTGGTCCTTGAGTGAACGAAACTGGGCATGGTACGATACACCGCGACACCTCCACGAGGGTCCAGATCCTACGCGGGGCAACATTCTGTGCCTCATTTCGTTCTCCGTCCCTATCTGCCTACGCGCCGCAGCGACGTTTAGCACATCACCTTTCTACGCCTCCGTCCACGAAGGACGCCACGCCCGCCATCGATGAGAGCTCTCTCCGAACACCAATCGTCCGACTCGTGCTTGAACTTATGCTGCGCACATGGCGGATTGGAAAAGGCTATGTTTCCGGCGGTTGTTGGTACTCGTAGATCTCTTGAACTTGGTCATCCTTTCCTACTGTCCATCATATGCATCGAATGGCGGTCTCTCCAATGCCCATGTCGTGACGTCCATATACTGTACCGTCTGGGGCAATCGATGAGCAAGAACTGAAGAAGGCAACCACATAAAACCCCGATCGGCAGAATACCATTTAGCAAGGTCGGTATAACCAGCACGGGGGTGAGATAAGATGCGAAAATCGTGCCATGCGATGCCCAAACGGGTGAACGGAACTAAGCCGGGATTGACGGGACATTAAGCCACGTTTTGGCGGGTGCTGTCATTCTTGTGCTTCTCTGCGCGTCTCTTTGGCAGATCGTTGCGCATTTGATGCTCCCACTTTCCGGAAGCGCCAGGGAAAAAAGGAAGTTGGCGTACAGTATGTGGAAAGAAGCAGATCTCGCTCACCGAAGCCGAGTGGATAGAATATATGTGCACATGTCCATAATCTCCAAGCAGTCCAACATATCAGTCCAACTACGGTCGCCAACTACAGTAGTCCAGCATATTCCACGGATCCGATATGCCCAGATGACCGACGCACTTTGCAGAACGTGAATGAGTATCCTCACATCGGACGCAAAGGCCAAAACTGAGGGAGACCAGCAAAACATATATAAAGCTCGGTATGTAGATATGTAGAAACATAGGGATGCATGGGGTACGGGCATATAAGGAGGGGCTAGACACAGAGTATGAAGAACGGAGGGAATTGGGTTTTCCAAAAGTAGTCGGTGGGGATGGTAAGCCGCGAGCAGCGAAGAGACGCACATTAGGGAATTAGATCATTTGATGGTGTTTCGAAAATACCCTCGAAGTGGGTTTGTGGGTAAGCGATAATCCACCGTTGGGCTCGCACCGCCCCTACGTCCTGCGCACGAACTCCTTCCTCCTCAACAACTGTGCCTCAATCCATTGCTTCGTCTCCTCAACCTCCTGCGCCGTCAACGTCCCATCATTCTTCTCCACCTTGACTCTAATCAACCGTATGATCAGCTCGCGGTCCCTGCCCTTCAACAGCTGATGCTCATACTCCTTCTTCAGGCGCGCCACGTCGGCGTGGTATACATGCTCGCCGACCAGGGCCTTTGCGTGCTTGAACCGGCGCGTTTCGAGCTGTTCCATGGGGACGCCGTCGCCGCCTGCATGGAAGAATTCGAGGAGGGTGTTGAGGAGGGCCAACGAGGCTGATGTTTGGCGAAGGTTGAGGATCCGGCGGTCGCGCTCGACGGGGCCGTAGAGGGGTGGGATGAGGGTGTTTTCGACGACGGCGACGATCTCGTCCCAGCAGCGGCGGATTACTTCCTGTGACATGCGTTCGGAGAGGTATACGTCCAGCGTGGCGAGATTCTTGTTAAGGTACTCGATGAGCGGCTCGAGGGCGTCGTCAATATCCCGCACCGTGACGGGCTCGTCAATGGGAACGCCCGCGGCGGTGAGGTTGGAGTATTGCGTGGCGGTGGTGAGGGATGAGAAAAAGGATTTGGATGGGAGTGGTACGGCTTCTTGGGCTTTGATAACGCGGATGATCTCTTCTTTGGCGTATGGGATGATACGGGCAGTGAGGGAGCGAACGAAATCGTCACGCATGCGTCCAAGTCGCTCTTTACTCCTCCTGAACCAGAATTCGACATCCTCCGCGGCGCCTTCCATCGTGAGACGCACCAAGACCCGTCCCTGCGGTTCCAGATCGACGTACACATCGTGCGCTTGATGGTCAGCCAGTTTCCGCCGCAACCGCGTTCCCTTTGCCAGATTGACCACGGCGTTTCCGGCAAAATCATCAGCCGTGAGGATGTTCTTGGACAACACAGCCACCTCCAGCTTCGTAACCGGCGGCAGCATAACTTCAAACGTCTCATCCCATGTCGGCGCAAGTGTGTCCGGGATAGCGCGCGACCGCGCCAATTCACATGCGATACCATTCAATATCGTTGGTCCCACCGGGGGATTCGCCGACGACGACCCGGTACTAACGCGGCTGATGGGACTCGACGCTCCACTCCTCGTCAGCGACAAGGGTGTGGTTCTCCCTCCCGTACTCGAAGCAGCAGCAGGTGTAGCACTCGTCTCAGGCGGCGGAACGACAGTCCCATCAGGTACACGCAGGATGATATACGGGTTGGCGAGCCCGTTCTTGTTGCACGGCTGGAGATTCTCAGCGTAGGAGAGATGAACCTTCAGAGCACCGCTGACGCATGTATCATCCTCTTCCGCACGTTTGGCTGACGAGGGTGATGATGCGGAAAGCGCTTCGGCTTCTGCAGCGACTTGTGCGCGATGGCGACGGAGGATGCGGTTCAGTTCTTGGACGTTCATGACGCGGAACATGTCGTGGAGTTTCGTCATGGCGTATTCGATGTTGCAGAGTTTTACGCAGGACTGAGAAATATCGGGGAGTAAGTATTGACTCAGCACCACAAGTCCGCGCGGAAAACTATCAGGTTGCCGACCGAGACGATCACATACCACGTTAGCGATATCCTTTGGACCATTCTGCGCGGTCTTGCCAACCGTCGTAGCAAGTAAACCCTGCCACGACGAGCCGGTGGACGCATCAGCTTTGATTTCACCCATCGCTAAGGCATCGCAGTAGTTCTCGATGGCCTTGCTGACAGTCTACAAAGGGTCAAATCAAAGCCATTAGTCACTCGCGTCACGCATGTAAATCTCCCTCTTGTCCATCATACAAAGAATCCAACATCCTCATCAAGCCAAAGTGGGTGACTTCAACCCCAAAAACCGCTCCACAACATACCTTAGCAAACCCCTGCATAAACCCCGCACTCTGCACCGGATCACTCCACTCCAACCCCTTAATAAACTCCAGTTCCTGATACACCGCAGAAAACAGATCGGTGACCGACGAGCTGAACCCGCCGTCGTTGGGGTTGAGCGGCTCAAACTGGTCGGCTTTGACGGCGTTGTTGACCCATTCGACCGTTTTCGTGGAGAGGTGCTCGAGCCAGCGCGTGATGAAGGGCGCGAACCATCGTTCGACGTTGAAGCCGGTGTTCGCTGACATGCGTTTTAGGCTGGTGGGGGTGGAGCGAGAGTTAGACGTTCATCCGTTTCCATCACCCACATCACATGTCCCAAAACACTAACACCCCAAAACATCACAAAATACATACCCCGGCGCAATCTTAGCATACCGCTCATCCATAACCTTCACCTGCCGATACAACTCAAACACCATCTTGCTCCCCGACGTCACCGCCGCATCCGACGATATCGTCTCAGTCGTCGACTCGAGAGTCAGCACATAGTATTTGAGGTAGATCTCGGTTGTGTGGCGGACGATGTCTAGTTCCCTGTGAATCAACGAAAATGGAAATTTGTGTGAGTTTTAACAAAATCCGAAGTGGAGTATGCACGGAACACGAGACATGCCGCACGCACCTTTTGAATGCAGTAAAGAAGTACTTGGCATCCGCATCAATCTCCTCACTAATCAACTCCCCCAACTTCGTAACCCCCTCCACAACCCCCTCAACATCATTCTCATCCAACGGTTTACACAATTCACTCAATTGCTGATATCTTTCAATCGCTGCCTCCGTCAGTAACGGCTTGATGTAATCCTGGAAACTATTAGTTAATGGGGGATTTCGGGGCGATTCGCGGAATACGGGGTGTTTGACAATCATGCGCAGCATCATGATGGTTGTTTCGAGGGCGTCTTTTGGGGTGTTTTTGGGGAAGAAGTCGCGGTACTTTTGGATTTGGGTGCGGTAGTAGGCTTCCATTTCGTTGAGGAGGGTTACGAGGGCTGGGCGCTGTTGTGTCATCAAGAGATATGTAAATTTAGCCTTTCTGTCCGGGAGACGCGCGATCCCAGAACACACGCATAAAAAGTGCAGCATCCACCAATGTATCCTCTCAACATACCTCCCGATGACTCAACCACTTCGGATCATCCTTCATACTCGTCTTCAATCCCTCGAGAGTCCCCACCAGGGCGCCCTGCGGCACCTCGGCGTTCTTATACCTCCTAAACAGCAGCTCCAAATACGCCATCGCCATAAACGCCTCGGTCAATCCCCACGCACGGCCCAGTATACCAAGCATCGACATACTTTCCGGGCTCAATAACTCGACAGTGAGCTCTGTGATGGAGTTGCCTAGCATGTTCATGTCGAGGACGAGACAGGCGCGGAGGAGGACTTTGTACATGGCGCGGAAGTCGACGGTTGTGTAGGTGATTTGGGAGAGGAGTTGGGCGAAGGGGTCTTGTTGGCGGGCGGGGCGGGAGGAGGAGGAGGAGGAGGAGCCGCCGCGTTGGGAGGGTGCGTTCGGGTCGTCTTTGATGGCGGCTTCGATGAGGATTTCGCCGCCGACGTACTTGTCCTTTTCCTTTTTGCCTAAGCCGTTGAGGGGGTACCATCGCGTTACGGGGCTCTTTCGTCTTGCGGCGTCGATGAGTTCGCCGAAGGATACTTTGATCCGGCCGAGAAATTGTTCTTTTGCGCGGTCGAAGACTGAGACCATGATCTTATCGGCGGGGTGGTCGCATTGGAGATTGACGTGCTGGTCCCACCGTGGGTTCAGAGAGCCTCTCACGGTCTCAGTCTGCATGACCGGCCTGTCTTTACGGCCCTTATCCGCCCTTCGCGCCTCGTCCGTGCCGTCGTCAGGGATGCGTCCATGTTCGATGTCACAGTAGGCGTCGCGCGTGCGTCCTTCTTTCGCGACGAGCCCGCGGGCTTCGATGACTTTGAAGAAGAGCTGGACGTCGTAGCTGTTTTCGGGTTGTTTGCCTTTGCTGCGGGAGGGTTCGGGGGTATCTTCTATCCGGGGCCGTTTGTCGAGGAAGCGGGCTTTGAGCATGTCGCTGAGCACGTCGGAAAAGGTGCCGCCGATGTTTTGCTCCCAGAGGCCGTATCCGTCGCTGCTGGTGAAGTCTTCGGGTTCGGGGTAGGAGTTGCGGTCGGAGGCGAGGGTGAGTCTGACACCTTCGACGTAATCGGGTACGACCAGCTGCAAAAGAGAATAGTGCATTTAATGTCAGTTACAGCACCGAGGTGAACAACACCCAAGTGGCACGGCGAGTGAAAACTATCACATCCCAGAATCCTCACCTTCTCATCAATCCGATGCACCCTCTGCTGCGCCACCACCCGTTCCAACTGCTTATCCGCAGCCGTAACCTCAGTCCTCGCCTTCTGAATCATCTGAGCCTCTCTCAGGTCCGCATCCTTCCGTTCCGCATCAACCCGTTCCTGCTCCCTTCGCTGCCTTTCAATCTCCCGCGCATCTGCCCGTTCCGCGGCCGCTGTACGAGGCGAGTCAGCCGGTTGCGGTGTGGCTGCCGTGCTGTCTTGCGTGGACGCAGCGGTGCGGGTTGTGGGGCTGGTGGTTGAGGCGGAGGTAGGTGCTGCGTCCTGTCCTCTGTTTCGCCATGATGCCTTTGTGGAACGAGTTCGTGAGGCGTCTTCGGAAGGTGTATCCCGTGCGCTGCGTTGTGTGGAGCGAGATGTTGCGCCAGATAATTGCTCTCTAAGCAACCTATCCTTTTCCCGCTCCTTCTCCCGTTCACGTTCGCGTTCCCGCTCTCTAAGCCTGTCCCGCTCCCTATCTCTCTGATACCGATCCCCATCCCGCGATGCAGACGATGACGTGGGACTCATCGCCGAAGAGGACTCGCCGATCAGTTGATCCAGACTCGCCAGTTTCTCATCGTACTCTCGTGAGCTGCGGGTGGTTGCGGAGCGAGCGGAATTCGGAGCTGCCAATCGGTCAGAGCTTCTGGTTGGGATGGGTGCAGACGGAGGTCCTTTCCGTCCGCCCTGCATATCGTCCAGTGCTTTGAGCATGTCGTCGAAGCTCGCGGCTGGTGCACCTGATGCTGATACGGGGGCACTGCCTGGGTTGGACGATACTTCAGTGGGTCGTCGCGCAGGCCGCGCCGAGTCTGGAGTTGATCGGGCGCCTCCGCTCGTTGGCTCCCGCCTCTCATAGTTCCGATCCCGGTACTGAGGTCTCCCGTCACGGTCTCGATCTATTGCGTCCGAGCTTCCGTTCCTCGAAGACCCCATACTGCCTGGTTGAGACCGTCCTGCAAACGCGCTGTTGGCGGACTCTGTCCGCGGAAGAACACTAGTGCTCGCTGCTTTGGAGGCATACCCACTACTTCCCAATCCGTCCGTCCCGCTTGGTCGTCGGGAATGTGCCGGGCTATTGCGTGAAGAGCCGCCTAATCTGGGATCGCGTTCACGGTCGCGATCAGACCCGTAGGTTGTAGCAGCTCGCAGTGCGTTGTCACCCGATGGCCGTCTCCGCGGGTCATCATATGCACTCCGTTCTCTCCCTCCGGCCCCTCCTCCCCTGTCTCCGTTAACGACATCCTCGGATGGTCTCCGCGATCGCGGCGGACTAGATCTGTAAGACTTTCCGTTTCCATCGACTGCGTTTCCGCTTCCGGAGTATGGTGCTGGCATCGGTGCTGATCTAAGATTGGGAGGAAAGATGTGTGTCAGGTCAACTTTCTCCAAATGAATGTGAGGGTTGTACCGTCCGCGGCCGTAGTAGAGCGTTCGGACGTGGAATACTCCTGTCCTCATCCTCCACGTATCATATCGTCATCGTCACACGACAAGCATGTGGGCGTCCGCCATCGATCACACTATCCCACTCCGCCTTCCAGCACAAGTACCCAAAACCATTCCGCTCCTCCCTGCAACTCGAACAACCTAAGCCGAACCCACTCCGAGCCCACTCTACTCACCCATTGGGCTCCATCCTTCCACCATTCTCCCTCGGCCGACTCTTACTCCTCACACTACTACTCCCCGACGGCCGTCTCTCCCCCTCCGGCCTCCTCTCTCCTGCTCTCGGGTCCTCATACTCGCGGCGCTCGGAGCGAAACGCTGGGATCTGCGAGTGTGCTGGTGGTGCTTGTGCTGCAGGTTGTTGGGAAGGTGGTGGTTCGAAGAAGCCGGCGGCGTTGCGTTGGGCGAGCCGAGGAGGCTGCGACTTTGCGGTTGGCCGAGAGCGGTCGTCCATGGGGTGTGGAGCGACCTGCGGTCGGTCAGTTGCAGTATTAGTTGGGTTCGTTGACCTCTGAGGTTCAAGTGTCTGGTGCTGGATTGCGGCTTAGTTGACAGTCGGCGGGTGTTGGTGCACCAGTGGAGCCGACAACGTTGCCGTGTGGTATATCTATGTTATGTTGGCTTCCCGTTCAGCACGCTCGTCTGTATGCTTGTATGCTGGTATGTAGTTACTCAGTAGTAGTAGGAATAGGGCATGCTTGCACTGCACAGACATCTCCGTAGAAGAGGACCTGTTTGAGCGAGCGACCGCATTATCCTCGGCTCAATGTGACTTGACGGACAGCCGTGGCCTCACGTGGCTGCCCCAGTTGGAATTGATTTGCGTACATTGCTCCTTCAAAGGTCCTCCTCAACATGCCCCTCCCCCGACCACCGAGCGCACTGCCAGCTTTTCCTTCTATCCGGACAGCTGTGCCCGTCTGCAACACAACCAATAAGCCTGCGTCGTGATGCCACTATATAGTCTCACAACCATTGCCTCAAAATGTTGCCGCTATGGGTGGAGAGCAGTCAAAGCCGGGAGAAGAATGGAATGAACGGTTCATCGGTCCCGCCTTTCTCAGCACCAGACAGAATGCTTTGTGTCTAGTGATGCAGATGCCCCCCATCGAAGCTCCTCCATGATCTTTCCCATGTCAAACCCCGCGACGACCAAATGCAGGTTGGAAGTTGGACAGCACTATTGATACACGGACACCACCCTCTCATCACTCTTTCTTCCAAGCAGGAAGGAGTTATGACAGTGAGGCTGCGCATATGCACGTCACGCCGAGGAGCTGAGCCCGGCATCCAGAGAGATACCTTCAGGCATCCATGTCCATCAGCCCTGCCAATCGTGAATCAACGGACACACAGCTTTCTGTCCTAGTGCGTTGCATGGGGTTATGCTGTGAGTTGTGGCATGTCCTGCGTAGCGATCGCCCATACCCTCCCGTCGTCAGCCACGCATGCCACTTCGGATGGAGTGATTGGAAGTGGGCAGCGCGTTCAGCCAGCCGGCGAAAAACTCGCCAGCATGCAAGCGGCGGCGGACCCCCGGTGGCTTTTTGTCTCTTTCCCGCATCAATTCGACAGGACCTTCCCTCGGGAGCGGGATGCAACAACCACACAAAGGTCTCGCAGCTTCCAGAACAAACCTCGAATCAACGCCCGTCGCCAACCAAAATCCTCTGCCAAGACCTCGCCGCAACCGCATGTCAGAGGCTTCCTCCGGCAGTCGTTTTTGCAGCTCTGACAGGTTGTGGCCATAAGGCGCGTCGTTCAAACAGGCGGCTGTGCCGGTGTCTTCGTTGCTCGTCATTGGGGGATTGAGCAATTGTGATTTTTGATTAGCGCTAATCCTGATTTTTGATTAAGGAGGTTATAGAATCGAAGTTGATCGTCGGGATCCCGAAACGCAAGCCAAAACCCCAGAAACAAGAAACCCCTCATGCCGCGATCCAATCAAAACCTCCTTCCCTTCCATATCGAAATTCAAGCATGTCACCGTCGTCACTCTGTCTGCGTAAAGAGGACTGAAACCAACCAACCCTCCTTCCATGTCAAAAACCATGCCCTGATCTCTCGTTTGATGTTTTGTCGGGTTCCCGCGGTAATCCACTTCCCCAACCAAAAACAAGAGGCTGGCCGCATTCTTTCTCTCCACCCATCATCAGAAATCTTCCAGATCTCCGAGTTGGCACCGTAATGATGCGCGGCCTCATCAAGAAATTTGACAAATCCCCCGTGCCGCCGGCCGAAGGAAGAAAAAGCGCAGGTCGCCACACCCCGTCAAAATTGAAACAACGCATGGGCGCCAAGCACCGGGCGAATGACAGGCGTAGGCGTAGGTGGATATAAGTGCCCTGGAAGTGCTGAGCCCGTGTGGGACGTGGCGAACCTGGGATGTGCTCTTGCGCAGGCAGATCCCCCCCCCATACGTACGATCCACGCTGCACAGCACACGCTCGATATTAGATATCTTTGGGTTTTCTGGCTGAGCGCAGAAGGGTTGGAGGTGGTATATCTACGCGGAGTGGATTTTCACAGCACTCTCTGTTCGAACCTTTTCATCACAACCTTCGACCTATACATACGCGCTTTACAACCCATACCACAGCACAACCGTAGGATACCTGCCAATACCCACCCACATCACCACAATGGACACCCAAACATCACCATCCTCCACCCAACAGCACCCGTCCCCACCCCAAATCCCGCAATGCAACACAACAACTCAAATCGCCTCCCTCTCTCGCCTCGCCGTGCACGTCCTCCTCCACCTCTTCCCAAACTACGCCCCACACACGAACACCACGCGCCTCGTCGCATCCATCCAAGCCATCCTCTCCCGCACCCTCATCAAACCCACCACCGTCTTCCTCGCATTAAAGTACCTCGCGGGTGTATCGCACGCTCAGCCAGAGTTCGGCCTTAGGGAAGTGAGGGTACCGAGGAGCGCGAGTGCGTCGCCGGTCTCGCCGACATTGCCGCAATTACCGATGCCGCGGACACATCAGCAGCGGATAACACTCACGCCCCTCCTCATACTCACCGCGGCGATCGCGACAGCCGACTCCTTCCTGAACGACATCCCGCACTCCATGGCGCATTACGCGTACTACAGCGGGCTGAGCGCGACGAGATTGGCGATGATGAAGAAATCGATCTGCGAGGCGTTGCGGTGGCAGTTGTGTATCGCGGGGGACGTGTTTGAGAAATGGGTGGTGTGGTTGAAGGGGTTTGCGGTGTGGAGGATGCGGAGGGCTGTGTCGGCGTCGGCGTCGGCCGGATCGGGCGCACTGCCCTCCTCGTCACCGAAAACACACCGCCGCCAACTACTTGAACTCAAGATCCGACGAAGCATGTACGCGAAGATCCTCGCAACCTCACCCGCCCCCGCATCAACACCCTTCCCTCCCACAACAACAACAACATCATCAGCATTCCTGGCCCTTCCTCCGCCTCCGGGTAACGCGAACCCAACACATGCAATCACGTCATTCACACCGGGCCTCCGAGCTCCGTGTGTCGTAGAGGCTTGAGAAAGCGGATTCCGAAGTGGGCTCGGAGTTGTGCTTCCGAGCCGGCAGTCCGTCATCGGGAGGCTTCGCGTGCCGCTTCTGCTTTTGTATATATAACACACTCCCCATACACCTCCGACCTCCGATCTGCGAGAAGATGTGTTTTTTTTTGTATCTATATGCTTGTGTATATACCATGGATTTTGCGATTTTGAATTAGATGAGTGCGGTTAAGGACAACTGGTCCGTAATTTCATTTTGGCGTCGACTGTAGTAGGTCAAGCCGGCAGGTTGATTGGGCTGGCGTCTGTGGACCTCAACAACTGCCCAACGTGCCAAGGCAGAATGTATGCGAAGTGGGAGGCCTATCAACGCCTGGAGGCCCGGGGCCGACGACGACCTCGTATCCGCATCCCGAATGCCCCAGATGCACAATCCGTGTTCCACGAGAAGGTTTTGAGGGAACATTTCTCAACCAACCCTCAATTAGCACTCAACCTTCAAAAGAATCCCCGGTGCAACCACCGTCCCTCCATGCGATTAGCGCCTGAACTCCAGGTGTCGCCGTGAAGGTTTTACCAGCAAGCTTAACCTTGAGCAATCTATCCACCATTCCCTGAACCTAAACAACTCCCGACGCGGAATGTTCCATTCCTCACAACTGTCGCTCTCAATGGATGGGAGGAGTGAATGCATCCCCGAACGTCTCTGCACCCTGGTGAAACACATATATCATATGTATCCATCCGTTTTGCCGAGTCCTTTTCTCGGTGGGCGCTTGGGTGAAGCTGGTTTTCCAAGTTTCTCAAGCTTCTCGAGATCAATGCTTTCCTAAAAGCCGCCATCTGTACCCAGCCGAACTGCAGTCGCAAAGATATGACTTTAAACAAGACACCGCCTTTCAACCAGCTTTCGTGGCGCAATTGGTTAGCGCGTTCGACTGTTACACAAGATAGCAATCGAGAGGTTGGCAGTTCAAGCCTGCCCGAGAGCGTTTGCCTTTTTTTGACTTTTTTGAGTCCCTACAATAACGTCCATAAAGCTAGGCCCCCCCTCCCTGAAATCAGCGACTGCGGCTACGCCAAATTGACGTAAGGGACCGACATTGATTTCCCAAATACGGGGACCGCTTTATTGATGGACCCTTTATGACTGGACTACTTTCTTATCGAGACGCGACGCGTTTTCATTGCCACTTTGAGCCCGGGCCCTCTTTTTTTCCACGGGTCTTGCACATGCCATTCCTGCCTCGGTTATTGCTTTGGGAGAGGAAGACCCCCGTATCCTCTCGTATCCCCCCTCGGCACCCCGTATCCTCCCTCGGAAACACTGCAAACAGGAAGGAGGGGAAGCAGGGAATATGGGGCGCGCAGCACAGTCACGGCCAGCATATATAAAGAGCAGCTCAGCAGGCCCCCCCCGCCGCTTCCTGATTTCTACTCATCACGGCGATCGCTGCAGTTGATAAATGACGGGGTAGTTAGATATTTGGCGTGCGCTCATGGAGCCACTGCCGGTCAGTAAGGGTCTTTCCTCTCTGTGGTGGGAATTCTGGGCTCGCTGGTTGTAGAGAGGTGGTGGGAAAGTCATGGGAATTCTGTGAGGTGGCCATGGGAGTCGGCTCTATCCGCCAGTGTATAGGTCTACTTTGGTATGTTGACGTACTCTTCCGCTTCCGTCTCTGACCATAATGCCTTTCTCCGAACACTGCCCCTAATCGAAAGCAACTTTCTCACTATACGTACAGGCCTTTCACATATCAAGCCGCCCGTGAAGCTCTCCGAGATGCACACAGAAGTGGTGCTCTCCGAGATGTATCCCAGCGATTCGATGGGGAGAACCGCACTCGTCGCGACCCCTACTCATCGTCGGCCGACGGACCCTCCTCCTCCTCCTCTTCGCTTCGGGGGAGCCGCTCTTCAACTACAAGCTCTTCAACTACATGAGGGGAAATCGTCTATAGATTCGAGGTGTCCTTCAGCCCCCCCCCCCACCCAACCTTTGTCGCAACACCATCCACCATCTCCCACACCCACCCACACACCCCACCGTCCCCACAATGGTGAAGCGAAACTATACCAAGCCTGCTCGCGCCGCTGGAGCATTGTACTCAGCGGCCGACGACACCCCCGCCACCCAGCGGCTGAAGCGAGAGATCCGCTATGCGGTAGGTGAACTCATAGAATGAGATTCGTTCTAATCTAATAAGATAATCATCATGATCTACGTTCTAGGTCCTCGCCCAGGCCTCAGAGGAGAGGCACAACCGGGCCCTCCGCGAGCAAATCGCGGCGATGCGGGAGGAGCTGCGCGTGCTCAGAGCCGCCGCCAGACCCTCCGCCTCCTCCCACACCCACCACACACCCCACCGTCCCCACAACCACCATGCCGAAGCGCAAGAACACGCAAAAACTGCACAAGGACGCCGGCTCAACGTATTCGGCCGCCGAGGACTCGCCCGAAGTCCAAAAACTAAAACGAGAGCACCGCTATGCGGTGATGGCCCACCTCGCGAGCGAGAGGGAGGTCATTGCTCTCTGCTCGCAGGTGGGGGCCTTGCGGGAACGAGTCCGCGCATTGGAAGCCGCCGCCGCCGCTCGTCTCTCGGCCTCCTCCTCCTCCGCCTCCTCCGCCCCCGTCTTTCAATCCCGCGCAGCAGAAGACCAACATGACAACCACCGCTCAGCGAATGGCAAAGCGCGAGCGCATGTACAAAAAGATGCGCAGAACCAGCTTCGGCCGGCACGCGGTCACGCTTCTCCAACGGGACCTGGAAAAGCAACGCCGAAGATCGCAGGAAGCTTCGGAGCGCCACAAGGCACGCGTCAGGGCAGCCAGCGCAACCACCACCACCACCACCACCACCACCACCGATACCACTCCCCCCCCCCCCCCCCCCCCACACCACCACCCCCCCCCCACCCCCCCCCCACACCACCACCCCGGGCAGCAGCAGTTCGCCGGGCCCACCGCAACAGCCGCGGCCGTTTTGGAAGAACGGGCGGGGTGTTGGCGTTCGGGTAAGTTGAATCACTGTTCACATCCTCTTCGAATCACAAGGATTTCTACTAACTGCATCTGTTTCCTCTCATTTCCCATAATCAGGGGGTGGGGTTGCCTGTGTTATGCGGTGATGGCCCACCTCGCGAGGGAGAGAACGAAGCCCTGCGAGCCCAAATCGCGGCCCTGACGGCGTCTATGAATTCGAGGTGTCCTGCCGCCCCCCACCACCCAAGACCACCTGGAGCACCGGCTCCAACTACTCGGATGCCGGGCTGTCGAAAGACGCCCAGGTCGCCAATCGCAACGACCGGGCCGCGAAGAGGGACCTGTCCAAGCGGCAGCTCCAGCGTGAGAGGGCCAGGAAGGCCGCCGAGCGGTCCACCAAAAGGGTGGCATGGGCGCCCGTGACCGCAGTCTTTGCTCCCCCTCCTCCGTCCACCCCACACCCCACCACCGCCATCCCCCAACTCCCCCTCACCACCGACACAACCCCCCCGCAACAGCAGCGGTGGCAAATACAGTACGCCGCCGCCGCCGCACCAGCCGCGGCGGTGCTGGATGCCCGGGTGGCATTTTTCGCGGGTGTTGGCTTGCCGGTAAGTTCAGATCAACCGTTCAGATCCTCTTCGAATCACATGGATTTTTTCTAACTGCATCTGTTTCCTCTCATCTCCCATAATCAGGTTCCGGGCCCTAACCAGCTGCCTGTTGAGGGGCCAATGACCGCCGCCGAGGCAATGACCGGTGTGCCTGCGGGCCCGTGTCCCGGTGGAGAAGGCCCGAAGGCCGCCAAAAGGGACCTCGAGCGCAGGAACCGCGAGCTGGAAGAGGAGCTAGCTACCGTCACGAGGGAACTCCGCGCCCTCCAAGCCGCGGCCGGTCGTCAAGAGGGACGGCCGGGTCGTCAAGAGGGACCTGAGCAAGCGCCACGTCTTGCGCGCTTATCAACCCCGTCACGCCCTCCATCTCCTCGGATGATGAAGCGAAAGTTGATCAGGTATCGCGCCGCGGTTTCGGTCCTTCTTTCCCCTTTCCCTTCCATTCCCTTCTACTTTGTTTTGCTTTCTTTTTTTGTGCATAGTTTAGAGATTGTTCGCCCCCTTCCTTCTTTGTACGTATATATTTTAGAGCAATATGATAACATAACAATGTCAATATCAAAGTCCAAAAATCAGTTCAAGAATTGGCGATTAACCAGTCACGCATGGTGCGCCGAAAGTCGGAAAGCATTGCCACGCTAAATCAAATGTTGCGGATGGACGGAGCGGATGGAGGTGGAAATTGTGCTTCAGCGAATGGTTGATATGCTCTATGCCGGACTGAAATCCTCACTCTATCTAAACTACCGCGAACTAACTTGACCCGCAAAGATGCGAAACAGCCCATAGGCCCGGGTCCAACATACGCCGCACCGTCTGCCCATATCTATCCCCCCCAATGCCTTACGCTCTAAGCCAGCTTCACTCGATTCCAGGCGTTGACCCACCCCGCGAAGCCTCCATCCCCAGCAGGACCCTTCCACGCATCCACATGGTCGACAGCGAGGACCTGCACCCTGTATTTGGCCTGCGTCGCCACACCGGCTGCCGATTTCATGAAGGCAGGCGTGAGGAAGGGAAGAGCTTGATCGCGCTTGCAAAGCCCGTTGGATTGCAGTCTGATGTCCGAAAGATGTCTATAATTTTCAAGTAAAGTGCGTGAAAGCCGCCAACGAGATAGATCATATCTGAATGCCTTCATCGCTTTTTGTGAAGTCTCCATTTGAAGCCGATTATTTAGACCTGAACTTCACCCCGCGAAAGCCGCCAAATGAACCGTCTTCGAATCGCCCGTTAAACGAGCTCTACATGATGTAATTCTGCACTAAACCGAGAGTGAAGGTAAACCATATTCACACCCCGCACTCTGAAGTAGAGGCAGAATATGAACAAACTCAGTTGAAAGACTGAGCGTTGACCAGCAACGGTGCATTTTGGACCCGCTACGACCATCACCACCTTCTCGAACAGCCGAAAGGGAAAAGCAGAATTCTGAAACTTGAGGTGGCTGTTGAGCCGATCGAAAAGCACAGTGCAGCAACGCACGCTGGCCTTTCGAGTTGGTTCGGGCATCCTACACGCAAGCAGACGCACGCATCTACTTCATCATGAACGATGTTGAGTTTTTTTATTCACCGAACCTCCAAATCTCAAGAGCCTGATTCTACGGCACAAATATATGGGGTTTGCACCTTTCAAAATGGAGCTGTGCATTCATAGCGTGTGCCATGAGAGAAACCTGGCGCCTTTCCTGCAACATGAGTCCCGTTCAAAGTCCGATGCCCACGATGTCCAATCCGCTCACGCCCAATGCCAGCTGACCATGAACATTTCGTCTCCGTCAAGTTGCGCACGCATGGCTCACTACCTACGAACCCCAGTGCTCGGCCTTTGTGATGGTTCTGGCTCGCTTGGACGAGTTTGTGGAAACCGCAAACACGCGAGTCTATGCGCGCATGCCGTCATGTCCGAGCCGTACCAATGCCCCGAGGGACCAGGGGGAAGCCGCGATTATGGCAGCTAAGATTTTCTGTCCTGGCTGCCTATTCCCCACGTGTACATCTTTCCTGTGACGGATGGATGATGTGTGAGTGATGATGCAGGAATGCCCGAGGGCGAACGTACCATGAAGATTAACGCACGCAGCATGGTTAGTTCCGCTATCAATGCACCCAACTTTTCTCAGCTGTTCCATAAAGACGAATAATGGCTTTACTACCGCGATTGCCGCGCCCATTGGCAGTTTTGAAAACAGAGGAGTGCGCGCCGAGCATGCGTAATCTGAGCCGCTGGAATGAAGGTGGTGAAAGCTACATCCCTCATTGACATGATGACCGCTTTTGCTTGCGCAGGTTCAGCTGATTGCGGCGTCCGCACGACCTTGGCGTCGGGTCTTGCAACGGCTTCATCAGCGTGGGGATTTTCCCATCTGAAAGTGCTAGCAGAAAAACTGATGAGAGTCAGTGGGGTGTGACAGGGCTCGACATCAATATTGTTGGGCTTACCACGCATCCATTAGTCTTGTCAAACCACTGCAGCGATCCCGACGTCGTCGAGTCCTCGAGGATATCCGGAGAGGGCGCGACGTTCGGGATGCTTCACACCCGTCTCAATTGGTTCGTGTCAGTTCGAGTTCGTGTCAGTTCGAGTTCCGTGCTGATCCTGTCTCCAGAATTTCCGTCCATTGCTCGGATCAGCGCCTTGGTCAACCTCCCGCCAGATATGTCCGATATGCAAATGTCGTGGTCCGTCAAGATGAAACGTTTACCGTCCTCCTCGTAGATGCTACGTAGTTTTTCAAAGGCGCATCTTGCGACCGGAGCGCTTGAATACCGTAAAATGGTCAGCGGAACTCAAGAAGCTCGTGCATGCGGGCGAGAGCGAGAGTGGCGACAATGACAACGTTGTCAGTGCTGGCGCCGAACCGCTCCCCGAACCGACACCCCAGTGCCGTCTAGTCACAGCTCACTAAAAGTGAGGCGTTAGTGAAAGGCTCAAGCCCTACGAGCTGGGAAATGAAGAGCCCAGGGCTGATGAGCGGAGCTGAGATCATCCTAAGCACCATTCCTGCCTGCAAGACATCTTCCCGACAATGCTGGCATTCTCCGAATCCGCTCCCTGACATCCTGCATTAGCAACTGTCGTTTCGTAGCTTGTATGGGAAGGTGTGGTGGTGGACGCTCCAACAAGCCAGGCACTCTATGAGTGAACTAGCGAATTTCATATCGGGGATGCGCAGACTCCGCAGTCCAGCAAGGCTCCACAACTCAAGTGCGGGACCGTCTCCACACCATATCCTCACGTTCCGCCTTGCTGAAGTTGAGGCACACCTCGGGCTCGGGGTCAAATGGTATCCATGACTGTCTGATTGTCAGGTGTTTAGTTTGCTTGATGCTGACTTCTCTTCGTTCAACATGCTTTGATCGCTCTCCGGTGCAGAGCCTTTAGCGCCACATCCCTCCACGTCCTCCACCTCCAGGACTGCAAGACATTGGGTTCTGGAGTACGGTGCCCGGACGAAGAATACAGTTCTGGCGAAAGATACTGTATTTGGGCAGCGCTCATCACTGCTGTCCAGAGTGTTCGGATGGATGTCGGACCTATGTACGAAGTGAGCTTATTAGGGGCGTTGCTGCTGCGTTGCCGATGTCCGGACGGACGGACGACTCGGACGATTGACGACCACTTCAAATGGGGACTGCTGGACGCGTCGACTTGCAAGTTCCAAACATCGCAGCGCCATCACATCCAAACATGGTCAAGCGAAAGCGAACCAACAAACTGCGAAAGAACAAACCCCACAACCGCAGTGGCTGGGACCGCATGGCGGTCTGCGGGGACGATGGTCCTCGCCCTAGTAGGCCCCCACGCCCGACAGGGAAGAAGCGCTGGCGGGGGCGGGCCAAGGTAAGTTTGCTCTACTACCTCTCCAGGCGTCGGGCCAATGCACCATATGTGGTATTAATGTACTTCTATCCCAAGAAACGCGCCGCCGCCGCTACGGCAACTGCGAGTGTTGCTTCCCCTGGGCAGAACCCTGGTGTCAGCACTCCCGGCACCCGAACGTTCACTGCCCCTGAGACTGCCTCTGCAGGTCTCAGCACCACTGCACCCTCAACTACCTCGGCCGCAACCACCGTAACGACCGCTTACGCGGATCCCAACATAAGCAGAGATAGTTCGCAAGTCGCTACACCAGGAATGAGCATGCACGGGGGGCCGGTCGGAAATGTCAGTGCTCCGCAACCACAAGTCGCTACACCAGAAATGAGCATGCAGGGGGGGGCGGTTGGAAATGTCAGTGCTTCGCAACCACAAAAGCCCAGTGGCGGGACTCCGGCGAGGAACTACTGATTGCCCTTGAGAAGGATGGGAGTGAGGACGATAGTGCTAGCTTAGATTTGTTTTTTGTGGCCCGGCAAGTTTTTCGTCGTCTCATGCCATCTGTTGGAGACCTACCTCTCGAACATCGAATGGGAGCCAAATGTGAAGCTTTGTAGTGCCCAGATTCTCGGCATGGGTGGACGCTGCGACTGCGTTTTGGGTCGCCATTTTTCTTGTACATTTAAGAGTTAATTCATGCGTAGCCTTTCTATGGTGCAAATGTCCAAGTGGAAGGTGAATGAGAGGAGTCCAAAAGAAAAGACGCATATACAAGTCATCGTGTGGTCCGAAATCGTTAAGCACTCTGGTCTCATATTCCGCCATCCGCACATCATTCGGATACGGAAAACGGCACGTTTCTTTGGAATCTTGGAAAGACCATGTATTAGGCTATAGACAAAGAAGCGAACATTCGATTCCTCATTCCGCCCCATACCAATGCCATATATTACAAACAAAGCTAGGTACAAAGAACACCCAATCCTCGTCCGATTCGAAGCCAGAAATTTATTGTACGTCCTATAATACGAAGTAAAGGGAAGAAGTCAAGAAAGGTCAATCCAGGTCCCAAAGTCAATGAGAGTCCATTTCAGTCCGGTCACAACATGATAACGTCCCACCCCGACGCTGAAAGCCCGTGTGTGTGTCCGAGTGCACGAACGTATTTTCCCTGCAGGACGTCTTCGAGACATTTCTGCAGATGGCGTCGGATGCAGAAGCGGACTTGGCGTTTGCAGCGACGGTTCCTGTGTCGGTGCCCAGTACGCTTCCACTGCCAATCCCAGCTTATCGTGCCATGGGATGAGTAGGGGTAGCGGTGGCAGGAACGGCTGCTCAGCAGCGACGATGTCGACGGCGGGTTTTATTGGCTTCCTCGAGCTTTGCGCTCACGATCTCGGTCGTTTCTTTCAAGGTGTTCTCGCTGAACCGGCGTTCAGCGAGCTTGGCCAGCTCGGCGTAGGTGTCTTTCTTATCCAGTTGTTCGAACCGTTGGTCATCGACGCTGTCCAGACCGTGAATGACCTTGAAGAACGATGGCGCGACGACACGATGTGGACTTGCGGTTGGAACCGGCGTTTTTGGTTGTGCCGCGGCCTCGTACGCTGCCAAGATCGCATCGGCACCTCGTCCAGATCCCTCTCCGCCTCCTGCACCGTCAAATCCCAACTTTCCCTTTCTCCCCATGCCTGCACGCCTGTCACCATCTTCACAAGTTTCATCTTCTCCTTGGTGGTCATGATGCCGCGAAATCTCTTCTCGTTGAATGCGTTGCGCAGTTGTAAACAACTTTCGTTATGCCCTGCGGCGTTTCCACGCCCTACGCTGACGCTCAGCCTCCAGGTCCTTCCTTGCCTCAGCGGCAATATCCTCGCTCGGCCTGTGCCTGTCAAAATGAGAGAGCCAAGAGGAACGTTAATATCGAAGAAGAGTAAAACCAACGAGAAGGTGAGCGGGGTGGAATAGCAACTCCCGTACCTCCAGACATACCTCTGCGTTCCAGTTTCTTCAAAAGCGCCTCTCCTCCATCCTCTTCTCCGTCCTCTTGGTCTCCTTCCCCCTGGGCTCCTCTTCTATGCCGAGGGATGAGCGGATGGAAGTGGGGAGGGGATAGCACGCCGCTTTCCGATCACATCTATTTGCGATATTGTCGAAACGACCCGAATCTAGAAAGAAGATTGTAGCCAGTGGTGAAGATCTCGGCAATTCACCGTGTACTCACCATCATCATTCCCCAAAACCTAACAGACGGGGCTCCGCAGGCACGTTCGTTGGGGATTCCAACAGCGACATCATGCCCTGCACGGGGAGCTGATTCTTCTATTATGAGGGGAAAAAGATAGAGTTAGCACTGAGTTCATTATCTTAACTGAGATCTGAAGAAGTAGCAGGGAGTTCTGAGAATGGTGAACCTGGGTTGATTCACACTTACGAATGCTGCGATCGAGGGCTGAGTGCGGATATATAACCCCGAATAAAAGTGCGTGCGCATTTCCAAGACTTGCTCGGCGATGGCGGACGCAAGCGCAAGCTGCAAATATTGCTGCTGCTGTTGAGGCGGCATGACGTAGTCGGGACCGAGGTGGTGGTTGGCTGCTTTGGTGGCGGATTGCACGTGGTTGAGATTCAGTTGGCCTGCGGGACCTTGGACACCTGCTAGGTTGAGGCCACCTAAACCAACGAGAGCAGGAAATTCCGTGCCCAGTTGTTGGGCAGCGAGCGCCACAGGATGCTGTTGGGTTGAGGAAGGCGGAACCTGGGTGGATCGCTGATTGTTCAGAGTGTGCTGCTAAAACTCTTGCTCAAAGAGAGCCTGTCGGCCGAGGACTGTGTTGTATTTGACTTGCAGAGCGTCGTACCCTTTGCTGGGTTTCCTGTGTCGCCTCTTTTTTTCATCTGCTTTTTCGCCAGCTTGAGCGGCGATGGCGGCAGCGCGCTGTAGCTGTTTCTTCGTTTGCTCTCGTTTTTGTCGAGGTCAGCGGGAGAAGCCAAAGCCCAATTCAGAGTGAGTGCCGCAGCCGAACAAGAAGCGACTTACCCGCAAAGCCAGACGGCATGTTGATGTGGCCCAGCATGTGAGGAACCTCAGCCTCCTGTTCTCTTGCTGGCGTAGTCTCCGTCCATTCGAGCTGGCTCACGCTTCGCCGGTAGTGTCGTTTTGGTTTTGACCTGCATATCACCTTCGGCGTCATATACTAGGAGCACGTAAAGCGCAGGGAGGCTGTTAGTTGGGATGAACGACAGTGGATGGTTATTCACCCCCTATTCTAACAAGCCCTCGCAGTATTACTGACATCCTGCACTCTCTGTAATCCCACACTCGCCTGCCCATCAAACCCACACGCTTGCCGTTAACCCCACACTCGCCTGCCAATAATACCCACACGCGCTTGCCCCCATTTCCCATCGGTCGTCAGCACAACCTCACGACCCGTCTCTGAATGCGTATTGCCATCATATCCATATAATCCACACATATCAACAATTGGTTTACTGCCGAAACAACGACAAACGTGAATGGCCGATGTGCGAATGAATGTTGATTGAAGGGGTAGATTAGAATCAATGAGAGCTAATTTTGACAGCCGTTCTGACAGTGTGCCGCGGTTCCGAGATGCCGGTAGTGAACGGCGAGCCGTCAACCTGTCAGCACAAATTCTCGCTGGATGGGGCTCGTGCAAAGTCGGCCCAAAATAGCAAGGCAGGTAATACCGTAATACGGATAAGAAAGAGGGTGCTGTCCTCGCTGCTTCCTTGGTGCATTAGTTTAGATCATGGGGTAGATTAGATTACCATGTCTGGTAGTGTGGCCTTGTGCATGCTGTCCGGACGCTGAGGTCTATCAAAGCGGGCATGCAGGGACCGGTACGTCTCATCTCGAACGTGCCCTTCGCCGCTTATACGGTTGCGGATTACTCTCAGGAAAATCAAGTCCGCGAGCGTCTATGGCTCGGCGGGTGCCCTTCCCTGTTCGTGATCTACTTGCCACCCCCATCCTGGCTCAAACTTATTTAGATCACCACATCCTGGTTTTCGTCCCGCCGAACACCGGACAAATTGGCGTCTTTGGTAGGGCCTATTTCCTCTCGGGCTTGGGATGGCTTCTTGGGTTCGGCGGGCAAAGAGACCTCATCCCTTCCTTCTAGAGGAAACGACCACTGTGTACATATAAAGGGGGTCGGTTCCGATGCAAGGAACGATCAATCAATCAACTCAGTTCGGGACGAAGAGCACTATTTCCACAACATATTTTGATTTTTTTTGTAGATATGCGGTCCCATCCTGGGCGGTTATGAGGTTTTTGCCATCGCTTGCCCATGTTGTGACGTGATGTAAGGTAATGTAATGTAATGTGATGAGGGAGTAGATGTGGATGTGGTGGGGAGGAAGTTAGGATGTGTTTGTGAGGTGATGGGGGTTGGATCTGGATGTTCCATTGGCGATGCTCTGCTTGCTGCGACTGCTCTCTGAATGCATTTTGGAACCGCCAAATCTGACGAGCAGTGAGCGTAGGACAAGTGCAAGAAAGCATCGCCAGAATGTTTTCTTCCGCCGCGCCCCCACATATAGAAAGAGCCGCAGTCTTCCTCGGGCGTCCTCACTTGCAAGTTGGCAATCTTCATCGGAGGCCAGAAAAGTCTCCTAAGGCGGGAACGTGGATGATACGGATGCATTGTCCGTTTCTTCGTTCTTTGCCTTCCTCACGGCGCTGGAAGGCGGGGGGCAGGGATGATACGGATGTACTGTCCGTTTCTTTGTCCTCCGCCTTCGTCACGACGCTCCAAGACGGTGGCGGAGATGATACGGATGCACTGTCCGTTTCTCCGTTGTCCGCCTTCGCGCACGCGGTTCGGCGATCCACCCAAGGTTCGCAACGATGAGCTGGCAATGGGGAGGGAGGATGCGGTGCCATGGATGATACGGACATCCTGTTCGCTTCTCTGGTTTATCATCACCTTTTCCCATGCCACGCGATTCTGCAAGTCGGGTAAGGTTTTCACAGATGGGAGTAGCAGATTCCGGCCTTTGGCTGGTGACGCTCGAAGAAGATCCCAAGGAGAATAGAGGTGTACAGTTCATTCATCACAGTCCCCACAGCACGAGTTGATAAGGGGGGGTAGCATATCCCGGCCGTTGGCTGGTGACGCTTCTAATGCGGATGTATCGTCCCTTTCTCTGGTGCATCACATTCCCACAGCACGAGTTGCGTTTGGAAAGCGAAGCATATCCCGGCCGTTGGCCGGTGACGCTTCTAATGCCGATGTATCGTCCTTTGCTCTGGTGCATCACATTCTCAGAGCACGACTTGAGTTTGGGGAGCGAAGCATATCCCGGCCGTCGGCTGGTGACGCTCCTATTAGGCAGTACCCGGGTGATACGGTCTTCTCCCCAGCATACATTCCGTGAAAACACCTTGTCGATGCATGTAACCATGACCGAAAACAATCTCATTTCCATTTCACGACGGCTTCGCGCACTCTCGCACGTCTCGTTCTCCCTATCCGAGGGTTCATTCTTTTGCCCCTACTCAACCAATACAGTAGCAACAGGCACGCTGCCTTACGTTTACCTTACGTTTGTTTACCTTAGCCTCTGCGTCGGAGTAGTCCCCCGGACCTTCAAGCCGTACGACGAGCCGCGGCGATGATATATCAGCTCGGTTTAGCGTGAGGTTTTTGATCGGCTTCGACGTTTGAAGAAGCACGGAGCTGAATGGGGATAAGCGTGCTCATCCATGTCGTTGGTCCGGGATAAGTCCGCTGGGACCCTCGAAGCTCAGATACACCGCCTGCAGGTGTCGCTTTCCCCAGTTTGAGTGTCATGCGGTCTCAAGCTACCAAGGTTGTCGCACGATGTCTTGAAGCTCCCTTCGACCGAGCAGTGTACTGTTGACGCTGTCCATCGGGAAAGCCGTTGCAGCGATGTCCCGCGCCTTTTCCTTTCCAATCCGGCGTTCGTCCATTTTTCGGAGAGTAGGAAGAATTGGAATAACCCTGGTTCCGGCCAGTGGTGCAGACTTCCAGACAGACGGGTGACAGACTGCGATGCAGCAAGCTGTCGTACTACACTTCAGTTCATCCACACCTGTCGTCAACCGCAGGAGAGGATGTGGCAGGCTGCAGTTGAAAAACGAAGCGAAGTTGTCCATTGTTGTGGCATAGCCGATATGCATCAGATGTCCTGCCGAAGGTGTGCTTCAACGGAGAGCAAATTATTCCCTCCTGTGGATCGTCTCCAGAAATGCGCAAACCTGAATGGCACGCAGAAATCCTTCCCGCGCTCCGTACCCAATGCCGCAGGATGTCCAGACGCTGTTGCTCGCCATGACTCGATATGAAATTCCATCGGTGTTGTGTTTCCTCGAACGGGCTAGCATGCGAGCGGTGGATCACATCCGAAACCACTTGCGGACGGTCCCATAGCGCGGCTTGAACTCATGTGACATTCCGTAGACATGCGAGCAGTAGGTGTGTAGAGGAGGCCGAATGTTGGCACCTACGTAAGGGAAGCGAGATTCAACCTCTGTCTCTCTGATGTGCTCACGGGAAGTGGAAGCAGGGAACTTATCAGTTTCGTACATTACTATCTGCGTGCGAAGGACAGTAAAGCAGCGGAGATGCTAAGCACAAGTGCCCAGAGTCCACTGCTCTCTTCTTCACCTCTCCACCTCTTCCGTCCTCTTCATGGCGATACTCTCGATTCTGAGGGTCGGACTAGGCCAATGATTTCGGGCTGGTCAATGGTGGGACGACAACCTCAATCTGACCTCAATTTCCAATTGAAATTGAGGTTACGATCGCTGCGCCACACGAGGAGGCGTTCGGTTCAAATTCAGCCGTTTCCGCCAGGTTTCCGTACTCTTGATTAGGGTTCGAATGTAATAGCAAATACTGAGCACACACTATGATTCTAATGCCGATGCCGGCTACAAAAAAAGCCGCCGCGCGCATCCCGCTGTTCTCGAATGACAGATGCACCTCTTTCGAACCTTTCCGTCTCTCTACTCCCTCTTGGTTCTACGTGTAGTAGGGTCATGATTGTCAGTTCACATGATCCTGCTCCATCGGATGCTGCGTCTCTCCCGCTTCCGTCCAGGTCAAAACGATGAAGGGCTTCTCGTTCTTCGCAACGTTGACGCATCCTTGACGTATCCCTGACTTTCTTAGTCAGCTCGTTTTGTCGCTTCTTTTCAAAGTGCCTCTTGCTGATCCTTGACGAGAGTCGCATGACCGATGAATGTCCGAATATTCTTTCTCAGAGTACAGTCAGCGAAACGTGGGCGTGCGCCGGTCCCAGACTCCCAGCGCGAGTTGCTGGCAGAAGGTCGCCCAGCTGAATTTGA
Source organism: Fimicolochytrium jonesii (assembly GCF_025526975.1). Classification (NCBI taxonomy): domain Eukaryota; kingdom Fungi; phylum Chytridiomycota; class Chytridiomycetes; order Spizellomycetales; family Powellomycetaceae; genus Fimicolochytrium; species Fimicolochytrium jonesii. The sequence continues at coordinate 506,562 of NW_026515686.1, forward strand.
GCATGCCGGAAAGCTTCCCGAGAGTGGCCGACAATTCTTCATTACCTAGTTGTCCGATGCCGTCGACAATCTCAGCCGAACAGGATTTGTCGAGGGTTGTTGAATATTAACGCTCACAGCACACCAGAAGAAGGACCCTTACAGGAGGCCAGGAAGAAGGAGCCTGGCAGGAGGCCAGGGGTCGGAAATTGGGAACAGAGGTGAACATTCGCGGAACAAGAAACCTCTCCGTCGCAGATCCTCTCGCGTCGCATCTCCGCAGTCTCCGATTATCCGCACTGCGCACTGCGCAGGCCGCCGCTGGTGGTGTTGTGGACTCTCACCGGCACGTCTCCTGTCCGCGGGCCCCCGTTAACGGTCCGGGGCATGCGATCACGTCGGTGATGCTGCTGATAGGCGTGGTGATTGTAACGGTTAGGGCAATTATCGGCTGCCGCTTCTGAACGAAAGTTACCGAGCCCACTAGGGAGAGAGAGCGAAGTAGTGTAAGTCCAAGGTTACGATAAGCTCCGTCGTTGCGCTTATCCGTTATCCTGCTCTGCTGGCGTCGGTCGTAAGCTGCAACTGATCGGTGGTATCCGGTGCACGAAATTTGAGACGGTTCAGGCGGCTGACATTGGAACGACGACGATTGCTGGGGAGAAACTAAGCTTAGGACCGGTACAGAACGTCATTGACTTTTGCAGTGTCTCACCTGGAAAGGGCAAGCGTCTGGCGAGCTGTACCGTTACGCAACATAGCCGTCGCACATAGCGAGATGAATTGCGTCTTGAGCACTGCCGATATAGACTCATGATGTCGTGATCCATTGTGACGCCCGCGAAATTCCACGACGACCTCCTGGCGTGGCCTTGTTTCGGTCGTCCGCCCTGGCTGATTGGCGTTTGAGACGAAGGCAAGAGCGGGTGCAACTTTGAGATGAGGATCGCCATTGCGTGACCGATGGTACATGGGCACGACTCCATTCCGAAACACTTCCCTGCGCGCTGAGTAGGTCCTTCCCAGGAAAACTGAAGGCCGCCGATACTACCGCACCCCGATGTACTACATATGCATGCAGAGGCGACGTTGCTCAGGATAAGGAATGGGGTTCAGAGTAAACTGGGGAAAAGTATACGAAGTTTGCCCGGAAATAAAAACGAAAAGCGTCCCGTTCGAAAAAGCACAGGAACCCTGCGCTGAACCCTGCGCGCTCTCGCACACAAACGGAGTGCAAACGGATGGGTCTGGAAAGCCGAGTTTGATGCTCGCATACAACACACAGACAAGACCCCCTGATGGTGATTCATGATAACGTACCATACGCTACATATCGAACGCAATTGCCACCTTTCGCTCTCTCGCTTTGGAGATCTTCAACAAGTACATCATTCCAACTTGCATGAGCGTCAACGGCTCCAAGTTGACCTGCACGCCGACCAAAAGGACGCCCATCGCGATGCACCGCTTCGAAACGGTCGAAAGTGTCGCTTTCTTTGGGCCTTATCTCCAAGTACTCACCATCGACGACTTCATCATCGATGGCGTTGGCATGGCCCCTCCAGCTGCCAAAGTTATCGCCAGTTTCCTCAAGAAAGCGAAAGCTGCGCCCACAAAGCTTGCCCTTTCAAGCATCCTCAACGGTCAGAACATAGAGGCCGGCTGAGAGACCTTGTCCTATTTCCTAGACGCTATTCGCTGGGAAAAGCTTACATCGTTGGATCTTTCGGGTAAAGCGTTGGGCAAGGGCTGCGTTGACCTCCTCAAGTCGATGGTCCTCATGTGCACCAATTTGGAGGTGCTCAAACTCGCAAATTGTGGCTTGGGGCATGAGGAGGCCATCGTTCTCTTGGTCGGGTTGAAGGACCTCGGGGATCGCCAAACCAAGGAGGTCGGCTGCACACTCTTGAGGGAGCTAGAGCTTGAGTTGAGCCAGAACCGCCTGATGAAGGTGGGCGTTGACGAATTCGCCAAGGCCATCAAGGCCAACAAGAGCTCCCTCCAGGTGCTCGGCCTGCGCTACAGCAGCGCCGACTTCATTCCCAAGTTCCACCACGAGTTGTGGAACTGCACCAAGTTAGAGCGTTTGTTCCTGAACGACAACTTGGTTAGCATCTCCTCGGTCGTCCGGAACAGGGATATGTCATTCTGTCGATCAGTTCGAAGGCGTTTGTGCCAACAGAACACAGACGAGCACGACCTGGGTGGACCTCACGTACAACCGCTCCGGCAAAGTCTACCGTGACCCCACGACCCTTGCGGAGACTCCGATGCCGTTCAACTATTTGCGCTATGAGGAGATATGCGCGCGCGACTGGCTCTACGATCCGGATGGGGACGTCGTTGTGGATGGGAAACATTATACGGTTGACTACACTACTCTGTCAATGCTTCTTGCGTTCGTTGGTAGTGGTTTTGGCCTGTTTGTAGCGTCGTCCGTTCTTGTTTCGATCGTCTACATCATGGAGGGTGGAAAGCGCCTCAGAGACTACCTCCGAGGGGGATTCAGATCTATAATGGACGAGGAGGGCGATGTCGCGACCTCCGCTGACTTTGTACCTCTGCAAGAGAAAGCGGCAGAGTAATAGTGCGTTTCGAGGAAAAATAGACACAAACTGAAACCTAAACCCCAAACGCAGTGACTATAGGAATGCCAACGCCTCGTCTGATTGCATCGAGATCTCCATGATACATGCGTTTCGCAAAGTCCCAAAGCTCCGTCAATTAACTTTCCAGCTGCAGCCCAGTTCGGAGTCCCTCTACTAAAGAAACCGAAGCGCCTTCGAAGGTCCCAGATCAGCTCCCTCCAATGCGAATCTATATGTGCTACTCAATGACTTCTTCCGACATCTGACCTGGAGTTTCAGGATCTAGAAGATTCGCTGCTACTTTAAGTTGTACTTCCAACGGGAATCTTCTGCTGGCGAATAGAAGGCTTTCAAAGTCAATATCATTGAATACTTCGAATAATTTGAATATTACTCGCATGCTGCCAAGATAAAAATGGAGCCGTATCACCCTAGTTTGTTGTATCACATCACTATCCGCACTCAACTTCCTCCGCCTCCGGCTTCCATAACCACACTAGTAAGTCTGCAATGGCGTCCCGAAGCGTCTCCAGCCGGGTCTTTTTGTTGCCACCATAGCTCTTGGTCCAATCCACCAGATCGACGCTGGGGTCTACGTGCTTCACAAGATACTCTCCTTAAGTCAGCTGCGGATTTGCATCGCGAGCTTGGCTGTAATCGCGCAGGTGCTCGTTTGCAATACGGCCACAAACGACTGGTTTTTTCCACGAGCGAATGTTGGCCCTTACCCTCCGCTGGGAGCTGATCCAGAAGCTGCGTGTAGTTTCGGGCGGGCCGGTATTTTCGTTCTCCTTGTTGTACGCAGGTACAGTGGACTCCACTAAGATTTTTGGAAAATCCGAACAGAAAAGTCGAAGCAGAAAACGAAGTAATGACGTTGCTGCATCACCCCACGTCTTCGTTCCTTGCAGGCCTGTTCGCTCTACGGTACCGCATATTCTCTTCGAACGAGATTTGGTGCCTGACCACCCAGATATATGTACGTGGGTACGGCGGCGACGCCTTTGCCGTTTCCAATCTGTTATCCTCGCTTCCTTCAGTTTTCAGCCGGACTGAAACGGGCGGAGGCGGGGCATCCAGCATGTGATGAGGTGAGCTTGTCGAGGCAGTCAAGGCTGGAAGCCCCGATGTGTAGAATCCGCTGGTCCTCCTAAATCTGCTCATTGAAGAAGGTTAAGCAAATTGCTATACGTGTATGCGCATGCACATGCAGGAAGAGATACCTGAGTTGATTCCCTGTCAGACAGGCTCAGATATATGCATGACCTCACCAACGTCGTGCACGTGTCGGTCGCTGGTTGACCATCACGACCATTACCAAAGGATTGCAAAGCACGCTCGCGTAGTCGAGAGCCCCAGCGAGGCAGTTGGTCCTTTCGGGAAGTCCGTAGGAGCATACCACCGGGCGTTTCGAAAGGTGTTCAGGGTTTCCGCGTCAACTGGGGAGGGGCCATGGTGTATTGAACGAGCGGAGACTTCGTCTTCGGAACTGGAGGGTAAGTACAGAGAACAGACATTCACCTGGTTCGCAGCCTTCTCTCACCTACTAAGTTTCAAACCAAAGCTGCTCGAGGTGCCGAGAAGTTTTGGCGAGGTATGTACGGTTCTTCGACTTCACAGAGGGTTTGAGAAAGAGACTTGGCCATGCTTCCCCTCAGACCTCCTTATACTCAGTAGTAGTCTCGGTAATGACCTCAGTTTGCAAATACTCCCTGCAAAAACGAAAATATAACAGGAGAGGTTGTTCGTTCATCATGAGGAGCACAATTTTCGTAGCATTTCGCGTTCATACACGTGACTTTAGATTTCAGCACTGCTACAACTCAGTTACAACTTGCTTCCTTCGAGGTTCAACAGGTGTATACATACGTATACTGTATATATATATACCAATGCAGAGGTGGACGCGGACAGGAGGCCAATGATTAGAATGCATTGTGGAACACTTCACATTTCTAAAGTAGGTTGATTAAGACGCGGCTGTCCACACGACTACTCCCACCACCACCTCTACGGACCTTAGAGGCCGCCCTATCGCAACAACACCAACAAGAGCACGCGGACAAGGCACGCCCGATCGGTCCTATCCAATGACCTGGACCCTCCGCTAGGATGCTTCTGCCGACTGCGGACTGCGGACTGCGGACTGCATGGGGATGCCGCGGCGATTGACGATTCTCAAAGTACGATTCAGCATTGATGTGACATCCACAGGAGAGAGTCGAAGGAAGGAAACATGAGAGGACCTTCGTCGTTCAACCCTGCATCCCTCCTCGCAACCGCACAACGAGAGGGAAGTTCCATGAATTCAAAGATTTGGCATACGCAGGGATGTCGATTGATAGTGATTCATAAGAGTGGGTGTATGCGGCTGGCGAGAGACCGTACAGTCTGGTCGAGATGCCCGGGGTTTTCCGCGTCGTCCATGAAATGCGACGATCGCAGTTCCAACGAAAACGGCGCCCGGTACGACAGTTTGGTGTATCTCTGCGGCGGTTCCTGATATTTGAAGCGCTTAAGATGCACGGCTGGGACGGTCCTTGGTAAAATAATTGAAAGGATTAATAGCGGTGAAGTTTTACATGAGTGGGGTGCGACTGGCGTGATGTTGGTGACGCCGCCGGTCTTTGGCGCATCAAGCCAAGGTCGTCTACCATCACTTCCGCCTCTCGAATGCATCCGAGAAACGAATGGCTGCGCGTGCTTAACGGACGACCTCAGCATACGTGCCAGCTGGCAGTGGAGCTACAATTCAAAACAGCACGGTATGAGCTCACCTCCCGCGGCGAGTGTCGTGCACTTTCTGAGCCCACCCGCCATTGAACAAAAGCTACGAACTCCTCGTCCAACGTCTCCCGTTAGTCACAAAGTCATTGCTGCAGAGGCCATGTCCGCCACTGACCATCGCCCACCGACCATCAATTGTTCAGCATTACCCATCATCATCAATCATCGAACTTCAACCACAGCATTAATCATCAACTGCGAGGAGGGTATTGCGCCTTAGATGTGCTGGCTGTATCCTTCGTCTCCAGAATCGAACCAACGCTTTGCCTTGGTGCAGACGGCGGCCCGTATTGGTGGGTTTCCCAGAGTGAAGCAATATGTTGGGTGTTGTGCGTGTGTCTGTGTGTCTGTGTGTCTGCGTTTCGAAGTCGACGGCGAAGAAGGAGAAGCATAGATGGATAAGAGAAAGGGACCACTCTCTCGCTCTCTCTCACACGCTCCACCTCTCACGCTCCATCTCTCTCGCGCGTGGGAAAGCATTATGAATCTTTCCCTGGCTTTGCTCCGCGTGAAGCTCGAAGGGGTGGAAGAATGCGATTCGAAGTCGACGGCGAAAGAAGGAGAAGCGTAGATAGACATCTCTCTCTCTCCCTCGCCCGCGGGGGATATGATACGTACTTACGTGGGAAAGCATGATGACAAGAGCGAGGGGTTGTTGAAAGAAGGAAGGAAGGGATGAAGCGCGAACGCGTGGTGGATGATTGCGCGTCTCCCATAGAGTAGTAGTACTAATGAAGCTTATGGTATGACGCATCCTTCTTTTCACATGCCATCATCGTGGACATGCAGCAATTAAGGAACGCGGGGGGGTATAGAAAGAAGAAAGAACGGGGGGGGAAGAAAGAAAGAAGGGAGGAACGCAATTAAGGAATTTAGGACAAACGCGTCTCCCGTAATTACAGAAGCTTTGAAGATTAGGGGGGAGGGAGACACTCTTGTTTTCGACGCGTTTGTATAGTTGGCGCGTCTGCAGTTGGCACGTCCGCGTCCATAATGCAGTGAGTGCTCTATACTGCGGTGAGTGCTCGACATGAGTGGAAATCGTCTATAAATTCAAGGTGTCCTGCCGCCCCCCACCACCCATCCTTTGTCGCAACACCTCCCACCATCCACACCCACATACACATCCACATCACCACCGTCTCCCATCAACCATGCCAAAACGGCGAACAAAGGACTGCCGGCTCCTTCTGCTCGGCAGCCGAAGACTCGGTGGCGGTCTCCAAGCTAAAGAGAGACCACCGCGCTGCGGTGATGGCCGCGGAGCGAGAGATCCGGGCCCTCCGCGCCCAACTCGCGGCCGCGACGGAGGAGCTCGTCCTCCTCAGGGCCGCCGTCGGACCCTCCTCCGCCTCCTCCGCCCCCTCCGCCCCCTCGTTCGCCTCCTCCGCCTCCGCTTCCTCCTCCTCCTCCTCCGCCTCCGCCCCCGCTCCACCCACCCCCGCGCACCCCACCACCACCAACACCACCACCACCGACACCACCACCCCCCCTCACCAGCAGCCCCACCCACTGCAGTACGCAGATGCGGCTGCACCAGCCGCCGCGGTGCTCGATGCCCGGGCGGCGTTTTTTGCGGGTGTTGGCTTTCCGGTAAGTTGAATCACTGTTCACATCGTCATCCTCTTCGAATCACAAGGATTTCTACTAACTGCATCTGTTTCCTCTCATTTCCCATAATCAGGGGGTGGGGTTGCCTGTCTTTGGGCCGCCGACGTTGGCAGAGGCGGTGACGGGGCCGTGCCCTTGGGCTCCGAGCGTGCGCCGTTGAACGTGAGTACCACGCTGAATTGTTGAGATGTTTACTTTACGCGTATGCCCACCGGCTAACATCTCTCTCCTATACCGGTTGTTTTGTTCTCCTTGTTCGCGTTCTTTTTGTATTTATATATTTATTGAATGAAAAGTGTTGCTCCCAATGTCAATGTTCACAAGTGCGCGTGATGGAGATCGAAATTTCGTCGTTGTCAAATACATACTTCCGCGCGCCATACTAACCGATCAGTGTAGTGGGCGCCTCTCCATCGCGGAGTCTATCACGGATTCTATCACGGCTTCTGTCACGGATGAATGGGTGCTGAATCGGGGACTGAGTTATTGCAGAGCATCTGGACCGCAAACTATCTATACATGAAGTGACCAGGGTGAGGAGAGCAAGGATTTCATGGACGCCTTTGTTTAGGCCAGGATACGGTGTTTGATAACGCTGATGACGCTGATGCCGTCGCTAGAGAAGACCGGTCCTGCTTGACTAAGAACCAGCCACGAGGATGAGTCCAGCCCTGTTTTTTCTTCACAACAAACACACACATCATCGCGCTCACTTTAGCAAATATCATCCACCGCAGCTCTTGTCAGCCGGTGTCCGACAGCTGGGGTCCGACAGGGCTCACACCAGCCTACCGGTGGCGCATGGGCGCCAATGCACACAAGAACTTCTGTATCGCCTACGAACCGTCGAACTCAAAGGTGGGGATGTCGGACTGCATGCGCATATCTCCGGACGGTTTCATCACGTTCTTTAAGCCCATCAATTTCGGGATCACCATCCCCATCACGGAAAGTGGCACCGGTTCTAGTTCGTTCATCATCGTCGACGGAAACGGCTCGCATCGGGTGGCGAGCGGCGCCGACCTTCGACGAGAGCTAGGCCTTGCCCTTGAAACGGACGTTCAGCCCTGGTCGGACGCATTGGGTACGGTTGCGGCCTCACAGCCTGCTCCCAATGCGTTTCTTGTCGGGACGGATGCGGGCGGGTACAGGGCGCTCGCAGGAGCGCCGCTCGCGATGCTCTGGGGACCAAAAAGCTGGCGATCAAGGACACCGTTGACAATGCCGATTGGACAACGGGCGGCGCACCCCTGAGCACGGCACAACGGCAGGACAGGGACCATCGATTATCCGACGAACAGCATCGTGTTCGCGGGTTCCGACAACAAGCTGAAGGGCGTGCCCGCGCTGTTCTTTCCACCTGACAAGAACGCTGTTATCATTGGGACCAAGAAGACATTGCCGAACAACGCCGGGCTGGTTGTGCACGACGGAAAGGACGTGCGCATCTCAGGGGGCGCTATAATGCTCGACGCGACGCGAACAGCATGTCCACCTGGCGGGTAGGCCCGAGCCAGTACAGGGATGCAATCACAATCACCGGACCGACGAACGTGGCCGTAGCGGCCTTTACTGAAGATGATGGCTTACTGAACTGCCTCCGGGTAGAGGGCCTATGTGTCGTCAGTGAGGTCCAGTGTGCAGCCGCGGTGTGTTTGGCGGAAACATCCTGGTCTCCGGTTACATCAACTCACAGCGCGAAATTCGACTACTGGACAAGGAGACACTGGAGACACAACATCCGTGGCCTCCCGAGTTATATATGATGCGTTGCGAGCCGAAACAGGTTTTTCTTTCACCGCCGAAAGATGGACACGGACACCCAGCAGACACCCAGCAGTCTCGGGGCGAGTCCTCGTAACGTCGAAACAGGGATTGGCAAGAGGGATCTTCCTTAGCCATAAAGGAACTAGAAAAGGGGGTAAGAGTGCGTTTCTCAGTCTCTCGAACATCCATAAGTTGCGCCCAGCACCGAACGAAAATAACTAGCGCTCGCCCCTGCCTTTTCCCTACACTTCCTTCTTTTCCCACTCAACGTTATGCACGCCGCGTTCATCCCATAGCAAGACTGTCAGTTCGAACTCTTTTGATAGCTCATGTCAGTGCCAGCTCCACGCATACCAGTCGTACGCAGCCGCACCTCTCCACACATGGACAGCCACACGAAACCACAACTCATGCCCGATATCAGATGTGCTTGAAAACGCTCGCAGTGCCATCCTTGTTCCGGGGGAGGGTGAGATTGCACCGAAGATGGGCAGACGGGGGAGGGAAGCCGAGCAAATGTTGATTCGGAGAGTGAAGAGAGTGATGGGGAGGAGGGTGGGATGAGGTTCGTGAATGTAGGTGGGGAGAGGGCGGGGAAAGGGAGGCAGGTGTTGGGGCTTAATGCATCTCGGAGTCCGAGCACAACAATGGTAGGGGACCGGCATCGATTGAAGCTATCGAAATCCTCTCCTCACGACCGACCACATATTGCGGCATCACAGACTGACAACGTAAATAAGCCCAGTCACAGCGCGCACATCTTCCTCCCCGGGACCACCCACCCACCTCAATCACCAACACGCAATCCTATCGCACGCGCAGAGCGACCCCTGTGCCCCCACTCCTGAGACGTTGACAAATGACCATCGACCCAGGGCGTCGCTGCACGTTCTTCGGATACGTTACCAGCCTGCGCAACCGGACTTGCACGCGATATCCCCACCGAGGGAGCATTGGTCAGTACAAGCATCATCACCGCTCTCCTCAGAGTACTACTTTCTCCGAGCCCCTCCCAAACCCTGAATCACCACCACCCACCAAACCCCCACGACCCATTCAGCCCCGCGACCATCACCCCGTCCTCGACACCCTCACCGACTACTTCGACGCCATGCGCGTGCACTCATCGTGGCAGTCAATGTCCCGGATGAATGGCGAGAGCCGGCACTAGAAGTTAACACAGACAAATCGGTAGTGTGAGGACAGAGACGCTGAATCCGAGGAATCCGCGGATTTGGGACGCCGGGGAGGAGTTTGGGGGCTGGAAAGGTATGTATGCCGTGTTTATAGTATGGTGGCGGTGGATCTCATGATGTTATGATGGGGATTTCTTCCTAGACTTCGTAAACGTCCACCGCCGCCAAAATCTGGTCTTGGTTCAAAAACATCATTCCACGGTCATGTAAAATCGACAAGGGCATTTCTGAACCTGGGCTTTTGGTCTTTCACAGAACAGTGATAGTTTGGATACGTGGGTTTCCCCCATCAGAACATCCCTGCAAGCTTGCTTAGTTGTCAACCTGGCAAACCCATCTGTCCATTACATATCCTTCCGTAGAAGCGACAGACAAAGGGTCCGAAGTAGATGCATTTCAACTGATCAAAAGTGCGAAAGGATTCCCGAACAGCCCAGAGTTGTTGATTGTAATTTGAAGTGTATAATGTAAACCGTTCTCCAAACTAGGCTGAGCTCCGCTGAAGACGAGCTGCATTACGTTCGCCACACTGCGAGCGAATGCTGTAGGCAGCTGAAGTGCATAGACCACGATAGGACCCAGACTATGGATACTACATCGAGTGCTCCGCCTTGGGGAGGAGCTTGAGGAAGGTCCGCAGAACGGGATGATTCCTCTCCAAATCGACCACGACCCATCTATTGCAGATCAAAAGGTCATCGTTAGTCAAGCCCAATCGCGAAAGTTGGGCAAAACACCTCAAAACCTACATACCTGCACTAAAGATTTCTGCCCGAGCACCACGAGCCGAAGAAACCAGCAACTTTTAACTCCTCCTCAAGCACATTTAAGAAGGCGTCGAAAACGACTACTCACCTGCGGCGCCTGGAAGCCTGCAGCGGAACGATGAGGGGTGAATCAAGGTATGTACCTCCTATAGGAAGAACATTGTTGCTGAGGCTCCAGTTGCTGGTCTCCGCTCTGAGTGACATGTCAAACCTTTTCATCCACAGGAACAGCTCGGCCATACAGAGGTGCTGATCTCCAGCCGTTCGAAGCCGCGCGAGAGATGAGGTACTACACGTCCAAATATTGCGCTCCTTCTCCGCCGCACGTAGCACGAAGGACTTGGCGCTTGCTTCTAATCGCTGGCCTTGGATCCCTTTCTAACCGCATTCGCTCCAACTACAAAGTCCGGGAGAGTCAGAACCGCCGTTGAGCCAGTGGGTAAAGGACGTTGTGGAGACCGCATCGTCAATGTGGTTCCGGGAAAATGAACATGAACGAACGGGACGCCTATGACCTATCATGATATTCCATCACGTTTGAGCGGATAGCAGCCAGCTTGTATCTTTTCACAATTGGAAGTATGAAGAATCCCAAGAATTTCAAGAACTCAGAATTGGACGGAGAAAAGATATTTTATTGCGAATGTATATGTAGGTTTAGATATATCAATACAATGTAAGAGCACTACAACATAGACGTCTTGCTGGACCATTGGTTTCCCCAGCGAAAGCCGAGTACTCACAGGAACCGCCGCGAGAAGGCTGTCCAGAGGGTTCCCGCCTACAAAAGAGAAAAGAACAAGATGAGCGGATCACACATCGAAGAGCGTTATACCTCTAGATTCGGATTCCGGCGATAGCGAGCGACGTGGGGACTAAGAGACTAAGAGACGAAGAAAAGGAAAATATGAGCCGATGATCAGAGCAGGACGTGCGACGTTGATTTTTAGCTCGAAATCGGAGGTACTTATCTGAAGGGAAGATAGCCAGAACCGCACGCAATTCAGAAGCAACTCGCTCAAACCATACAACTTACGTCGTGAAAGATTGTGTTACCACGAACCTGACACGGTTTCGGTCGATTCAACCAAGTCCTTACTCTCCTACGGTCCCCGAAGGCAGAACCATTGACCCTGCCACCCGGAGGTGACTAGGTGGCAGAGAGCTGCACCCACCGCAAGTGCTCGGGCGTAACAAATCGACCCCCAGGGGACCCCTACTAGGTAGGGCACGGACCCAATGCCGTGTTGATTGGATGCTTGGGAGAGAGCGAGTTGGATGAGGAAAAAGGTGAGAAGGGAACGGCGAGCGAGGCCTCTTTTATAGACGATTTTGGACTCGCGACTGCACCTTGCGCAGCGCCTGGCGAGATTTGGACGCGCGTTTCCTGGCCCAGGTCTGCATCGTGCACTCGGAATTGGTAATCCGCGGATTCCGACGAATCTCTTTGTCTTTCTTTCATCACCATGTCCCTTACCTCTTATCGCGCTACGGTAGGCTGTGCCTTCGCTGTGTCTAGGCCTCGTCCGCGGAGAGGGGCCATGCGAATCACCTAGGGGCTGCTTCTTTTTCTTACGAAATTGGACAACGGTGTTTTGCTCGAAGCGCGGCATGACATGGTGAATCACCCAAGTCTGACTTGGTTTTTTTTCCCAGGGGATTTCGTGACGCGCAAGCTCACTTATTGGTGCAAGTAAATATGAATCATTCTGGGATGTGGGCCACGTAAACCGTCCCTCGAAAGTCCTTCCCTGGATGCAAAACGGTGTGCTCACTTATTGGTGCAAGTAAATATGAATCATTCTGGGATGTGGGCCACGTAAACCGCCCCTCGAAAGTCCTTCCCTGGATGCAAATGAATCATTCTGGCATGTGGCCGACGTAAACCGCCCCTCGAAAGTCCTTCCCTGGATGCAAAACGTGTGTCGAGCCTCGTTCGGACATGAGATCTCATATGGACCATTGAATGTGTTTCACGCCAAGATTGCTTCAGAGCAGTATCGAGCATAGTCCCAATGAAATCATGTTGTGGCATAATAATTCCTGCCACTAATGAGTAGGTATGCGTTTTGAACGTGTTGAGCATCTTGGGTTGGAATGTCTAGATCGTGGGTGGGAAGACCCTCAACGCGTAGAAGGATTGATGCTAGGGGTGAAGCGGAAATGACGGCTGCGCAGAAAAACGCGCCCGTCAATGTTGACTCATCAAGGGGACCACGCAAAGTCACGTGTTTTATTTCAAAATGTGAGCTGCGGGTCTTTTTTGCCAGCAGCACTTTGACACTCGACTTCCTGCCCGACGCCAATCACAGGAAGGGCTGGGAGACGTCTTTCCTAGACCCCGAAAACAACCCCAAAGTCGTCCTTGAAGTCGAAGTGAGAGTTCCTACGTCCCACTCTGAAAGGACCTGCAAATGGGAGGCGTTCAACTCGCTGCGACAAGCGAAAGCTGGGGGACTGAGCGGACAGCATGTAGAGCAAGGTTTATGGCCAGTGCCGTACACTCTCATTCGGAAGAGCGACAGGCGCTCTGCAAGGCGAAGAGGGAGAAGGAAGCGGCGAAGGATGTGAAAGTCGCGGACGCCCTTTCCAATTGCAACACCCCAGCATCCCCGATACGAGCACCTCCGTCAATGCCATCCGTCAAGCTCGCACCTGTTGATTAAGGACGATATGAGAGCGGCGAGGCTGCTGCAAAGGGTACTCGCCAAATTGTCAAAACAGACACACACAACGAACCCAGCATGGAGCATGGCAGCGAAGTTTCCTTCCCGCAGACGCAGCAACTTCCGGAAGGTTTTAGGAGCAAGGCGTCTTCAAATTAACTGCCCACTCTTTGATGTGCAGGATCCTGCTGCCCTGGAAACGCTCAAAGCCAGGGATTTGGTAAATTCCGCTGGGTAGCCTCACACATCTTTGCAATTCGCCCGACTGACACGATCTACGGCATTCAGGATGTTCGAATGGCGTCATTGGCTCCATGGAAATCCGCAGCTCATAACAAACAATGCTTGAACCAGGACAGTCGCCCCGAGTCAATCCCGCTGTTGGATGGGAATACTGTCGGGAATGTAAGTTCTTGGGGACGGCATACATGCGGCGCTGGCGTATACCTTCTGAACTTTCCATTCTGCAGACCAAATTGTTTCAAGTCGTCCAGATGGGACTCTTTGGATACAATGAGCTGGATGCCGTTTCCACCTCCCAAGAACGGTTTGTATGCCACTTTTTTTGGCTTTTTGTGCAACATAACATGCACACTCCCACGCCGATTGCCCTTCAAGCACGGTGTTCGAGAGGCTAGCTTTGCAGCAACGACGACTATAGCAACAGGAAGGCCGGCAGCAGCAAAGGAAGAGTCGAGGAAATCTTGGAAGCGGGAACGTGAGGCAGCAAACAAGTGGCAGAGGGAGCGCGGACTACGACAACAGCAGCAACCCCCGGTCCCCGGAACTGGGGTGTTTGAGTTCTGCAGCTAGATGCGGCTACTGGATCTTTGCTGTCCCGTGGGGTAGAAATCGGACTTGGACCGGGGAAGTTGGGGATACTGAGTGGATCTGGGTTTTGCGAACATCGGACTCCGCACTAGCTAACTCCCCGAACTGCTCCCTGCATGGGGAAACTGTTGTGAATCTAATCCTCGATGACGGTGTACGTCGTTCTTGATATCGTTCATTATTTCTTTCCCAAGAAGAGCAAATGCCACACATCAGATAGCAAATACCGTTCCATCCTTCCCTCGCTCCCCCCAATGACACTCCATCCTGCTCGCCGCACGGCGCAAGTCCTCTGCAATCCTTGTAAAATTAAACGGAATTGAAAGTCACGTGCGCTCCTACTGTGGGATTGAGAATCCGACAGCGCGTTCTCCTATGACTAGAGGAAGCTGTCAAAAAGCAAAACTCTCATCCCTTCTGGAACACCTCTCCGCATGTTGCGGGCTCAGAAACAGGGCCCCACAACCAGCGAATTTTGCACTCACGCAATCGCCACGGCACTTCATTCTGCATATGCAGTCCTTATGCTAAGAGCGACGATACGGTCGTAATAACGGAGCCGACCGGGAGGGCAGCACCACCGATAGTAATTTATGGTTCGGAAGGACCCCATCTGCAAAACAGGAAGCGTATGCTCCCCACGCCATATTCTCCATTTGATCTCGGACGGCCGATTACCATCACCAACGAGATCGTGTTCCTGCTCTCAGCACTGGTCGTCCGACACAACCTAATCCACCTGAGATAGAAGCAAGGCGGTGTCGTGGAACCTGGCTCTACGGACGGTTCAACACCGAGGGTTTTACCATCACCGCCTATCGACCATCGGTCGCTATAAACCGGGCCACTATTACAGTGGGCACTTCTTCTGATGCGCCCATTGCTAAAGGTGAAACCTGGGTTATCGCCGATATCCACCACAATCCCACCCTGGCAACAAAGAATGTTCGTCATAATCCTTCGCCGCTGTAGACGCATTTGCATCGTCGGTCCCTAGGACCTGGAGGGCCGCTGCCAATTTCAAGTTGAGACCGGAAGGGATCGGTAGTCATAACGAACATTGGGCACCATACAAGGAGGACGAAACTTGCTTCGGCAGGGTATCGCCAATCTGGTAATGCCCTGCGTTTCCATGAGGACCGAGCCATCAGGGAAGCCACCAACAACAGCGAATGATGGACGACGCGGTAGACGTCCTTCGTGGGCTTTTGTCACGCAAACGGGGCACGGCCTTCCGGACGGAATCGGGTCTACATTCTCAACCATGTAGATTCGCGAGAGGTTAACCTGTCCAAGAATTCGTGCCTGGAGGTCGATCTCAAAACCGGGATTGTCGCCTGAAACCGGGATCAGTCTGCTTTGTCTCGCAAACCATATGAGCAGACGAATCAGCGGCCAAGAGAGACGGCACAGCGTATGCAGGAGTTCCTTGCGTTTGGGCGACGTCGGGGCGCGTGACTATTTAGCGGGTAGGGTCGAAGAAGCGAATCAGCCCCCCATGATATATCTTGTGTCGAAGCTGCATGTAGGTGGACGGGCGAGTAGGCGAGTTTCATGTGTGCTACGTGGTGCACGTTTCGAATCTCTCTTGCAAAACCACTCACTTTTTTCCCCTCCCCTCGACAGCGTCCACGTGGATCAGCACCCTCCGCCAATGCGATTCAATGTCAGGAGACCCTTCTAGGGGTGGACGTCTCGGCGCCTGCTGAACTTTCTCGGAAACGATATCACTGAAGAGTTCACGCTGCGCCGGAAGATCAAAGCCGTGCAATCAAACGATGGCCCGTATTTGCGTCGCCGCGGGCGTTGGAGATCTTGCTCAAATGAGGGTAGATGGGAGACGCACTTGCTCTGCGCCAATGCTTGACATGCTCCGTGAGGGAGGAGAAAGCTGCACTTGTGTCCGGTCGGAAGATCAATCTGAGCAGTGTGGCGGCGCGGATTTTGCGTCGCTCACCCAGGACATGGAGAGGGGGCGGACACACCCGGTCCTAGTAATGAGCCGGCGCAGCTTTTGGCCGGGCGATTCAGAGCCAGCGGCACCCATGAACCTTCAACAGGAGGACTCAACCGAAGAAGCGGACGCACACATCATCCCGTCCATGCCCTTCGTCACCCAGCCGCCGCCTTCGTCTTTTCCGCCTTATCCACATGAATCCTTCTTCGCACCCATCGACCGATACCCGCGATCACCAACATCGCGGCCTGCCCATGTGCAAGATTTGAAAAGGGACGTGGTCTTTCTGTTTCATCTCTCTCGCTCTTGAAGGTGACGTATGCGAGAGAAGGGCGGACTCAGTCAGCACTGAACGTAGGTCAACAGGGAGACTCGCGAATATAACCGCCATTCCCTCTCAAAACTTCACCATAGCAACCGCTCCTTCTTCGCTCTCTATTGGCCTTCGACAACACCTATTCTCTCAACGCCCCACGCACTACTTCACCGTGTCTCTCCATGCCAAAGACTACCTTCCCTCAACTTCATCACGTACACAAACGAAAGGAGACTGTTCTTAACATGCGCCGCCACCCTGAAGGTGATGCATCAACCAGGGCAAAGACACTCGACCGCCAGGAACGTCTTCTTGCAGGGATGACGTTCAGTTGTCACCGTCTATCTGGGAGGCTTTTGGCACCCATTGGATGGATGTCCACGTCTCGCCGGAGTTTGTCACCGTAATACTTCGGAGGCCTTAGACCCTCTAGGTGGACTTGACCACCAGATGGGAGAACTTTGCAGCACTTGTTTCGCGGCTTTCATCTTGCGGAATGTTCGTGGGCCTACGATAACATCCACTCCAGCGAACCTGCGCAAATAAGATCTTGAACAACGTCACTTGCACGGATCCTACCACGGACGATACTCAATAGCCAAACGGGGGAGTTCCAATGTTCTCAGAGGAGTTAATCTTTCACAGGCTACCGCAAGGGAGTTTAAGATCCCACCAACAGGCGCAGGAAGAAAATCTGCAACGGGATCTAGTAGAAGCTCGCGTTTTATGTGTCAAAGCACTCTAGGGAACGCTCGTCAAGCGAGAAAGGAAGGCAGCCTAATGCTCGAGAAGACAACCAGGGGAGCGCGCTCTGTGGAGAAGTTGATGTCGATCGCCCCGCCGGTCAGCAGCACCCATTAGCATCTCCTATTGCATTCACTTCTGGGGATGAGCGCAACAAGCTCTCTTTGCCTGCGTCAAATCGCCAGAAAGAGAGGTCTCGCCTGTGGATCATCGAGGAGTGAAGATCATGGAGAGCCCTTCTGTCGTTGATGGATAACAGTTGACTGGTATTGGATGATGTTGTTCTGTGCGGAGATCGGAGATCAATGTAGCGGACACTATCAGCTGAAGCATCAACCAATTCCTCTCTAAAGGAGGAACTTGCTGATGCCTTTGCTGCTGGGTGCGACATCCGCTACATGAAGGCCTTGATATTTCAGACCGCGTGTGCCTCGCGCATCGACCGCGATTGAGTGTTACCTTGCTGGATATACATCCAGCAAGGACTGTAGCAAGCACTACATATACAGGTAGAGGGATCAGTGAGTCTGCCACATCAACAAACCCCTGGCCTTACTTGAATGAACAATGCGCCTGCGCATCAATGGTTGAGCGACGCCAGGAATCAATTCTCGCACCTAAACCGGAGCTGCCCTTGCGAGACGCAAACAAACCGCCAGATGAAGCGAGCGGCAGCACTTCGCAGGACGGGGCCCATGCTAAACCCGGTTTTAGTGGAAGAAACAACTGGATCTGGACATGGTCTCCTCAAGCCACATGCAAGAGCATGGATGCTTTGACGGGTTCGCTGAGCCTCGCTGTGCATCATCGATACGAGACAGAGATATTTCATACCGCGGGTCTCGGAAGGATTCCAAGACATCCCTCTTGATGGTGAGTGTCATGCCGTACATGCCTGCACATCTCCATTTCGTCGTTCAACATAGCTCACCATCAATCCCTTGCATTGACAGCATGTCATCACGTGGTTTACTGTACAACGGACATAGTGAGATTTCCACGCGGTCCTGATGTTCATGAAAGACCACACGTTTGCTGCGGGAGGTCTTGAGGAGACTACTCGTAGATTCTCAGGCCCGTGCGCTGAAGTGACCCCGCCCGCCCGTTTGAAAGAGACGCGTAGGGGTTCAACGATTAAGGGTCGCGCACGGTGGCAGTGCATTTACTAATTACCACTGTCGACACCCACTCGAACTTGTTCCTCACATATATACATCAACCCATATACAAGGTAATAGTCAGACCCGGCTGCCTACTGAGATCTGTGTTCCTCATAGCCCGTTAGCTGAACTCTGCGGTATCCACCATCTTTCAAATCCCGCGCAGCAGAAGCGACAATGACAACAGGAGCACAGAAACAAGCGAGGCGAGCACGCCTATGCAAAAAGATGCGGAGGACGATCGCCGGCCGGGCCGCGGTGAAGTCCTTACAACGCGAGCTCGAAAAACAACGAGCCAGATCCAAGCAAGCTTTGGAGCGGCACGTAGCACGCACCGCAGCTAGCACCACCACCACCCCGTTCCACATAGCCCCGTGCTCTGACGGTATCCACCATCTTTCAATACCGCGCAGTAGAACCAATACAATGACAACTACCGCTCAAAGAAAAGCGAAGAGAGAACGAATGTTCAAGAAAACGAAAGTCAGAACCGCGCTGCCGTTTTTGCGACGGAAGCTGCAGAAGGAACGAACGGCGTCAAAGCTAGCTTGGGAGCAACACCAAGCAGGCATCCCAACCGCAAACGCCACCACCACCACCACCACCACCACCAACCCCACCACAACCACTGCCACTTCCACGACTGGCGAGGGAGCTCCCCGTACGCCCACATCCTGTCATAAGCACCTCAGCCGACTTGCGTCAATATTGAAGGATAGAAGGAGTCAGCGACGCAACTACCAATATCCACATCCCCCAATCATGATTCACATCCACACCACTCAAACAATCATGGGCAAGAAAGGCCGGCGCTAAAGTCCGAGGCAGGGTCAAAGTATTCCGATGCCGCCCTGTCCACCGAGTCCCAAGCCGCCAACAGAGACGGCCGCGTCGCTGCCAAGAAAGAGAGGATCTCGAAAGACGGAACCGCGATCTAGAGGAACAACTCACGGCAATGACGGTAGAACTCCGAGCCCTCCAAGCCGCCGCCGGACCCTCAGCCTCCTTCTCCTCCTCCCAAGCCGCCAACAGAGACGGTCGCGTCGCGAAGAGGGACTTGAGCAAGCGCCAAGTTCTACGTGCGGCGGAGCAGGCGCGCAATATTTGGACGTGTAGTACCTCATCTCTTGCGCGGCTCCGAGCAGCTGGAGTATCAGCACCTCATCCTCACAAAGAGGGGCTTTACATGTTGCCGTCTACGGCCGAGCTGTGCACGCCTGAAAGCAAGAAGCCATGATGCCTTCTCTGGCTCAGTTTGGATCATTATCTGCAGGATACGTTCATTCAACTCCTCGAAGCGGGAGAGCGGCAGGTGGCGCATTGGGAACGAAGCTCGTGCCAAGTCATGTGGGATTGCCGATGAACTGGCGAGTTGCAAACGAGAATCCGACCACGGATCCCAATAGCAAGTCATCCGCCTCCAACCAACACCCTCGCAACCTGACCAGCGCGAACAAGGAAAGGAAGAACATCATAAAGAACCAGCGTACAAGCGAGAATGTACGCCGGTTGCCGGCATGTTCGCATTGATAGTGCAGTGAGTGCTCTACATGAGTGGAAATCGTGTTTCGAGGTGTCCTTCCGCCCACCCCTCGCCAACCTTTGTCTCTCATCCTTCGTCTGGACCACGAACCAACATCCTCCCCACCATCGTCACCACCCATCTCCACCCACCACACACCCACCACAATGGCCAAGTCGAACGCAAGCTTCAAATTCTCGGCTGCGGGCTTGTCGGCTGACGCCCAAGCCGCCAATCGCGACGGCCGCGTCGTACGGAATGACTTGTCGAGGCGGCAAGTCCTCCGGCGGTCCGTCCGCCTCGTCGTCGTCGTCGTCGTCGGCGTTCTCGTCCTCCTCCGACGCCGGGTCCAAGTACTCGGATGCCGCCTTGTTGACGGACTCCCAAGCCGCCAATCAAGACGGCCGCGTCGCACACATCACAACATAGGCCGAACAACTGAACCCGAAAACCTCATAACCGCATGGGATACTGGTGGAGATGGACGGGCACATCTTGTCATAAGCACCTCAGCATCGAGCACTGCCACAACCACAACCACAACCACAACCACAATCACCAGCCCCACAACCATTCCACATCATAGCTGCTCTACCGCCCTGTAGCCGCATCATAGCATGCACCACCTACGATGTACTGTACATACATGCGATTCCTTTTCTATTACATGATACAGTAGGATGCCATCGGGGAGGTTACGCGGTCAATAAATCTTTGTGGCCAGCAGAAGTCACCGGCCTGCTGCGAACGTCACCGTGGTTGACTGGGGGCCGGCCAGCCGCGACTAGTAGCCCAAACGCCGTCAATTTCGACGCGCCCGTCGTAACCTCCCCAACGGCATCCTACTGTATGTTGTAGGAAAGGAAGCAAATTCCACAGGAGCGGGGGAGCGTTGGAGCTACACCAGCCCATCCGAACGAAAGCACAAGTCTCAACTCATCTTAAGCTGCATGTATGCTGCCTCTATGCTACACTGTTTGCGACGAGCCGATGGTCGCGGGAACTAGGCGTGTCATACCGAGAGATGGCGTTCTTCCATGATACCTTTAGAGCCCAAACGCAATGGGACCTGAAACGTTACTGGGCCGCGCCGCAAATGGTGGTAAACGAAAAATGGTCGACACTGCACATACAGTATGCCGTGAGGCCGTGGAGTTGATTCCGCCCTGACGTTGAAAGTTGAATTGGACGTTCGCATGCTTGCAGCACCATTATGAGCCGATGCAGGCTGGAGAGGCAGGTAGAAGGTAACTTCGAGGAGACAACCATAGAGACCACCGTAGGAGTCCTCGATACGGGCAGTGTACTTCGGGTGGAGGACCGTTGGCTTGAATATTGCTCTCGGCGTCCTCGTGGAGGGTGTGTGCGGGAGTGGAAGGAGGGGGATACACAGCGCCCAACCAACCCTCCTGAAGGAGGAGGAGGAGGAGGAGGCGGCGGCAGACGATGATTTGGGGTCGCGACAAGTGAGGTTCTCCTTGTTCTTGTCGATCGCAGCGGCAGCGGCGGCTTTGAGGACTCGGATTTCTTCCCTCGTTGCGGCGAGTTAGCCGCGGAGGGTACGGTTCTCCCTGTCCACCTGACGGGTATTCCTTTTCCGGTTCTGGAGGGCGGGCGAGTCCTCGGCGGCTGTTCATTTCGACCCAGCGTCGCGGGACGGCTTGGTGTATTTGCGCTTGGTCGTTGTGGTGGGTGGAGACGGTGGGTAGAGACGGTGGGTGAAGATGTTGCAGAGCTTGTACTTGCAAAGCGGCTCCCCCGAAGCGAAGAAGAGGAGGAGGAGGGTCCGTGGGCAGACGGTGAGTTGGGGTCGCGACCAGTGCGGTTCTCCTTGTTCCTTTCGATCGCAGCGGCATCGATCCTCGTTGTTGGCTCCATATTGACGTCCACCGATGGAGTGGGACAGGGCGCACCGTCACTGGGCTCTGATCTGTCAGCCGATGAGTATAGTTGCGCCAAGAAAGATTCCCTAGCCATGTTGTTTTGGTGGTGCGTCGATAGGCACGGTCCTTCGGATTGAGGGAGGAAGCATTTCTGTCAATGTACTACTGTACGCTCTTTCGGAGATGACAGGCGGTTTCGCTTGTCGACCATGGCTGAACCTTCTCAGCGGGCGGTATGCGATCACCAAGGCAGCATTATCGACGAAAGAATCAGCGAGCGAGGGATTTGCAGGAACATCGATGGGATGTCTTGTCGTGTCTTGGGGATCTGTGGAGAGAGTTGCCGAACAAACGCAGCTTTTCTGACATCATGGAGATAGATGAATATAAATCTGGCAGGCTGCCACGTGACTCAGCAAAACTCTCCCTCGAATATGCGTCAAGTGATATGTGCGATGCGGTTGGTTTCCGTTCTTTTTGCATTCAAATGAATGTTACATATGTACAAAGGGAGACGACCAGATACGACGACGCAAGGACGATAGAAGGAAGGATATATAGAGGTCCAACTAGGATGAAGTACCATCTGTCTACAGCACGTTGATTTAGGGCCACATGTCCATCACACTTTGACAACAGGTCCCGAAAACGACGCAATGGAGTCGTTTCCATTGGTGAGATCGACAGCCATGACAGTGGGCTCTGGCTTTGGAGCCGCGACGAGCGGAGCCGGAGCGACGACAGTGTCGACGAGTAGCTGGTTGGATGCAATGGAGTCATTGCCCTTAGTTGCGGCGACGGGTATGACTGCGGTTTCAGTTGCAGCTGGAGGGCGCGAGATTGCAGTACTGCTCGGAGTGACTTCGACACCTGCTGGTGGAGATAATGAGAGATTCATCGAAAGGTCAGCAGATTAGCTTGCAGTCTCAAGATTCGAGCACAAAACGTTTTGAGCGATCACACATCGTCTCAACGGCGGACTATACCTGAGATATTGACGAGCGTCCCGGGAGGAAGAACAGGCGCGGCATAAACTGACGGGGCAAAGGTCAGCAAGACCAACACCCAAGCGATCGATGCAAGGAGAGCCCAGGCCCGGAAGCATTGTAGAATCGTGGGAAAGTTCGCCATGCTTGTCGTTTTTGAGGTCACGGCGGAGAGTATATTTGCTGAGAAAGGCTGGGCGCTCGGAGATGTATGAGGGGTCGTCCGTTGATCAACGTGTTGCTTTATGAGAGGCAGAGGAAAGTGGTTCTGGAGATGTCTATCGTTGAAGACGGTAAGCGACGAACTTGGTTGGAAAAGTTTGAAGGTCCTGCTGCGATGCTCAGCGGTTTTATATGCGCAAGGTGAAATGAAAATCAGGGCTTTTTTCGCTGCCCGGTATATGGCCTTGGATGGAATGTTCCTGCCATCTTGATTTTGACGACGAAGCATGTGAGAGCAGCTATAACTCGGATACTTCCCCCATTAATGATGCTATTATCCATCCACTCAATGCGGTCGTGGTCGTATATATGCAGACTGCGGCACGCGTTCGCTTGCAAAGGGGCTGCGGGGGAAAACAAGTGTTAGATTACCGGGAGCATTGACAGCAATTCGACAGCGCGCATTCAAATGTCCGCCCAATGACGGATTGGACGAGACAAAACAAAAGCGTACATGTGGATGGACAATACCTCAGGGAGTTCATGAGCGCAAGGACCATACACCAACTGATTCTGCTCACAATAACCGGCGGAATCTCGCTGGCGCGTGTACTGAGCAATCCGACTTGCGCAAGGCTTTCGGGAAATGCAGCGCCACCCACGCTGTGCCCGGAGTGTGTCCAATTTTGTTGTTTTGCTAACGGGACGGCAGGGTGAATTGATTCCAACGACACGCAAGAGCCACCCTATCTGGAGCCTGCAGACTTCAACGTATCGGAAGATACGCCAGATCCATGGAATCCAATATGTGGCGGTAGACGCAGCCGATCATCTTGCTACACGGCCCCGGTTGATTTCACCACAGGGTATCATTCTTCTAGGAAGGCAAACTTCTGAGACCTTCTCCGTCTATTTGAGCTTCCCTCTGATTATGTTGGCCATCACGATGTTGGATCCCGCAAACCGAGCTCAGATCACTCAAATGCCCAAAATGTCGCTCTTTCATCCCGGCGCCCGATCTTTCATGCTCAGCGCTGGTTGCCGTAGTGGAATGGACTGCTATATTAATAGACACCACACTGACCTCATTGATACGCTATCCCAGTCCGAGAGATGACCGGCAAGCATTCAAAAGCAGGCAGATGCTGTAAACACGTTGTCGCTCGAAGGCCCTGAATCGTCGTTGCAAACGAGAACGCCAACCACACGAAAGAGCGACCGGGGCTGCGTAGGGTTAGAAAGCGGGTACTTCGAACGCGAAGTGAGCAGGATTCATGCCCCCCCCCCCCCATGCCCCATTCAGCAGCAGCAGCAGCATCTCACTTAAACCGACGTCGCCGTTGCATTCCGAGGGACTTCCGCGAAGCTTCCAAGACCGTAGAGATGCTGCCGGCGCGAATTCCCAACACCCCTACGCCTCCCACAAAACACCAAAGGCGACGAGAGAAACAAGGCAAGGCGTTGCGGTAGGCAGGGGATATAGAAGTATATTGGGTAAAGAAGAAGAAGAAAAAGTAAAGCCGGCGCAGACTTCGCGCGCCTACTCCAAGTAGAAAAACTCAACAACAAATCATATACAGTACATGACTGGGGATATAAACTAGCTACTGAGTTAGGGTTATGATTGGGTTACTGTTGGGAGTTAGGGTTACGGCTAAGGTCCGGGAAAGGGGCAGCGTCTGCCGAGGGCCATATTGTAACTGTAGAGGGAGGACTCGACCGGGACCACTCCTATACACCGCAACATCCGTTGCCACGCCTGCTCCTGCTTCACCCAGCCTTCAGTCCGCTCAACCTACGGCCGCTCAACCCGCCGCCAGCCGCACCACATAGCTCATCAACCAGCCGAAGCAGGGAAAGGTGCAGAAGAAGGATGACACTAAGACATGTCTAGGTGTTCACCCTCAAAGGCGTGCGAGATCCTCACATGAAGCTGCGACGTCCACCGTTTGAGATGGGAACTCGTAATCGGCGAGCGGCTACGTTTTCATGGCGCGTTTGCGCAACACTCATGACGCTGGCAAAAGGGTTCGGACTTTGGAGCGGGGTCAACGTTTCGGCGGACCCAGCGAACAAACCCAACACGGAATGAAGGAGATGTGGTGGTGCCGAAATGCTGCGATCGGAAACGCCATCATGTTACGGATGATGTTGGCCGCTGTGTCTTTTGCAAAAGATGCGGTACACCATGCATATCTGGCTGCACTTACCGCACAACTATATCGCTCCGCACCCTGGGTATACCGAGTGTTTGCATATTCTGCCATACGCATTGCGGCTCAGATTGAGAGAAAGTAGAGATACCGAAAGTATCTCGGAATCATATGTAGATGTATGTATACATTATGTCAACATCAAAAGGCTAGGACAGATAATAACCATCGCAATGTGTTCTTGAAACTGGACCATTGGTTGCCCCCGGCCAAATCAGAGCCGAGTACTCACAGGCGTCGCCGCGGGAAGGCTGTACAGTAAGGGTTCCCGTCTACAAAAACAAAGAACAACATTGAGCACAACAACCGAGCACGAGGAGATATACCACGAGGTTCGATCTTGAGGCGCTAGCCACTTAACGACAATGACAATACTGCGATGATCGTCCTTGATGGGCGCTTTGCACCTGCGAGACAGAATGAGAAGTAATGAGCCCAACCAAACAACGCAGTCGAGGGCAGAAGCACGTACCAGTAAACTCAAGACAACCTGTCTTTGAGGAACACTCCAATCCTAACCCCAAGAGCCACTTATCGACGAAGGACACTGAGTCCTAGATACCAAGAACAGGACAGGGTTGTGACGTTTCGCTGGAGAATCGCAGGTAACTTGTTTGCCGACTTCTCTCCTCACCTTGGTCGGGGATGGGGAGCCCTCGGAAGTCAGGACTGCATGAGCACGCAGACGCGTGAATAAGACCACATTTTTTCATCAAAATGCATCTGCTAAACCCCAATGATTAGGCTGGCAGGTGAGGACAAGGCGTCAGTTCCAACTTGGGGATTGGCATCTCACCGGGGGTCGGTGACTTCTTCGCATTCCGTCGCGAAGCGCGTATGTGCTCGGCCCTCTGCCATCAACCTCCCCTACGCGTCGCTTATGTCAACCAGCGAGAGCCAAATGCGCGTATAGAAGACCCTCACAAACGATGCTGCTGATGCACTCTTGTTCACCGCCAGTATGGGGCTCCTTCACTAGCACCGCAGCATGGTGTGTTTGCGTTGTCGTCGTCTTCGTTCCCTTCCTTGGATTCATCACAACACCCACTGGCGGACATACCCTCAATGGTATTGAAGACCGGGATCTGGCAAGGAGCCAGCGCGAACGCAGCCTTGTGTGCCAGATAGCCGTATTTGCTGACGCGGGCGAGGCGAAGATTGACTTTACTGAGCAACATTGCGGAACTCGACACGCTGCTATGTTCCCGAGAAGTTCGGCAAATTTGGTCATTTAGAAGAAATGAAAGTCGTAACAAGCGGAAGGCGGAGCTTTTCTTTGACAGCTTGAAATTGGGTGCGTGTGGCAGAAGAAGACGAGGACGGGGACGCCGACGCAGAATATGTCAGAGACCGTTTTTTTCTGACTCACTCTTTGTTCGTGACGGCGTGATGTGCGGCCGGTGAAATCGACCCGATCATAGCACGAACGCTGAGTTGCTGAGACGCCTGCCATCCAGGCTCAACGCAGGAGCCGCAGCCTTATGTAGATGACATGGCGGCCCAGAGGTGTAAGGAGACTCGTCCCACGAGAAGTAGCAGTTCACCGATGTTTGTGTGGTCGCATAGCTCTGAGCCTGAGCGGCGGATAAGAAGCATCTCCGCCTCTGGTGTACCATGCGGATGATTTTGCAATGGCACACCCGGCGGCGGCATCTCAAATTGAGTCCGCGGCACTTGTCGAAGCATTGCTCCTCTTCTTTTCCTTTTCCGTTTCCATGTCCTTGGCTTCTTTCTCCCCGACCTTGAACATGTAGCGGCGAAGCCGTGCGTTCATATCCTCGCGGTATTGGAGATTCTTGGCGCTGCTCCTGTTCCTGTCATCGGGCGCAGCGTCCCGCTTCTGCCACAACCCCCACACCCTCTCCTTCGCCATCCCCTTCGCGCACAACCCCCACACCCTCTCCTTCACCATCTCCTTCCCCATCCCCTTCGCCATCATCCATGCTCTCCCGGTTTTCCCCATCATCCTCGCAGTTGCCACCGTCGTCGGAATCCCCGTTGTTGCCATCCTCCCCCTTATCCTCATCGCTTTCATAATCCTCCTCATCCTCGTCACCGCCACCAAGGGCTGTCCACGGATGAGCGCTCCCTGTCCACTCCGACCATTCGACCAGTTTTCTCTGCAGGACTGGCACTCCCAGATTCGCATTGCAAAGCTGCCTCTCATCTCATCGGATGTCAAATGGCGAAAGTCTCGCTGCCGGAATACAAACAGCGTGGAGGCCAAGTCCATCAGGGCACCGAGGGTCCAATGTCCCAGCTAGAGTGCCGGGCCCACCGCTGGTTCTCAGGCATTTTCAACAAGCTGTCAAGTGTGTCCCACGTTTCCCGGGCAGATGCTTTCATGCCAAAACCAACAACCCGAACAAATGGCACGCCGCAATCTAGTGAGGGTAAATTAGCACATGTCCAACTCTTGCATCAACTTTGCACAGAAACCCAAACTTACAATCGAGGACATCAGCTAAGAGCTCTGCCATGATATGCTGTCTTGCACAGATCAAAGCCAAAGGATGCCCAGACCCAATGACGGTGAAACCCAAAGCCCTCAAGTACAAAAAGTACAAAAGGATTAGCTCCTTGAACTCCGGTGCCACTTTGACATATCCAGTTCCTTGGGCAACATAGACAAAGTGCTTGAACGCTTCATCATCTCTGACTCGCTCCGGTGCATAGCAGACAAGTTCACACATAACCCCTCCAGCAAATCCTTCCAGTCTGACGACGTCAGACAGTCATGACAGCGTCATGGCCTGCGGTGGGCGGTGTCTCCATGCGGCTAGCTGGATGTGGTGCAAAAGCCCTGAAAACCAGGCCAACCATTCTGCATCACATACAGCTGGTCCAGAGGGTCCACCTAGGTGCCCGCTCCCATGATGAGGTAGTCGCATGGGGAGATTTCAGCGCGGAGTACCCGTCTGTCGCGAAATGCGGGGAGTATGGAGTGTGTTGATGGGAGTGTTGTTGTGAGTAGGAACTTAACACTCGCATCGAGGTATCTCGGCGGTGGTGGACTCCCTTTCCCACTCACCGCAGGGCAGCGATCTAGGCAGAAGCAGAGCACACTTGCTTTTGATGTGATGGTCTCGTAGTCGACAACGTTCGCCTTGACCAGACCGGCGTGTTTTTTTGATGCGTCTGCGAACTTGCCGCAAATGCGCTTTTGGAGTAGATTTTGGCAATGGAGGAGGAACCTTTGCTTATCGATTCATCGATCTCGCGCTGCGACTGGTTATCCAGTTTAATGAAGACGAGTTCCGACATATCGGGGTACTTCGGTGACAGCGCTCCTAATTGAAATCATCGAATTCCTGGGAACCGACCGACGACGTAAGCATGTCGGATGAATGGTAGGATGAAGCGACGGGTATGGTAATCCAGACGAGGTGGCGACCGTCGGCGTAATCCAGGTGCTTTCCCCCGTCACCAACCCTGCCCCTCGCCGATCGTATGCGGCCTTCACGGTACATATACATCGCCGGCGTACACTCATGTCCCATCCACTTGCTGAGCAGAGATCTCGGCCTTACTGGTTCAGATATGGTCGGCCGCCGAATCGCCGTCACCGTCGAAATCAGCTAAATCGTCGTCGGAGTTGCCAAAACATCGCCGCGCCATACTCCGCGCGCTCTTTGAACAACCACCAATCACTAACTTCCCTGAGTCCTCAATCGTAGTATCGATGTGAATCCGCGCGCAGTAACTGGCATGCAGCATTCCTCCCGATCGGTTCAATCCGTCGTCAGAACTCAACGGAACTGGGCCTTCCTCGCCTTCCCCGACTCCCAGCACCGAGTTCCACCGACTGTACATGGATATATAGTGCCTCGGATATCAGGCGTTTGTGTGCGGTCACCGACGGCTGTCACGACTACGCATACGATGGAGATCAAGTGTCCGGGGTATTTTTTTCTCTTCCGAAAGAATGCGTCAACACACGAATCGCACATCATGTGAGGGGTTTCCAATCACCCATCAATCACTGATGCGGTCCATCCGGTCCAGCAACCGGTTCACTGGTGATTCATGAATCCTCTCTGGATCCGACATGACTTTGCATTTGGCCTGAATCAAAGAAAAAAGCTTCGTCGACGGCCGTATCCTCGCCGGTAAATCTCCATGACCCGACTTTGACCGTTCCCGTCCTCGTGGCAAACCTCAACGTACGAAGGCGTTTGTTACCGCACAGTTGTCGGGAGGCGACCGTCTTCGATGCAGTCGAACGAATAGTGCTTGCGCGAAAAGCATGTTCAATGGAAGTGGTGGCTGGCTGGCGGTCGGATGCGCCTCTTACGAAGGGGCATCTCCAACGGGGCCAGTCCAACAACATCGGGTTCCTGTAGCAAGCGCCAGCCGGACGGAATTTTGGTCGTGGTCCCCTTGTTCCAGTCAACTACGGTGCGTGCGCCGAAGACTCTCCGGTTGGGGCGTCCAGCATCGCGACGAGCATTGTGGACTTGAGCGCACGCTCCAAAGGTTTGGTCGATCTCTCTCCTTTGTGCATCGCGCGCCACGAGTACCTTCGGTATGATGGCTGCTTTGCGACCACATGCACACCAATCTCTTGGAAATCGGCCATTTCCTTCGTATTGGTAATTTATTTGTCCTAGGAGACGTCGTCCGGCAAGCATTCTTCAAGTTTTCCTCCCCAGCGTCCTTGCATGCGCTAATCATCAAATCATTCGACCACCGCTCCAAAGGGAGCAGATGCCTCCGAGCCAAACTTTCCCGCAATGTAAAAAAAAGCCTATACTCGGGGCTGTACGATAAGCTGCTTTGATGGATTGAGACAAGTGAAGCGCTTAGCCACAGCGATGCTCAGGGCAATACTGATACATATAATAGGGGTTACTTACGCCAGGAACGCCAAGGCATTGTGAGACGACGGTAGAGAGAGACAGACCCCGAGTGCTACGACGACGACGACGGTGGTTATACTGAGGCCACCCAGAGGCGAACTGAGTTACGTAGTCTTTTAAGAGAAATGCATATACTGTATGTACGTAGTGCGTCCGTGAGAAAGAGTCGTGGTCATCGTTAATTGAGAGCGTGTCCTTCAGGGCCGCCCAACTTCCGCTACAGATTATGGGGGCGTGAATTTGAAGACACGGCCCATCCACGCTTGTCCAGAGCGAGCAGCTTGGGGAACAGCAGAGAACAACCACTCGTAATGGTGCATCGCATCTTAGAACCCTTGTCCTCCGCCTGGGAGAGCTTTGCGACTCGGATGTCGAAATGACCAGTCGAGGCAATCCTCGTCAGCCAGGAAAGCCCAGAGAGCCCAGAGAGTCTTCAACATTCACCAAAAGGAGGCGGCTGGGACGAAGCGATATCACGCATTCCATGTCCCAAACTCCGCCGCTTTGGCCCGACTACCGGTGGTGGGTCCCTTGGTGGACAGAAACCCAGACGAGACGACGGGCAAATGGGCAACGGCAACTACACTGCACGAACTGAACGAGGGGTTTACATCCAAGAGATTTGTGGTATCTATCAGCTCAAATACAGCCAGTCCAGGCAGCAGGATAGGGTATCAGGGAAAGAAAAAGAATCTAGAAGAGTACCGCCGCCGCCCACGCAGCACTAATGGCCAAACCAAGCGCCATACCCGCCGTCGTTTTCACCATTGCATCATTGGAAGAACCCGAAGAACCTGCACCGGCACTTCCGACAGTCCCACCCACACCAGCAGCAGCGCCCAGTCTGCCCACAAACCACCCCTTCTGCGGCCTCGTACAGAATCCAATAATGTTGGAAACCCTCCTCCGCCTCTCCCCAGTCACCGCCCTCCTCTCACACACACCCGGGTGATGCACCACCACCTCATCACACGTCTCACACCCCTGCCCACATCCCCGTTTCTCAACCCAGGTCCCGTCGTCATTGCACTTGATACTAGACGACGACGTAGCGTTCATAGGCCTGCAGGACCCGTCAGCCAGCACCGCGCGAGTCGAGATCCGCCCGTCGCCCATGATAGGGTGGGTGGCGCAGTCCGACTGCTCGTCCTCGATGAACCCGAAATACTGCGTGTCGATGAGATACCACAGCTTCCCGACGTCCGGGCGGTTCAGCACCGTATCCGGGAACGTGTTCACAGCCGGCGTGGCGTTGGGGGCGAGGCCCGCGAAAGTGGTCACCAGGCGCGACTCGGTCGTCGTGTTATGTCTCAAACACCCTTCTTTGAGGGTGTTGTCGCTGCATTTGAATGAATTCCCGTTGGCTTCGGGCGTGTACCCGCTGTCGCAGTCGACTAGCTGCGCGAGCGGCTCGCCGAGGAGCGGCTCCGTGGTGGTGAATGTGGTGATGTTGGTGAATTCGATGTATCCGGGCGGGAAGGTGGGGCTGCAGTCAGCGGTGGAAAGGAAGGTTTCGAAGCGGACCCATGTGTCGGCGTAGACGAGCGGGGTGCCCGCGGCTAGGGCGAAGAGGAGGGAGGTGCGCATTTGTTTTTGGGGTGGAGTGGTAGACGGAGTGACTACTGGGCTCGAACGGTCGTCTTTTGGCCCTGTGCTGGTCTTATGCGTTTCTCGATGCTCTTCCCTAATCCCCAGGCGTCCATCGTTGTGAGCTTCTCCAAAAGACGCCAACAGCAGCGCCATGTCAAGTCAGGATCTATGTCACATCCGGGGCGGAATTGTGGGCGTCGGGCGTTGGTAAATCCACAAGCGTTAAGTTTGCACTGTCACTTTCCTGTCAATCACACTGACGCCGCGACGCGAATCGGTGAACTCAAACCTCGGGCGCCAACTTCCGCCAAGGCACCCAAAAACCCAAATCGATGTTTATCACAAAATGAACAATCGCAGCAATGCCTGAGACCTGTGTCCGTACCCGTGGTAGAGCTGGAAAACCACACTGAGTTCTGAGACCTCTTGGACCTGTATGGTATACAGCACATCCAACCGACGAACGCACTTGAATCCCAAACCAAGACCGAGCGCGATGTGGGTTACCTCACAACGCGAAGATGGAAGGAAGCAGAGAAGGACTTGCGCCGTATCCAAAGGGTTCAATGGGCGTTGATGACCATTCGTTGTGCGTGCATAGCTCATGGCCGTGGTGATGGGAGTCATCCATAGTTGCCTGTGAAGAATATCCCGAGAAAAGAGAAATGTATGCTAGTTGCTATTTGTTGAATTGTATTGGAGTTGCCCTTGACGCTTTGCAGATGCCCTTCGTCTGCCAGCGAACATATTTGTAAAGAAAAACGGTTTGCATATTCCTCATGATGCTGAGGGCCGCGGCAATAAACGCTGTCCAGGCGGCGCCATGCAAGGTTGGTGGGCACTAGACGCTACCATGGGCAACAGAATAGTAATTTGACAGTTTATACTCCGAAACAGCATATTGGTGCGTTCCTACTAAGGTTAAACACTTCACTCCACACGCCGATATGGTTGGCTCGGGGACGTGCGAACAATTGACAAGATTTCGACAGCACGTCTTCGAAGCTTTTTCACTCAGGGCCCGAAAATCTTTTGCCCATCGCCCAGCCCTGAGATGGGTGGAGCGAGCTTGAGAAAGATGATGGCCCAAGGCTTCAACCGAGCTCCAACCGGGATCTACAGTATATAGCCATTTCGGCATCCTGATTCATCGTTAAGAGCGCGATATGTAGCGCTTGACCGCGCGCTTTTGAGAAGGAAGGTTGTTGAACAGGAAGGGGAATAATCTGAAGGATGGTCGGGGCGAGCTTCCGGGCGAGCTTCCGGGCGAGCAGCAACAGTCAAAGCAAAGACCTACCCAACATTTAGCAAATGCCCTCAAAAAATGGGACCTCCCATTGCAAAAATGGACCTACGCAATATGCGCAAAACAATTTCCCCCGCGGGGAATCGAACCCCGGCCATCACGGTGAGAGCGTGAGATCCTAACCACTGGACCACGAAGGATTTGCTTGTTTGGGTTTGATTTTAGTATTATATGACGTATAAGAGTTGCGCACGTTTGGCATGCTGTACAGTTAGGGGCTTCGCGCGGCGTGCTCACATCCTGGTTGCCTTTGCTTTTACACGGAGTCCGGACCTGCTCCTTTTTCCACACTCGCAATTTCACACTTCCGCCCCAACGACGTCTACACTCACCCCCCCGCCGTCACACCACCCGCCACCCTCTCACAATGTCAACAACCCAACACCCCCCGCCAATCCACCTTCCTCCAGGCTCATTCACCCTCCACCTCGTAGTAGACTCCCGTGAAGTCAAATTCAAGAACCAACGGCAGCATATTCAGGAGCAGCTAACCATGCATGGCGTGAACGTACTGACGAGGAGTCTGAATGTGGGCGATTTCATCTGGGTGGCCCGAGGGGGGAGGAATCTGAGGAGGGAGGATGACGTTGATGGGGGTGAGTAGACGCGTGAGCCGAGCGCATGTGTTATCAAGCGCGAGCGAGGGATGCTGGAGGGTCCGAGCCATAGCGAGGAATGCGGAGGCGGCGAGAATGCTTGAGGATGGCATCTCAAACACACCGCCCAACATCCTCGTCGCGGGCGGAGCAAGCAGGGTATCGTTTTCATCCCCGTCAACTACGGATCATCCCTCATACGCGGCGTTCTTCCCATCGTTCACTCAAAGACACACCAGAGATAGTGCTACCGTACGTCATCGAGCGCAAAACAACGGACGACCTCGTCGCAAGCATCAAAGACTCACGGTTCAAAGACCAAAAGCTGCGGTTAAAGACCTGCGGGTTACCATCCCCGATTTATCTGATTGAGCGGTCACCGAGTATGGTTCGGGCGCTGGAGTTTGGGATGACGGCAATCCGTACGGCCATGACACAGGTGCAGGTCATCAATGGGTTCTTTCTGAAACAGACCGGGGGGTTGGATGAGACTGTGCAATACTTTGTGAGGTTGACGAGGAGGTTGGAGAAGGCCCTTTTGGTATGTCTCCATTTGGAGGGGGTATACGCATACGGTATACTTACAGCACTCCCTCACACGCACACATACACACACAGGACAAAGACCTCTACGCCGTCCCCCCATCTATAACAACAAAAGACGCCCTCCAATCCTATTTCACAACCCACCCTCACACTCCCCGCCTCCACCTGACCTTCGCCACCTACCAATCCCTCAACACAAAATCCACCTCCTACCGCCTCCAATCCATCTGGATCCGCCAACTCATGACCATCAAGGGCGTCTCGGGTGAAAAAGCCGCCGCGCTTGCAAAGACGTATCCGACCATGCGCAGTCTGGTCAAGGCGTTGAAGGGAAAGACGGAGAGGGATAGGGAGGAGTTGGTGAGGGCAGCGGTTCCTGTCAGTGGGAGGAAGAGTATTGGGCAGGCGTTGGCGAGGAAGATTTTGGCGGTTATTGCGGCGGATGTTTATACTTAGTGCTTACTTTTATGTACTCCACGTAGTCCGAGACATTTTTTTGGGAAGGCGTAATGCTTAAATGTATATATCCCGGTTGTGTGTACTCTATCGAATTGCGTAGCATAAATACAGATAGCTCGGCGGAGGAGCTCA
Source organism: Fimicolochytrium jonesii (assembly GCF_025526975.1). Classification (NCBI taxonomy): domain Eukaryota; kingdom Fungi; phylum Chytridiomycota; class Chytridiomycetes; order Spizellomycetales; family Powellomycetaceae; genus Fimicolochytrium; species Fimicolochytrium jonesii. Next base: position 541,185 of record NW_026515686.1, read on the forward strand.
CGCATGCGACAGGTACAAGGTTGCTGATCCGCTGTTCACTCGTGAAACACCCCCAGCGCTCGAAATCCCAACCCTCCTCTCCCACCGCCCAACCTCTCCATGACCCACCGCCCAGACTCCGCACCTCACTTCGTTCGCACTCAAAATCCCCTTATTTACTCCTCTTCGCCAAAGAATTCGCCTTAATCTTCATCTTCGTCACCACCCTCAAATAATCCATACTCAATTTCTCCTCCTCCGTCCACTCCTTCTTCGGCGGGTCCAGCAGCCTCCACACCCACGCGGGGTACTCGTTGTCCGGTAACGCCACGGGGTCCGCTTTGCCTGCGAATATGTTGAGTCCTTTCATGACGGTGCCGGGGGGGCAGGAGGAGGGTTCGAGGGGGCCGACGTAGGGCGCGGTTTCGGAGGTGGAGTTGGTAGGGGTGGAGTCAGAGGTGGAGGAGGGTGGAGAGGAGGTTGCGGTTGCGGCTGTTAGGCAAAGGCAAGAAAAGGAAGGTGAGTATTGAAGCATCACAGACACCCATAGCAAAGGACGGTTCACACACCTGGACTCGCAACACGAACGGACGCTCCGAATGCTCTCGTTTGTGATGGGATGCTACACCGTGCCACTACATTCCGTTGACATTGTTGTTGGGAGGCTGTGCGTGCTATGCAGCGGAAGGTCGTCGTTGTTGAGTGGTGCATTTTGTGGGTGGTTGTTGGAAGTTGGGATTAGGCGTGGTTGGGTGGGTTGAGACTGTGAGGTTGGGAGTCCAGAGTCGGTAAGTTGAAGCTCGCCAGTTGCTGATCGTTCCCCACAGTACTGGTGCTGCAGCGAGTGAGTGAGAGGTTCCCTTTATGCTCCTAATGGACGATGGAATTGCGGGATGGGGACTTGCTTGCCGGACTGTCTCGAGCCGCGAGGGAGAAGGGGACGGATGTGGCGCAGCACTAGGACAGAGCGACAGAGCGAATTCCCACTGCAACCCAGACTGCAACCACTGCAACGACGGTACTCCCCACTCCGGGCATCAACAAGTCCGACACTGAACGTACAGGAAAGCTGCACAACAAGCATACAGCAGGTCCAGCCTCACTCACTCTCATCCACGTAGCAGCCATCCGCTTAACCGGCCCAACGTACATAAAAATATGCCAATCGACTTCTCCCTTACCTATCCGGACTTCTCGCAAGTTCGACATATGCAGCGGGATGTGACGATAGTGTTTACGCCGGTGTTGGAGGAGGTTGGGAATGATTGCTGGACGGGGGATGTTTATGTTGCTGAAAGGTGAGTATTGGGGTGGGATGCAAGGTGCGTGCGACGATGGGTGCTACTTGATCGCGTACTAGGTATGAGAATCTAACACCACCGTTCCCCCACCCGGCCAGCCAACTAATACTCCACGACCCAGACGACGCCCTCATAATCTCCATCGACTACCCCTCCATCGGCATCCACGCTGTCTCGCGGCACGGCGACGACGTCATCAAACTCCCACATATCTACGCAGAACTTGATGCGAGTGTTGCGGTGGATTCGGTGCGGATGGGTGAGGATAGGGTTGATGTGGGAGAGATGACAGTGAGGGAGATGAGGATTGTAGTCGAGGATGGGGATGCATGTGAGTACTGCACGCGCAGAGGTGCAGAGTCTTGTCGGGACCTGATACTCACACCACTCTATCCCGATTCTGTCATCAGTGGACGTCCTCTACCAATTCATCTCCAACTGTGCATCCCTCCACCCCGACCCCATCTCCGAAGACGCCGACATCTCCTCGAACGAAGACGATGAGAACGAATGGTACACGACACCCGAACAAATGGAGAACCTCACCGCCGAGCAACAGAAAGCGCTGGATCATTTCGCTGCGGTGTTTACGGGGCCGTATCCGGATGCGGTGGTAGAGGGGCAGTTTGACGATGCTATGGAGGATATGTAGCGGTGATATCGGTCTCGGGGGGCATTTGGTCATGTGAGGAGTTGCAGCGGACGGTACGGCGCGCACGCGCAACGCTGGCAAGTTTCCAAGTGCTGGAAGTCAGACTGTCATCATGGGAACCGCCGCATCGCCTCAAGGATCGGGATTTCAGTCAATATTATAAACGACTGACGATATGAGAGAGTCGGCGTAAGGATGCGCGGCGGGAGTCTGTGTCGTGCACCTCGAATATCTGCGTGAGGGGATTCGCACACAGGGATTTGGAAACTCATTCTTCCATCTCGGCAGTGCACCACTACCTGTTATTAAGAACAGGGTTCAGCAGTCATGGATGACGGGTATGCCGATTCGGGAAACGCATGTGGGCGGATGAGACTTCGCGGCCAAGCGGGGCGCATAGCCTCGCAAAGAATGACGGAGGGAGAAGGGAAATACCCTGCCGTCGGGTCAGAAGAGGCGTTGAAGACATCATAGGTGTTGGAAGGCTTCCTTGAGACGACTTGCAAGCGACGTGTGCGATAGCAAACATCACCACTATTATCCCATAGCGTTCATCATTGAAGTCAGCCCTATGTCGATCGGATGTGTGCAAAAGCAACGTCTTCTCCGCGAAGAAATAGGGCCTTTTGTGGGATCCCAGGGAGACTTGAAATTCCAAACCATTTCAACGCAATTGGATGGCTTCTGGCGATTCATGGACGGGGGAATTTGGAGATCCGAGTGGTATGCAGGAGGTTCGGCGGGATGCTTAGTTCCGGAAGTTTTGCGTTGTCTGGGTATCCCATGGTGTGCAGACGCCGGAAACTGTGTCGGAAGGCTTGCCGATTTTTTGGCAAATTGAGCATGTTTCTGTGTGCAATCCCAGCGCACATTTTCAGAAAGTGGGAGCTACCCCACCGTGCGATCGATCGAGTCGATTCTTCCTTGAATTCTGTACGATTAATGCATCCCAGATGGTTAAGTCCAATCTCTCCCGAAAAGACGCACGCAGAAACAAATAACGAAAAACAGAAGCCGCAATGAACTGCGTAGAAAGGGCAGGATAAATTCTCATTTATAGCAAATCCAAACACAAAGACATCTCCAAAAAGCCGAAAGAACACGCGAAGGGGCGAAAAGTGATGAGGGTCGGCGATGCTCCGGTATCCCGTCCCAATCTGCTCGCTCGGTGAGAAACAAAAGAGTCTCTTGGGATATGGACATTCGGTGCAATGCAAGGGATGGGTGCAGGTGGTTGATGGGATGCTGGGGACGACTTGCGACTCCTGCGATGATGCGAGCGCGAACGATGTAGGATTGATGGGGTGTCGTGACTTAACGGTGCATGAGTGATGAACGCTCGCCGCCCTGTGAGAATGAACGAGTAAGGGAAAGAAGATCAGCAAACGCATCCGCGCAAGGCAGATAACGAATCTCTCCGTCCTCAACTCACCACCTCAGGCATCCTTTGCGGCGCCGCGCCTGCATTCTGCTGCGGCTGATTCCACGACAAATACGTATGATCGCCCAACTTCCTCGGCTTGATCATATGCCTAAACAAAAACACCAGTCCCAAGATCCACGAAATGACTCCCACAGCGATATACGCCGACCCCAAGAACGGGTTCTTCCCGCCCAACAGCGACACAGTCGACAGCACGATCGCTTTACGGCCGCCAAACTTCTGCACCCCGAATGTATCCCTGATGGTGATGCGCCACACTCCCGGCATCAGCGCGGTGTTTTCGTTGCGGCCCCAGAGTTTACGGAAGGTCGGGAGCGCGGCGGTGCGCATCCAGACTTGGAAACGTTCCCAGGTGTTGATGTTGGGGATCGTGTCGCGGGTGTAGCCGTGGGCGTATTTTTCGGGCCAGGCTTCAGCCCAGAAGGGGGGTGGGATCAGTGTGCGGAGGAGCTCGTCGTCGGGTTTGTCGAGCCAGGTGGATTGTTTGAAGCGGTCTTTGTCCGAGGGCCAGCTGATGCCGTTTTCGGTGAAGGTGTAGTCGACGTAGGTGCCGCCAGAGGGTTGCGCCGCAGAGATGGACGTCAGGTTTGATATTTCGTCTGAGAGAAATAATTTGATTGTGAATGAGCATTCGCTGCGAGATGCGTCACATGGTGCATCGAGTAATGGGACACACCAGAAAACATGGAATTGGCAATCAATCCACATGGATAGTACTGAGCATTCGGGCTAACAGCCACATCCTGTCCATTAATCCTCACAGTCGTTCCCTGCGGTGGGGTCTTCAACGGGTCACATAAATCCAGCCCTTTCCCCGATGGCGTAGTCTGCGATCCCTTCAACTGTTCAGCATCGAAGGATTTGACGTATCGGCGGTGGTTCTGGTAGAAGTTGGTGAGGCGGTAGTACATGAATACCGGTGGGTTGAAGGCTTCGTCGACCTTGAAGTCGATCGTGCAGGTTTTGTTGGCGGCGTTCCAGGACCAGTTGGTGATGGGTGCGGAGGGGGTACCGCCGGATTGGCAGTCTGTGTAGTCGAACATTAATTCCTTGACCTACAAAAATAAACGAGATAGTGAGACAACCATCAACCCATCAACCACCATCACCCATCAGCAAGCACGATGCGTGTGTAAAAGAACGACCGTTCGCTGTCAGTCACCCTCAAGAACGATGTGAGGGGATTATTGCGCCTTTGGCGCAATGAGAACTCGCTCCGCCCACGCTTCGCTGTCGCTTGCAAAGGCGTTTGCGATGGTCGCGCTCGCTATCGCTGGGCTTCCATCGCAAACCAGAAGGCGTTCGCTCTGGTCGACCTATCGGTCTCCCAGACCGAACCAACCCGGCTCGCTTCCTTCGCGGTTCCCATTCCCACGGCCATCCCATCCCATCCCGTTCCACCTCATCCCCGTTCGAAAACGAACCTTCTCACTCGCAATATAGAGGCCGATCCCCAAGGGCACAAAGATGGCTCCGACCAAGAAAAACGTTGGCAGGACCGTCTTTGGGGTAAGAATAGGCTGCCATGCCTTCAGACGTTGTTGTTTGAACGCGGTGTCTGGTGTGGGAAATGAGGATTTCGGTTAGACGTCTGATTTCCATAGGCGGAGCGCATACTTTCGCAATAGGTCGTTTGCGCAAGATAGTACGTACTAGCCGGCTTTTTCGACTTTACTGAGTCAGACATGATTGTGAAGTTGGTGTGGGTGATTTGGGGTAGCTTTTCGTTGAAGGTTGAAAGACCTGTTTTTATCGACCACGCCGACAATGACGATTCAGCTCCTTTTTCTTCGAGCACAAGCACCTGCTGCTGTTTCCGTCTACGGGTCTATTTGAGAGAGCGGGTTTAGTGTAAGTTACAAGGTCCATTCCTCAACGCTAAACATCTATACAAGACGGTCGTACCTGCAGCAAACAAGACGCCAGCCACAACGGAATATGAGCCACTGCTCAGAAGAAGCGCTGTGCTGAGGATATGTAGGCCTAAGGGAAACGGTGCGACTTCCCAAGACCAAATGCGAGACTTCGAAGACTGCGGTTGTCGAGAGCAGAGCGAGGCGTCGTCCCTCCAAAGAAGCGGCCATTATGACTTACGTGATGGCTTGGCCGGCTCGCTATTTATTTCTCCGGCTTAGAGGATCACGTGCGCATGAGGGCGGTTAAAGTTGGGACTCTCCGTGAAGCTCCGAGAAGGGGGACTCATCTCCCAGATCGACCTATGACGGACGTGCCTCTTTTGGCCAGCACGAGTCCAGTGCGCTTCCCGCTCACATCGTCAAGAACATCCCCTCTCGCCAAAGAAGCTACTCTCGCAAATATCCTCTCGCCAAAGAAGCTACTCTCGAAAATATCCAGTCAAATCAATAGTATATGCACAAAAACAAATAACAGAACAAAAAGAGAGAGCGGAAAGTAGAGGAAGTATGACCACCCTCTGTTAAAAAAGGAGTAAGACATGACTGTACTACGACGAGGAAACTAAGAGACTACGACCAAAGGAGCGTTGTTGATGCCGAATGGGGAGTGGGGTAGCGGACATGCGATGTGGGGTGGGTAGTACATGAGAGGGCAAGGGGAGTGTCCGTATGCGATGATGGTATGGGATGAGGGAATCTACAACTTGTCGTAGTAACGGTCAAGCGGCGGGATCTCGGGGGTGAGACCTTTACGTTTCCTGATACCCATGACGAGATCTTGCGTCTTTCCAGGCTCGAGCGGGGATCCGCCCATGACTTGCCAGTGGTCGAACACACACTGGGGGAAAGCTTGGCCTCCGGTTCCGGCACGCAGATCGGCGGTGAAGCCGAAGGATTCCATGATGGGGAGGTACGCCTTGATGTTGTACAGAGGCGTGCCGGGACGCTGCTCTTCCGCAAAGACGTGACCACGACGCCTGTTAAGGACACCGTAGATACCGCCCATGGCGGCCTCGGGACATTGGATCTCGCAGAGGAAGACGGGCTCCATGACGGCGGGGTCGGCGGTAAGCATGGCGGCGTAGCAGACACGACGGCAAGTGGGGATCAGCTGACCTCCACCACGGTGAATGGCGTCAGCGTGGAGGACAACATCGAGGATGTTGAAGCGAATGGCACGCATGTGCTCCTCGGCAAGACATCCTTCCTTGGTCGCCCATTGGAAAGCGGCGATGCAGGAGTCCTTGATTTCGTTCAAGTACTGCACACCCTTGGTAGTGTCGACAAGCAAGTTGGCGCCAGAGACGTCGGGACCGAAACACCAGATCTTACGGGCATCAGTGACATCCCACTCGTAGTCCTCGGCAAGGATACGCGCACGGGCTTTGAAATCGTCCTTGGGGGAAACACGGCCGCTCTCGATGTCCTTGGCAAGCTCCTCAACCATGGGCTGAGCCTTCATGAAGATACGGTTGTGCTTGTTGGGGGACTTGGAGAGGGCGACGATGCTGGACTCGGCTTGGACGGTCTCACGAAGCTGGACAACGGGGTCTCCAGTCTTGAGGGGCACACCGGCGTGGTCCTCCTCAAGATCCTTCAGGCAAATTTCCAAGTGCAACTCACCGGCACCAGCGACGATGTGCTCACCGGACTCGGAGGTGTAGGTCAACACACAGGGGTCGGACTTGGAGAGACGCTTGAGACCTTCGACGAGCTTGGGCAGATCGGCGGCGTTCTTGCACTCGACGGCGACCGTGACGACGGGGGAGACGGAGAACTTCATGACCTTCAAGTTGTGGGCGGTCTCGGAGGTGGTGATGGTTCCAGACTTGAGCAAGAACTGGTCGATACCGACAAGACCGATGATGTTACCGGCGGGGCAGTCGTCGATGGACTCGACGTAACGACCCATCATGAGCACGACACGCTGAACGGACTTGACGAACAAGTCCTCCTTCTTGCCAGGAACGAAGTTGGGACCCTGGATGCGGACCTTGAGACCGGCACGGACGGTTCCGGAGAAGACACGACCGAAAGCGTAGAAACGACCCTTGTCGGACGTGGGCACCATCTTGGAAACGTACAACATGAGGGGACCAGCGGGGTCACAGTCACGAATAGCGACAGCGCACTCGTCGTCCAGGGGACCCTCGTAAAGGGTGTCGTAACGGTACTTTTGGGCGGTGAAGGGAGAGGGAAGGTGGATAACGATCATTTCAAGTAGAGCGTCACCGGCGGGCAAGAACTTCTTCATGACGGTCTTGAGGAGAGCCTTGCCCTCGAGCTCCTTCTCGTCGGGCTTCAAAACGATCTCGAGCTTCTCGAGCATCTTTGCGGTCTCGTCCTTCTTGAAGTTCATGATGGCGTCAAACACACGGAAGATGGGGTCCAAAACGAACAAGTTGAAGGCACGCTCGATCGACTTGCCCTCAGCATCGGTACCCTTAGTAGACCACTTCTTGGTCTTGGGGTTGAAGTAGTTCTCTCCCCAGAGACGGGTCATCATCTTCTCCTTGTCAACACCGAACTTCTTGGCGTAACGCTGAGCGAACTGACGGAGGGTGAAGGCCCAACCGTGAAGACCGGAACCGAAAGCGACGGTACCCTTCTCGGGGTACACCTGGACGTCACCGAGGGACTTGTCAATGTACGTCGCGATAACTACGTTGACGGACTCGATGGTACGGGAGAAGGTCTAAAGAGATTGGATGGTGTGAGTTTGGATATCATAAGGAAGCATTATTCAAATCACCAAAAATCGCACCTGGTAAAGATCCTCCTTGGTGAGCTGGAGCTCAAGAAGCGCACGGTCGACCTTGTTGATGACAACGACGGGCTTGATACGCTCACCGAGCGCCTGACGAAGGACGGTCTCGGTTTGCACACACACACCCTCGATGGTGTCGACGACGACAAGAGCACCGTCAGTGACACGGAGGGCGGCGGTGACCTCGGAAGAGAAGTCAACGTGTCCGGGCGAGTCGATCAAGTTGATCAAGAAACCGGGTCCTACCGAAAATTAAAAAACCGGGTTAGTTCCCGCACCGAGAAAAGTCCGTGGGAAAAAACTGAGCGTGGGAAAATTGCGATGCATGAAGAGTAAAAATTCGGCGAAGCGTAGCGAAGCGGATGTCGGTTAGGCTGGTTAGATGAGAGGCGTCGCGCGCAACTGCCGCAACGTGGTGTTGGCCTCGCTCCCAACAGATTGGGGTCGCGCTCGTTACCGCTCGCGAAGGCGTTCCTTATCCCTCGGGCTCCCACACCAAACCAAAACCTCGCTACGTTCGGGCTCGCTTCGCCTTCGCCTCACTACGCTCCCTTCTCACTCCGTTAGCGACGCGTTACTCACCATCGGTGGTCTGCTTGACGTCAGAAAGGTCCTCAGCGGGCATTTCGAAGTACATGGAGATGGCGGTAGACTTGATAGTGATACCACGGTCCTGTTCATCCTGCCTTGTGTCGGTGTAACGAGCGTCACCGGCCTTGGCGGAAGCGATAATACCAGCTTTCGAGACGAGGGAGTCTGTGAGCGTGGACTTTCCGTGGTCGACGTGGGCAATCACGGACATGTTACGGATGTTCACCCGCTTGTCCATGAGACCACGGATCTGATTGTGGGTAAAAGATGGGATGCGTTAGCATCCTAGCATCTGTTGACCGAGTCCCTTCAATCCCATCTCCATTCCCGGTCGAGAACGCTCCTCGTCATCCCTTTCCCACAATCCCATTTCACTGCCGAATTGTCGCCCGTCGCCCAAGCTTCCCACAACCCGCCATTCGCCCTCCTCAATTTACCTCATCGATCGAGAAGTTAACCTATCATAGCAAAGAGAAAAGAAACGCAGAGTGAGTGTCAGTGTCGAAGTCATCGTGGGAAATTGTGATGTAGCCATCCCGCCATTCCGTGATCACTGCTCCCTCCTCGAATTCGCCGAATGGATGGATGGATGGACTTGTAGCGTGGAAGAGATGTACGTACCATCTTGAAGACTCTTCCTTGTTACAGGGGGGATGTCAGATGGATGGTTTGGATGGATGGATGGATGGCTCTATCCTTCCTACAGCGCTAAAGGGGCCGAGCAACGAAGTGTTCGCAGGGCGTCCTTATACAAAACGGGCGGTGGGGCAGGACGCGGATCAACCGGGATATTTAATTTCGCTGTCTTACTAATAAAGGACTTAACGAGGATAAGTGGGCGATCGCTTCATTTGTGCAAGCGCATGTGGTGCTTTTGTGGGGTTCAGAGCGCGTTCTTATACTGTACCAGCACGCCAATGGGTTGGGGTTGGGTTAACGCGATAGGGCTATACAGCGGCGCAGAAACTGGCTCTCGAAAGAACATTGCTGGCTGAGGTGCATGGCGGAAGGCACTCATGTGTAGGCTGGATTGCTGGCCAGGTAGAGGCCAGATGGTTCCAGCATGTCCGCCCAACTCTCATTTGGTTAGAAATCAGGGGCGACCGCGGACAGTGTCGTGCTAAACATTCTGCAAATCTCGATACTCCCGTCCGTAAGTAATCTGCCTAACAAAAGCTAATTATCCTGTCTCGCTCTATATTCGAAAGAGCGGCATTCTTGGTCTCATCGCCGAAGCTCACGGTGGCGGAAGGGGCGATGCTGATTATTGATTGCCGGCGAGCAAAGGCGAGCCTGTCCACGTAACCAGATTTGGGCGCGGCATTTATTGCAGGAAGTGAACCATTCCAGCACACGCCACTGTTAGTTGAAGGGATCGCATCACGCCGTCAAGCCCAAGCTGATGTCAAGCAGTGTGATCTGATCGTAGGAAGAAGTGTCCAAGAAAACCGCACTTGAGCGAAATGTCCAGCAGCGGTGCTTGATTTCAACCAAAGGTGCAGCCATCTCTCGGAGAAATCAAAAAGCTTGCGCTCTCACATGAATGATGGACGTGAGCATGCGTCAATGAGTGTGTGCTAGTTTTCTCACCGATCCACATCGGCCGGAGATGAGGACGAGTGATGCCATTGCGCCAGTCACTGGTTCTCCACTTGATATGAATTCATTCTGGAGGCAGCATCCCTTTGCATGCCCAGTACATGTTACACTTGATACGACTTGTATCGAAGCATATGCTGCCATCTACTGCTTCTCTATACATATGAAGGAGGAAATGCAAATGTATATAAACCGCCCACGTGACCGCCTGCCATATTCAAATCGCTCACACGGACCGTCACTTCGCAATTGTCTATGCTGCACGACACAATCCCGCATCGCTCGTAAACTGTCAAGGGCACACAATCACTTGCGTCGCCCTCAGCACGGCAAGTTTACTTATCCTGTGATCTCACTTTGAGTCTGGTGAGATTTCAGTAAGGTACGTACAAGGGGGAGGGAACTGCTGTGATATGCGCGGTTGGCCGAACTTGAGAGAGTAGGAGAGAAGTGGAGGCGCCGACGTTCGGATTTTGGCCGGAGCAGGGATATAGGGACTGTTCGGTTCGTTCGTTGGGCGGAAGAGGAAGAGGAGAGAGGAACGACCTTCCTGTGGACTTGGATGTCAGGCTCCAAATTTCGGAGCGGGGATGGGAATTCTGCCCAGTGTTACGGTGTCATTGAACCCCTTTCGTTCCCGTTATCTACCAAACAGACCCTTAGCACACACCACCTCGACCCCACCCACCTTCACAACCACCACCCCAGTCCACCCCTCACACCCTCACATCAGCAAAAATGCTATCCCTCTTCCCCGAATCAGAGGTCGCAAACAAGATCGCCGCGCGGCCAGACTGGGAACGGACGCTCGGATACGCGGGATGGGCCGCAATGGGTGTCTTTACGCAGGCGTTTGCCCTGGCGTTGCAGCATCGGCCTGTGCTTGAACGTATGTATTGACTTGGGGTGGGGCGATGTGGAAGAGGCGGTTGTGGGACTGGGAGGGCTGGATTTGCAGAAGAGACTTCGAGCGGTAGTGATTGCGTCGATCCGCGAGCGAAGCGGAGGGCGAGCAGAGAGCGTACTTGATCACGGCCAATGCGCATCTATCATGTGCTTTGGTCCAGCGGCAAGCAAGCGGTTTATACTGTCAAAGACGCAACTCCTGCTTCATGCCACCAACCCCTACGACTCGCTCTACGCCAATCGTACTCAGCATCAATCAACCAAAACTAACCCATCCTCCCATCCGCCAGGACCCTACAAACACGTCCTCTTCGCCGGCGCCTTCGTCGGCCTGGGGTACGCCTTGAACACGTTCCAGGACACGCAACTGCACCGTCTGGAGCAGAAACGCGATCGGCTGGTCAGGAGGCGGATGTTGAGGGTTACGGAGGGGGCGGCGGCGTTGGATGGGGAGGGCGCGGTGGCGCATTGAGTTGGTTGTTGAGCGAGAGAGGAAAGGATGCTGCTAGAAGCCCCTTTGTACACCATCGACTGAGAAAATATAACCATGATACCACCGTATACATCCATCGCTTTCCAAAACGCTCCCATGAACCTCAAACTCGTTCCCAAAGGAAAATGGAATCGTTCGAGACCCGTATGCGGATTCGGCCGGATTCTACATATCCCCATACGCAGTTAAAGCAAACTCCAACGCCGAAAGAATTCTCACATGCCACAAAACTATTGTACATTCACCGTTACGTTCAGTCACCCTACCCTTCGTTCGCGTGCTACATTCCTACAAATGGGTATGATGCTAAGCACGCTCTTTTGCTACGGGGGTATAAGATTTCCGACGGTTGGATTGGTGAAGGAGCGGTAAGTATTGGTGATTGGTATCGTGTGCTCAGATGCTCAGACTAGGGTTTAAGTGAGCGGCTATGAGGGGTACATCGTTGTTCTGAAAGCCGACACGGTGGACGGATCTGAATAGATGAAAGACGAAAATAAACGGCACAGTGTTAGCTCAATGCAAAGCTCCACCATCCCCTCGCCACAACACTCATTCTCCCATCCACCACACATCAGCTTGAAAACTACATAGACCTCCCCCTCTCACAAGCGCCCAACACCTGCCCATCCATTCCACCCCTCCCTTCCATCCCGCCACATCTCCAGCGAACGCGCACGCACACGCCTTTCAAAGTGTGAGTGGGTGCGGAGATATGATAGGTCGGTCGCGGTGGATGGTGGTAGGTGTGGGGTTTTCTTGGCTTCGGTGGGTTTGCTTTTTGTCATCATTTGTGTAGGGGTTGGCGGTCGTGAAGGGTATGGCGTATCCTTTGTGTGAGCTTACCGATATGGGAGATGGGAGTGGAATGGATACGCCCCTATCCTCGGTATCAATCATCGTACTCCTCCCCAATCCGCCTCCGTTTCCGGCCCCAGCCCCCGATCTCTTCATCCAAGCGGTCCAGCTCATCTTCATCTACAAAGAACCCGCCGCCTAAATCCACTCTCTCCTTAGGTTGTTGATTCTCAACCTCATCCATCGGAAGCCCACCACCTCCATCCTTCGCCTCCACGTCAGCCTCTACGAAGAACCCACCACCACTATCGCCAGGATCCGCAAAGAGCGCCGCATCGACAAGCTCGTCCGGAAACACGTCATCCAGCGGGTCGTCGAAATCCGCAAACTCATCTATCTCATCTTCTGGTGGTATACTGGTGCTGGGCGGTGGATCTGACGGGTACTGCGTGCTTAAGGGCGGGAGTGGGTCGTCCGGGAATACGCTGTCGAGGGGATCAAAGTCGTCGACATCGTGGAAATCGTCTATTTCGTATGGTGTGTTTTGTGGTGGGCTGTGAGCGTGATGTGGAGATAAGGGTTGGTGGGGGGTGCCTAAAGGTGGCAGAGGCTCATCGGGAAACGCGCTGTTGAGGGTGTCAAAGTCGTCGACGTCTTCAAAGTTATCTACATCCGTGAGATCGTCGATATCTTCTGCTGTGGACGTTACGTCGCGGGAGTGTTGTGCATTCGTGTCGCGGTTGATGCCTTTTGGCGGCAGCAGGGCAGGGTCGTCATCATCATCATCATCGACCATAAATCCTCCTCCCTTCGGAAGAGCGATATCCACCCGCTTCCTATTCCCCCGTTGCGACATCTGCGATATTCCCAACAACTCATCCAGCACGTCCCCTTCCTCACCGTCGCCACCCTCCTCCACCCCAAACACCGTATCAATCCTCGGCTGTTTCCGTTTCTCCCTCTCCTCTTTCGTACTCGTATCCTCAATCGTATCCATCGTGGCGCTCACCCCATCCAAACTCTGCCCAACAACATCCAGTTTCCTGCTGATGAGCGGCCACTGCACGTCGTCGAGGGTATCGTTCGCAAGGATGTATTTGACGTCGACGTTGCCCTTTCGGCCGATACGGTGCGCGCGGTCTTCCCCTTGGAGGATTTGCCCGGGGTTCCAGAAAAGCTCGGCGAAGATGACTAGGTCGGCGGCGTTGAGGGTTAGGCCGACGCCCGCGGCGGTGATGCCGAGAACGGCCACGCGGGTTTCGGGGTCGGTTTGGAAGGTGTCGCAGAGGGGTTGGCGGGTGGGAGCCGGGGTGCTGCCGTCGATCTTTATGAACTTTGCCTGTGGATTTGTGTGGTAGGGTCAGAGTTGATGCTCGACACCCTTTGCGTCTGAGCTTCCCGAGTGAAGCTTTACCTGCAATTTGGTGAACTCTTCTGATAAAGCGCTGAGTATGCCCAAATGATGCGCAAAGACAATAAACTTCTTCGTCGTGTGGTTGTACAGCTCGGTGAGATATTCCAGCACCGCAGGCAGTTTCGCCATACCCGTCTCCTTATACTGCGTTGGGAAGAGCGTTCGTGAATGCCGTTGGAGGGATCAAGTACACTGGCAATATCGAATTGCGGACAGCCACACTCACCATCTCAATGAAATTCGACCTCTGATTCTCCATGATCTTCGCCTGCTTCTCCTCGGTCCCGCCCGCCCTCGCATCCTCCAACTTCTCCTCCTTCATCTTCAACTTCTTTAACGCCGCCTTCGCCTTCGCACTAACCTCCACATACACACATTGGCGCGTCTTTTCCGGCAACTGTTTCAGCACATCCTTCTTGAGACGGCGGACAAGGACCGTGCGTTCAAGGTACCAATGCAATTCGGCGCTGTTGCTCGCGCCGGTAAAGTCCCACCCGTAGCGGCTTTGGCGGCCGTCGCAGTAACGGACGCCGAACTGGGTAGCGGAGGTGAAAGGTTGGACCAGGGCGCCGATTTGGGTGAAGAGTTCGATGGGGCGGGAGAGGGCAGGTGTGCCTGATAGTAGGAGGGCCCGCTTTGCGCGTTTTATCAATGGGAGGATGCACTTTGTTCGTTTGGCCTATGGATAGTAGTTCGGAGCGATCAGCAATCACGCTCGAAACGTATACGTTAAGTACCGTTCCATGCGCTACTCACATCACGCGACTTCAAGTAATGCGATTCATCCGCAACGATAACCTTGAACCTCGCCAGTACCAACTGATCCTCCATCGTCTTCCTACTCGCAAGATCGTAACTAACGATCGCAAAGGTCGCCGTCTCCTTTAACAAATCCTTCGCCGTAAATATCACTTGGATATCGGTTTCTGGAACGTCGAGCCATTTGATAATTTCGGCTTTCCACGTCAGACGGAGCGATGAAGGGCAGATGATGAGGACGGGCCATTCGGAGCGATAGAAGTAGCATGTAGCGATCGCTTGGATGGTTTTGCCTAAGGTGCAGAATAGAGTCGGCGACCTCAGAAAGGGGTTCCGACGTGCGAGCACTTTCATGAACTATACCTAGTCCCATCTCATCACCCAGCAGTACTTTGCCCTTCCGCCTAACGATCTGCTGCAGTCCACTCTTTTGGAACGGCATCAGCCTTTCGTACAGCTTTGGCGGTAAGGCCTCCTTCACCCTCTCCAACGTCTCGGCCATCTCATCCACCGTTTCTCGCGTCGTTGTGTTGAACGCTGCCAATACAAATCCCGGGATGTCGCGGAACTCGGATACGGCATTCACTTTGTGAAGCTGTTTCATTTTCATCGCCAGTGTCTGGTGATGAACGATAGGGACGAGCCATATCTTTTCTTCGGTGTGCCAATTCGCATCGGGTATACTTCGAACCTCAGCGACGATCGTTTCATTGTATGGGAACTTCACTGCGATGTGATTATCATCATGGACCGTGAGAATGACCTCGACAGCTTGAAAGTATCGTTTCGTCCCAGCCGCTGCACCTGACGCCTGCCCTTCCCAAGGGAGTTTCCGAGACGATGTCGCTCCAACGCTCGTGACTCCTGCCGCGATCGTCCATGGTGTCGGCGTGGTGCGTCGTGGAGGCGAAGCGACATGGGTCCGCGCACTGCCTCCCGCTCTTCCCAGAGTATGAGGCGCTGAAGGACGGTTTGGTGGTAGAGAGGATAATGAAGCCGAAGGACGCGACGAAATTGAGGAGGATGTCGCGGGTGAGTCCCATTCGAAGAATTTGCAGGTTCGAGCAGCACACTGGAAAAATGTATGGCAAAGATCAGACGGTGATGACGGACGGCGTCGAACATGTCTACGAGCTATACCCGCCCGCGCATGTCTTTTGCCCCAGACATTGACCCAACCCAGACCTTCGCGAAAGCGGAATGCACCGCAGCTGCCCGTAAGACTTGCACTCACTCGCTCACTCACGTACAGAGTAAAACCAGCGTCCCTTGTTTGCGTTCTCTTTCTTCGACTGAAAGCGGGATGCGGGGACTCCACATGGGCAAACTTTACCCGGCAGACCGCTTCGGTCGGACTGAGGACCAGACGGGGTTATATGAGCGCTGGTTGACCGGCGGACCTGAGTCTCAGACCCTTTTGCGGTCCGTGTGAAGGACATCTTTCCACACCGTCAACTGGGAACAAAATGCCAATTCCCAGAAGTCCTTGGGAACGCGAGGAGCAAAATCGGGAATCGCTCCTGGGCAGGCTTGAGCTCCATGCGTGAGGCAGGAAACTGAGCGTATGGAAAACACCGCACTTCAATCAGCTTTCGTGGCGCAATTGGTTAGCGCGTTCGACTGTTACACATGTTAGCAATCGAGAGGTTGGCAGTTCAAGCCTGCCCGAGAGCGTTGATTTTTTGTTTTTCTCGGATATCTCGGGTCAACACCCTTGCCGGTTGTTTTCTTTTTGAGTAAATTCACCCAACTCTCGCGACGTCGACCCCCACAATCAACGCCACAGCAAAGTCTCCGTGAGCCCTACGTTCATCGGGGATGCGATGTGACATCTAACATCCCCAATGCCTTCTTCCTTCTTCGAAGCAGAAGCAGAACGGAAGACAGTGTGGCATCTCCGGTCATGTCGTTCGTACACGCTCATGCGCCCTCGGAGATCCTCTTGTTTGCGCGACCAAGTTCTCTTTGGAGCTTCTCACGATCGGTGCGGAGGAGAAGGAGAAAGAGGATCGCATATGATGAAGTTGCGAAGGCGCCGAGATATCTGACTCGCATGTCCGTTGTTTCGTTGAATATGTCAACAAGACTCGGCATGTCTTCATGCTCTAGGTTCTGCAGCAACCTTGTGAAAAATCATCAGATTTGCTAGTCACCGTGTACATCGTCAATGGCTTGCTCCGGAGAGCTAACAAGCTAAAATTTGCGCCTTGTTTACAATAGTTGCTCAACCAGGTTCTTGCTGATCCCCGGGCAAGCATCAGCACGACTTCCGCACTATGAGCAACTGGATGATGACACGTCGGGTTGGAAGGAGGATGTTTGTTCCGATCGTATGACATCCTCGGTGGTGTGCGAGTACCGTTTATTGATTAAGGTTGTCAGGTTGTCTGATCCAGGTCGGTCAAGGTGCACCTGTTCTTTGCCAGTGCGAACCCAAGGTTGACAATTGAGAAACGCCGAGTGGAAAAGAAATGACCGGCGAAAAAAATGACAGCATGCCGTCAAACATTGGGACGGCCCTATTTGCCCAATTTGTGCGCTGGGACTTCTCTCCATAAGTTTCTGGACTCCCATCAGAAACCGATTCTGGCCCAAGTTCATACTTGAAAGCTGTCTTCTCAGAAACCTCGCATTGTGGTCAGCAAGATCTGCGGGTCAGCACCTAGTGCTGTCATGAGAAATGGCGGAGGAGCACAAGCGAGCAACGAAACTGCATTTCGAGTCCTACACGTACAGCGCCGGCGAACAACTCACGTCCTTCAAACAAGAGAAAGTCTGGTGTCCAACGAAGCGCTACAGCCTCTGAAGGTATGCTGCAGTCATCACCGGGGCATTGCTAGCGTATTGAGGACGGCGCAAGCAGGATGCAATGGATATCAAGCGGCTCAAAAAGATGCACGGACAGCAGCTCACACGGCTACCGCTCCAATACCGTGCAACCTCTGGAGCTCCTACCCGAAGACGTGAGTCGGGCCAATCACCCAACCGAAGAAGAGGTTCATCCTCTCGATCTCCCGGTCACGTTAGCGCTCATTCATCCCCTAGTGCTCATTCATCGCCTACCGCTCACCATGCTTTGAAAACTCTATAAAACTCACCCGCCCGTTCAAACGTCCCCAGAAATCTCAATATCAAAAGAAATCTCAGCACAACTCGGGCGCCTTCACGGAGACTGTGATGTTTACTACTCGGCGTGGTGACCTGGTGGGTCCACGTTTGAAAGATCTCCCTGCGGCCGCCCCTCCATGGACCCTTGGGGCGAGGGCACTCACACGGTGATGATCCGAAACGCCACATTCTAGGTCCGGTGGTCAGAAGAGCAACGATGAGGCCACACCCCTCCCCACTACGCCCATATGCGCTGCTTCGTTATCGAGTACGACGAAGCTTACGCGTCGTTCACCGGCAAGACAAAGCTTACGCGTCGTTCACCGGCATTCCGATCGCGGGTTTTCTCATCGCATCTCCCAAAATGTCTTAGCCGATGCGGGAGCCCCATCCCGCACGATTTGGCGGGGTGTTGTTGGGTGAACTTCGAAGAGGGAAGAACGGAGGAGAGCGCGTTATTGACAGCATGGTGCACAAACACATCCGTCTGCTCTCCAAAAGCTCCTGATCAATGCCACATGCCCGACCGACTTCTCTGATGGTGTGGTCGTGCATACAGCTCGTCAGTATTTGAGCTACGCATTATGTCGCAAGGGAAGAGTACGATTATATTAATGTAAACCATGGAAGCGGATATACTTCTGGAGCTTCCATGTAGTTCATCTATCACTGAAGCGAGAAATCTAGATACAAAGATAAAAGAGGAGAGTGCACGCAAGGCGGTAACAGAAACAAGTCTTCGCCGGGGGTCTAGCTAGCCTGCGATGGATAAATTCACAATCTAAACTTCAAAGGCGAGAAGCATAGCAGCTCACAGCTCTAGGCACCGCTCTCCCCTTCACCGACAACGCGTTCACCAAGGGCTTCAACCCGACACACTTGATCGCCTTCACAACCGCTTCAGCATGTAAAACGGCCCCCACCTCCCCCATATGCGTCGAATCTAGCGGATACAGCGCCGCTGCTTTTGCTTCGCCCATCCGATCAAGCGCATCCGCCGCAATCTGCCTTGGGTCGAGGTATGCCGTGTTTTGTTTTTTGGCAACGGTCGAAGCCCAACTGCTCCAGTTATCCCCACGCAAGATCTTGCCGTTGTTAAATTTCTTTCGTAAGGTCTGCGACATCGGGACTGGAATCCCGCCTTTGGATTTGACCGCCGCGATGATTTTGGTCAAGTAATGCCCGTAGGTGTACACCCGCTCCGGTTTATGCGTTACGCCGTTGATAGTGTCTTCGAACTGCGCGCCAAAACCCCGAATCACACCCCTCGACCTGCTCGCATCCGTCAGCGGAGACTGGTCATTATGCCCAAACGCGAAAAGCACCACCTCGCCCGGCCTAATAGCGTCCACGACAGCAGCAAGATGACCTTCAGTTATGTAGGTGCGGGATGAGCGCCCGCCTTTGCATGCGTTGTTAATCGTGAGTTTATCGGGAGAGAAATAGGCAGAGAGATATTGGCCCCAGCCTTTGAGGACGCCCGAGCTGCCGGCGCAGGTGGAGTCGCCGATGAGGTGCAGGGTTGGAGTGGGGAGAACGGTGGGGATTGAGAGGACGGCTGGGGTTGAGAGGAGGAGAGTGAGGGAGGTGGCGAGGATGGTGGAAAGTTTCATGGTGGGTCCGTGCGTTGGTGATGTGGAGGAGAGCTCTTGGGTTGTGTCGAATGGGAGTGTTTCGGGGTTTTGTGAGGGAAGCACTCCTCGGGAGGACTCCAGCCTTTTATAAAAGTGGTAATATTCCGATGATGAATGTTTCCCGAGTAATCATACAGTATTCGATGATTCCGCACAAAGGTATTCAGCACCACGACCCGGACAACCCAGCGCCGCGTGCTTTCGACTTGATCAGTTTCCGGTAGGGGCGGTCCTCCACGACGCACGAACGTTCGGCCCCTTGCACTAGGTGGCCAAAAGTCTGGGTACAACGCCCCAAGGACACATCATTCCGATCATAGCCACCAGCAGATGTCGCCGGCTTGCCTGCACACCTGAATAAGTACGGAAATTGACGGCAGCTGGTCGTTGACTTTTGGGTTTCACCAACAGGGCGCAGAACCCGTCGTACTCCACCTACTGTAGAGTTGGCACCAGAGTTCAAAGAGCCACTGCTTCATTGGTTGCGTGCTGCTGAATTCTCTGTCATTGGCTCTGGGCATCCGCTGGCATGATCGGTTCTGCGGAACACGACTTTGGGCCTCGGCGAATTATGTTGACATTTTTTCCAGAACGACAGCGGTGCCCTACCAACATCTCTTTTCAGGGAAAGTTTGCCCGGCGAATGGCGCCGCCGATCGAACGCAGGTACCTGGGTTCGGTGCCGTCAGGTGCAGTCCGGGAAGGCCATACAGTGGGTGGCCAAAAGAGCAGTTACGCGCGCCCAAGAACAGCTCATTCAGAGCTGAGGATCGTTGGCCCCCTCCTTCCTCCCGGCGTGGATAGGCGACTGCGTCGCGATAGCTGAGCTGACAGCCGGGGGTCAGTGGCTTTTTGGTCACTCGTAACTGCTCTTTTGGCCCCACTGTAGGTCATGGGGTCAATACGGTCTCGTGCGTAGCTCGGGGCATTGGGACCCTGGTTTAAAACTTGCGGTCAGTGTGAATCGGGGTCCCGCCCGTCATTCCGTTGACAGGAAGCGGAACACGTCTGGAACATTGACTGACCCGAGTGCCAGGGTGTGGGGGTGCGGAACGCCTTCCTTACCGGCGGTACGCACCCCTGACTTCTCACACTCGCTGTCTTCCCTCGTCGCGAGCCATGGCAACTCACACCCACCACTTCCCTTCCCAAGGCCCATCATTTCTCACCTCCTTATCCCCATACTCGGTCATATGTATTGCCCATCATCCAGGACATCAATCGCTTTGCTCATCCGTCAAGCAACCCCGCTCAGTCATCACGCTCACATCACCTCGTTCGCGAAAGGAAGCCTTAAGTTAAAAGGATACCCATGCATGCGAGACCACAATCTGGGTTCGCTTTCTATATCTTTGGGCTTCAGAAGAAGGAAGGAGGGTCATTCCATTTCAGCTGTGCCCTTGTTTTCGCCTGAAGAAGCGATAGCTTATGGGATCAGTTGGCTCCGCACGCCGCCTTCCGGAATCCGACGGTCCTTACCATCTCTTGTACAACATCATTTGCACTTCATACCGGCCTCACAGTCACAAGTATCGCCTATGTATCCGATTCTGACCCGCCGTCTGTCTATCCGTTGATTGAAATGGCTGACCATTGAGGACGAGAGGGGAAAACGCCATGCGACGACAACGCCGTCAACGCCGTACGGCAGAAGGCCATTGGCCTTGGCACACCGCTCACCTTCCACATTCGACTTCACAACGACGTACGCACTGATGCCTTATCACACAAGCTTGCCCCCTTCTCTTCCTTCTCCTTCTCTTGCGATACGATGTGATGGTGGAGCCTGATAGAGAGCCTCCCGACGGGAATCGCAACGCATGGACAAAGGCACAAGAATGTGGGCAAGGTACCTGCGTAACTCGTACTCATGGAAATCTCATTTGCACTATTAACCATAATACATACCTCGATGCCCTCGCATCAGAGAAAACCATATACGCTGCAATGTGGTTCTAAGATCTGAGCGGAAAGTCCGATAGAGGCTCCTCACTTTTTTTCGGGGAGAGATGAAGAACGGGTTGGGAGTCGCTGGCAGAGATATTTTCATTTCGGGCAGGATGCACGAGCCAACGGGGTTCTGAACGGAGGAGGCTCAATGGTGTTTCATCTGGAAGCTGCCAGAAGGAGGATTTGAAGGTTTGGCGGACGCCGGTCCCTTCGTCCACAAAACGTATAAAAAGGGGGTTTCCGCCTGAGGACCACCCGTTCGCCTGCATCAAACATCCTCATTCCATAGCATCCGATCCGAGCATACCCACATCAGTCGAACAGACTCAAGTTTAGACCTCCCGCCCAACAGCCGAGAGTCCCAGCCGAGAGTAAAACACTCCTGAATTGTAGATAAGGTGGCAGCTCAGATAGGCACCGCTAGGCGGCGTCAGTAGGCGGTGGCGATGGCGAAGACCCAAAGGAGCGTGGGGACGGACGCAAGCCCTCTCCTCCTTTTTATAAGTCGACGGTGGCAGGGGCTTCGGAGGGCAGCTCGGGGTTACGTTGGTGTAACGCTTCAAGCATGTGATTTCGCGGGCAACGTCCCGCAGCTTTTTCGGTTTCGTGCGCATATTGCGGGAGTTTTTCTTTCGACGCAAAGACTGTGGGAAGCTGCCTCCACCGCAGCAAGCCGTCCTTGTAAATGCCGGTGGGCGAGCGATGGGAAGAGTTGAAAGTGGCAGCAATCTGACCTAAGTGATGTTGTTTTCCGTTGCGTGATGATCCCGGTCCGAAACCGTCGGCCATCCTTCTCCGATTCTGAGATCTAGTGACAACGCGCGCGTTGGCGAGTTTGTGGGGCCAGGGGGCCGGTGCGAAACAGGAGCTTTTAAGCTTCCTCTTCCTACCTATAAATAGCTTCCCATTCACAACGCCGCTGTATATACATATTCACAGGTCTTCAAAGGACGACCATTCCTACCGGCTTCCAAAGTGAATGGGAAGCGATACTCTTAGTTAGCCTTGTTCCCGCTGACCTCCCCGCCGCAGAGTCTCAAAATCGCCGACGCTGTCAAACTTTTAGACAGCATTGTTCACGAACACCGCTCGCTAGCAATGGAGCCTGCCACCAGCGAGCGGATAGCCCGCGTGACCGTTTACGTCTTGGTTGACACGACCGTCGAGGTCCTGCAACGTTTATTGGACCACCTTCCGAAGAACTGCCGTATCACCACTGTTAAGCAGGATGCACCAGGAACACCCGTTGTCGCCTTAACCTTCTGGTTCAAGAATAACCCTGCCGACGTAAGCACCTTGGAGTTGAGGGCATGGGTACTCACCCATGCAGGCCCAGCGCTGCCCTTTGTGTACCTAGGCCGCCTGGCGAACCAGCTGCCCTTGACGATTTCCTACGCGCACGAGGAAGCAGGCCCCGAGTGGCTTATCGGCCCGCATAATGTGCCTTCTAAGGGCGTAACGTTGGAAGAAGCCATCGATCGTGTCGGACGAAAAGTTGTCAACCTGTATTACCCTGTGTTTGTGGTAGATCTGACCAACAGAGGTAAGCCCGGTGGCGACTATTGTTTTCATTTAGGACCGCTGGACAGGCTCACATCTCCTTTACCTCCAGGAACTGTCAGCGGGCGGGAGATGCTAGAAATTCGTTATTTATCCAGCATCAGCAGAGCCACAACGAGAAGCTCGACTAAGGCTGCCAGTGGGCGACGGCCTTCCCGTGTCTCCAAATGGAACGAATTCGGAGCTGCCGCTGCAGCTTGCTTTGTCCCAGCCGTAGCGCCCGTTCACCGCACTCGGTACAACCCGCCCTATTCCGATATACGGAGAGTTGTGGGCCTCGAGAGCACCATCGAGAGCCTCCTAGACTGTGAGCAATTCATGGTTCTAGAAAACATGTACAGTGGTATGGCGATCGAAGTGTCGGAACGAACTGGGTGCTCCGTGGGTTGATCGGCCAACCGGATAGAGTTATCCACGATGGAGTCACGCCGCTCATCCCTATTGAAGTGAAACCGGGTTCCGTACTCCCGCAAGGTACTGATATCGTTGCGGACAGTGCAGCGGCATTTTCCGCACTCGGCAGCCTCTCTGATCATCGGTACAGCGAACTTTCCGGTGTCGAAAGAAAGACGTGGGACGAAGTGGTTCAGAACAACATCTCCGCCAAAGTGATAATCCAAGCAAATGGTTACGCTTGCGCGAATCGGTTGAAATACTCCATAATCAGTAACCAAATGTCCTGGTGGTTCCTGCAGCGACCTGAGAACGACATCACCTCTGTTTCCGTCGCCGGGCCTTTCGGCACGTACGGCACAGGGCCTACGGTGATCCAATGTCTTAATTATATAATCAGTCTCGCTCTGAAGGAATCCACTTGTCCTTCTCCTAGCGAGAGCCCGGCCTCATTTCCGGCAGCACCAGTCCGGGCGACACTTGGGCAGGTTAGGGGCGGGTCGTTGCGTTGGAGTGCGGGACCGAGACCAGGCCGAGGCCGAAGAGGGGCAAGAGCCTTAGGGTTTTCTCAGATCCGGCTTGGTGGGAAGAGCGGGTCACGAAGGCCTTATTCGCGACCCACTCTGCCCACCAAGCCAGATCTTAGAAAATCAGCGATCGCAATTCTACGTTCGGGCGACACAATTGCCTTTACGAAACTGGACTGGCTTCCGCCTTTACGAGTGCATTACACCGAGCACTCGACCGTGATGGAAACCGTTTTGTTCCCCGGCACCTCTCACAGCCTGGAAGTAGCCCTGAAGCATATTGATTACGAAAAGGTTGAATCGGACGTCGTGAGCCAGATGGAAACCGAATTGGACGTGTACACTCAACTTGCGGATTTACAAGGTAATCTTTGGGCTTTCAGGCGTACTGGCTTTTGACTTCTCCGCTGTCGACGTCTTTTAATTCCCTTGTCCTTTATTAGGAAGCCTTATTCCCCTGTTACGGGCATATGGATCGATCGAGGGTGGGACGTTTCTGTATCTCGGTACGGAATACATAAAAGGCCACACTCTCACCTCCGCCGACCGCCACCTCGGCTCTCAAATCCTGCACGCATTTCAAACCCTCCACGCCACCGGATGGGTACATGGCGATGTTGCCCCGCGAAATGTTATCGTGGCCGAGGAAGATAATCGACGGATTGTTCTGATCGATCTTGGAATGGCATCCCCGGCGAATACTGCGAGCGCCACGCTGGAAATCAACGCCGTGAACCAGATGCTCTCACGGCTGTGAGGTGAACAAAGGCGTTATTTTATGGTTATGCTCAGTGTATTGTCCGCATGTAGGCAGCGTAATTCCGCATGTAGAAGCCATATTTAGATTAGAAGCTGCGAGTAAATCAGGAATATGGATTAGAAGCTGCAAGTGCATTTCAGCTTCAACATCAATTGGTAGTTGGCGTAGGAGTTAGGCAGTTGGGGCGGAGGAGTCAGGAATACCAAAGTAAAACATTAGTTGCAAAAAGTTTCAGCAAGTCCTTGTCAGCAACGAGTTGAGTGTATTATTGTGCGTGGATAGCACTCTGAGCGGAAGGCGAACACACGAAGGGTCTCCGCCGAGTGCAATAATACCCCAATAAAATCGGACGGCATCTAACAATGAATTTCGGAAAAGATCGCTTGAGAGTTGCTCATGGAGGATCAGAATGATTGACCTCGCAGGAAATGATCCTAACAGGGGTGGCAGCTGTTGCGTCAGTGGTTGAGAAAAAATAGGTGGTGCTTGTCAACAGTGAAGCTCCGTGATGTGTATTACTCCCATCTTTCTCAAATCAGTCGGCTTCATTCGACAAGTACAGATGGACCATCTGGAATGCGATGAGCGGGGGAGTCCCGAAACGCTGAACCAAACACGCCGGAGTGCGAGGCATTATGGAGGATTAAAGCGCCAGCATAGACATCACCAAAGTCCTGATGCATGAGATGAGATCGATTGTTATTCTCTTAACATTGACCGGTGCCAAACTGCTCATTGCTTCTGCTACTATTGACTTTCAAAGCCCGCATCCGCCACCCTTGTTCTGATATCAATCAGAGTTACAGGTGGAGTTCAATGCTGATCAAACGTTTCGTCAGGCTCATCTGATGTGAAGGGTGACAGAAGTCATTTACGACCGGTGGGATGTGGGAACATTTGAGGAATAGTCTACGAACGATTGGGGAATCGGTGCTTGAGGTTATTTCTGTTTTCATCCGGGCCCTATAAACTCCAGATACAACCCCCGTGCAGTGTAAACTTCAAACACCGTCGCCAAAACATTCACCCAGCCGCCGACCTCCCCCTCAACGACCACATTCAAAAGCCTTCCCATCGCCGACCCGAGCGCGACACACATCACAGTATACACCACCCCGTCGCGAACCCGATCCCACGTCTGCACCCTATACAGTGCGAATCCGAGACCGATAAGGAGGCCGCCGAGTGCGGCTCGGATTTCGGATTTGCCGGGGATATTTCCTCGTTCCAGGTAGATATCGTACATTGAAATGTAGATGGTTGGGTCCCAGAGGTTCAAGATACCCAGGGTTGTTAGGAATAGCGCTGAGCTTATGGAGGACCGAATCATGTTTGGGATTTCGACGGGGGATTCTGGACGGGGTTAGGAGTGTTTTCCGGCTGTGTCTTTTGAAGGCAGACTGGATGAGAGGGGCGAGCGGATGGACAGGGGTGGGACTGTAATTGGGGCTTAGAAACACCTACTACATACTGTACTGATGATGTGATGGCGGCTGGAACGTTTGCGAACCTGATTTCAAGGTCCACAGAAATCCGGACTCAGTGCGCACATACTAGAGAGGTTGTGCTATCGGTTTGTACGGATTCGGGCGACGGATTGGGTGTGGCTTTATGAAAACGTTTTCGTTGCTTCCAGCCGGCTGCTTGCTGTTGTGCTATTCGTTGACCTTCTTACCATCTCGAAGATGATCATGGCCACACCCCACGCCATGGAGGCCACTTCTGCACCTCCCGCTCCACCTGCTGACCCCACACCGCTCAAAGAGAAGGAAAGGACCTCACCTGCATCCAGCCCATGACGTTGCCCTTTTGAAGGAGGTTGTCGCCCACCTCCCCGAGAGCAAGCCTCGCAATCTGCTGGAGGCGGAAATGGCAGATTGCAGGGCGGAAATGGCAGACCGGAGGGCAGAACATGCCGCTACGATGCGGCTCATGATGACTTTAGCAGATAAATTCAAGTAGACTGTAAATACATTTGTACGGTTGGGGGCTCTACGTTAAAGGTGGAGGTGGTAAGGCTCCCATGTATACATGTATGAATATTTGTAAACAAAGTGGCAAGAAGATAGAACCGTCCCACTGGCTGGAGCCAGATGTTCTGGTTTTTTGCAAAGTCGACGAAGGCCCACAGTTGAATGATTTTTCCGAATCCCCACTCCACACATGTTCGGACAGCGCTCATCCGTGTGTTGAATTCCTGCTGTCGCAGAGTTAATTGGGCCCCTTTGAAACCCACTTGTAGCCAGGGCCTCAACGGATACGCAGGATCACCGTAGATAACAAACTGACGGCCGTTGAATTGTGCAGCAGATGGATTGGAGCATGCATTCTTGTAAAGGTCTCAACTTCGCCATGAAAACATACCTCCGCCTCCTCATCACTAACGTCAACATCCACCGACTCCTCCTTGGTAATAAGCGTAATCCCGCTCTGCACCACCCGCCGCCAAAATGGCGCATGCGACACAAGCATTCCTTCAGTCAAATGGCCCTTAAAGTCCTCGCAACCAGGTATTGAAGGCCTCGGCTTCATCATTTTTTTGGCACGTCTTTCTGAGCACGACAAGGCAACCCATGGCCTTGTCGTAGAATTGATCGCCGAAGGAATTGCTGATCCAACCACGCAACATGACAAAGAAACTAGTACGAAGCAGCAACATGCCCCGTGGTCTCGCGAAGTATTGGCGAGGAGTTAATCTGAGGAGAACAGCGGGACTGAGACACCACAAGGGATAAGGTGCAAGAGCGCCGCGAGTCGTGCTTTGAAGTATTCCATAGTAGCAGATGATAACACCATCATTTGCAAATTGGTACGGCATTGGCTGGAAAGGCTCGGGTTTGCTTGCATAGCTGTCGATTCCGCTGACACCGCCTTTCTCTTGATCGCAAACAAAGCCGCAAACGAATTTTCCCTTCTCGTTACCGATCTCGACTTTCTGTCCAAGTCCCTCATGTCTAAGCATTACTATTGGTCTCTACGCCGGGGAGAGCTGCTTGACTCGTTTGTTCCTTCTCCGGCCATGCAGACTTGGAGTCGAGTAATGTAATCGGAGAGCTGGGATTCAGCTCAGAACTGGCAAAATATCTGCCGAGTGCAAGGACACAAACATGATCGCTCTTAGTGAGAACAGCCGCACCTCGTGAAGGTGGCGATCTTTCCCTAGCCATTTTAGGTGGCCAAAAGGCCACCAGGGGATTTCAACCCGAACATCCGACGGTCTCCAAACGTAACCCTAACCCTCCACCTCGTACAACGTATCGCAGGACCGCCTTAGTTCGTCGCGACGAATGATTTTCCGAGTTAGCTCTGCTTCACTATCCCACGGATGCAATTCAAGGTCCTCGTCGGTATCAAACACCTCCTCCTCGTCAGTATCGGTATCGGAGAGTGGAACATCTCCTTCTCCGGCGGCACCGCGCATGTTATTCAAGACCGCCTGAGCAAAATGGGCCCGGAAAAGCTCAGGCTCCGGAAAGAGATTTCGGAAATATGTTGGAGTGGGACTGTGAGGGAGGATGCGGGGTGTCATGACTTCTTGACCGTGATGCAATCCAGTTACGGGACGGAACAAATGCACAACAAACTGTTTGCAAAAACCGCATTGTTAAGACGGTGATGCGCAACGAAATAATGTCCGTTCAAACCTTGTCATCTTTGGACCAAATGGAGAACCGGAAGGCATGGAAACTGTCGTGCAGCGACGAAGTCATTGTTAGACCGTTCTTGGTGTCGAAAGACGGAAGATAACGGTTGGAGACGACGGGGAAGCCGCATAAGAAGTCTCGTCGATCAGGATCCTCCTCGAACTGTGTTGGAAGATATGTCTGCATGAGCGACTCACGCTCTTACTCAACCTGCAAGCACACATACCCATTTTGCGCCATACTCCGGGGTCAGGACGTGACAGCATTTGAGAATCGCGTCATCACATTCGCCAGTCAATACGCAGCATTGGTCACGACGGGTGCAGTGAGCTCTCATCGCAGCTTGAAGGCCTTTCTTTTCGTCCTTCGACACTTTCCTAAGCAGTTCCTCGGTACCCTGGTCGGCTGATACAGGCTTCGCGGAGGTACCCACAGGAGAATCATCTGATCCGTGCTTACTCGCTTTACGGCGGGTTGAACCCCTTGAACGCATTTGAGCGACGTCTGGTGGTTGTAGAACACAGCCAGCAATCGCCGACGACGGATTGCCTGGAACATGGATTGTCAATTTCCTGCATCTGGGAGGCAGGGTGTCTGGTGAATAAAGGGCCCAAGCATTGTCTGTGTTGCGATAGGAAATGGCGAATGGTGTTGTTTCCAGCACGGGGAAGGCTATCTGCATTGCCAAGGTCAAAACATCCGCTGCAGGTAATACGACGAATGGAAAGGAGGCGAGGAAGTTGTTGCTTGCGTCGAAAATGCGAAGGCTGGTTGGCATGGTGCAAGGCTATTCTCGAAAGGCTGTTGTTGCTGTGACGAGTGTTTGTTCGTTGAATGAGCTACAAGTCTGGTTGCTGTAAGACTCGGGTCGTTGCCTAGTACTTCTCGCGAAAAGCAAGGAAAATTGCAAGCCAGTTTCGGGCGGAGATCGATCTATTATAGATCATCCTACTCGATTTATAAATAGACCGAATCGGAACCGCAATAGGTTCCGCGTATCGGACAGGAATGGATACACCTGACCTGGATACACAGGAATGGATACACCCAGGAATGGAACACCTGTGGGCGGAACACTGCGGAACACCGAGAAACTTTAAATTTCCTGCCCCTCCGAAGATCCTCCGATGATGGATCCATCTTTTCTTCCCGTCTTCTCCCGTCTTCTTCCGTCTTTGTCGTCGTCAAATATCTATCGTTTTCGTACGGGTTCTCGACGACGACAGTGGTAAAGATCCATTCATCGCACTCCACAGCTCACTCACGCGTTCGATCGCACCTCACCCATCATCCGACTGTTTTCCAAACACGGACACTCGGGAACTCACGCAAATCCACCCAAAACATGTTTACAAAACCAGTACCACCAACCCCACTTACTCCTAAGTTTACCTACGCAGACCATGAAACATGGATCGCCTTGACTGTAGTTGTCGGCGGCCATGGGGATGTCCGTTGAGTATATTCCTTTAGGGAATGTTACGCTTGAGGATTGGATACGAACCTTGGAGGCTGATGAGTACTTCGCTTTGCAGAAAGAGGCGTTGTCGCAGCCAAAGGAACGACAGTCTACATTCGATGGACGTTTCTCGATCGATGAGCATGGTCGTTTACTGTACCACGATAAGTTCTACGTGCCAGCTGCTTTACGAGGGCTGTATTGCAGGCGTACCACGACTCGTTGCTTTCTGGCTCGCATACGGGGGTTCAAGGTACATTGGGCAAGCTCCTACGTGAGTTTTACTGGCCCAATATGGACGCAGACGTGAGAAGGTACACCAAGACTTGTGGGTCTTGCCAAAGGTTGAAGTCGCCGAACAATAAGCGCGTTGGCTTACTTCGTTCGCTCCCAGTTCCCGACCGACATTGGCACACGATGGGTATGGATCCTGTCTCGATGCCAATAACACGGTCGTGAGGGGGGGAAGGTGCATAGTGATGCGTTTTACGACAGTATTATTGTCTTCATCGACTATCTGTCAGGGCGCGCATACTTTATACCTGCGGCATCCACGATAACTGCCGAGGAGTTGGCCCAGCTTTACTTCCGTGAGGTATGGCGCCATACAGGTACTGCAGCTGTGATCGTCGGAGATCGAGATCCACGCTACCTGGCATACTTTTGGAAGGTGTTTGAATCGTTACATCGCAACGCACAGCACCTCACTCACACACGCACATCACACAGAAGGCAAGCCTCTGAACAGCCCAGGAACCACACACACACGCACATCACACAGAAGGCAAGCCTCTGAACAGCCCAGGAACCACACACACACGCACATCACACGAGGCAAGCCTTCAACAGCCCACACATCACGTACACACGCACCCACGCACCCACGGATACAACGCACACGCACCACGCACGCGACCCCAGTGCTTTTCATCGAAAGCCGCTCCATCTCACTCAAGAATGACGGCGAACTTTGGGATGCTGGCTCCTCGTTTGTATGGTGTCGGGACGGGGGCTCGCTGGAAGTCGTTGGAAGGCTCATCAGTCTCCTGCGAGCTCGGGGCCGAAGACAAGTGTAGTTCGAAGTCGTCGGAATCGTAACCCGCCTCCGCTCGGAGGCTTATGTCAATTCGCTCCTAGTGGCATCAGATGTGTTTCAGGAAAAAAATGTTCCTGTCAGAAACCGTCGGAAAGGAGACAAAAGTTACCGCACGCACTCTAATGTGGAGCATAGCGCCGACCAGTCGAAGCAGCAGGTCCATATCCTCTAGTCTCCGTGGAAACTTGCAGGATGCGCTATGGTACATCGTGTAGATGCCGTCATACTCGAGAGTCATCTCGTAGATTTCGATGGACTCTCCTGCATTTTTCAAAGTCGATTAGGACAATGCATTCGGCATATTGGAATAGGCTGTGGTACGCACGGAGCAGTTGAATTCCGAAGCAGAATGCGTCATTGACCCCTGTCTTCGTCTTCTCGTTCACCGAGCCTTGCAAGAAGAGCGCCACTTTGAACAGATCGTACATGGCAGCCGCGGAAGAGTCCGCAAATTTGCCGGACTTCGTTTTCAGGAACAACTCTTCAAAGCGCTCGGAGAGAACGCGACCGTCTGGCTTCTTCCCACATGCATCTGGGCGGTACGCCTGCCTATGGAGTCGAGAGCTGCGGCTCTCCCCGTTCGCCCTGGTCATACTTCAGTACGGGGAGAAAGGAAAGCTGCAAATGTGGCAGGAAGAAGCAAGGATCATACCAAACGGTCACCATCTGGTCGTCGTTGAAAAACCTCTCCATCAAGGTATGCAGTATGGCATGGACGTTAGTGTCCTCATCAAACGTTGCCCCATTGAAGGTTCTCAATCTCTTTTCCTTATTCAGCGCGTCGACACTGGGGGAATGCGCGGAGTGATTGTCAGTCTCAGGTTGATGCGTAATTGGCCGACATCACGTACAAAGACGAAATGACCATCAAAACTTTCCACGGGGAATCCCCCAGGCATCCTGCCCCGTCATCACTTCGGAGAAGTGCGTTCGCCAGGTGCTTCTTCCACGTGGCTTCGAAAGGGTGGTTTGATCGTAGTTCCTGATAAGGTCGGTGATCAAATGAGATGGGCAAAACTGCTCGTCTTTCGCCCCGATACACCCTGCCGCGAAACCCGATCTCGGTCCTACCTTGCAGAATGGCTCAACCACATCGGCAACCGCACCTTTGAGCGAGGCATCCATGCGTCGCTTGCACGTCTCAAGCCTCATCTGTTCCCAGGTACGCCGAATGTTCGGCCGATCGCATGTGGATATGAAGGATGGGAGGTATGTGCTGCTGACCAAAAGGATGTTGTTCAACAACCTAAACGGGAAACGAGGTAAGTCTCTTTCACCATCGCAGAAGTGACCGTATGCGAACTATTTACAATATGTCGCTGATGGTTTCCATTTTGTATCCAGGAATATCCTCCCCCCTGACGCATTTCTTGTACAGGTGATGTTGTGCCTCTCTCACCCATCGGGAGATGTTTGCGCCGCCAAATTTGAACTGTGAAAGTAGTAAGTATTCTGGACACCTAGAAGCAGACATTGGCACTTACGTCATGCTTCGATTGATATTCTTTGATCGTCGCGAAACGCTCACGAATCGTGGCAACGGAGAGGGTCACCACCTGCGACGGAAGAAGATCAGGATGTGAAGTTGTCCCGGGAACACAACACATGGTTCCCATGCCTGCTTTCCACTGTCTTCGATCTCCGCGGTTTCCTCTTCCTCTTCCTCATCGAGACCATCTGCGGGGTCGCTCAGGCCAGGATCCTCGGACGCCAGCGTCTTTTCCAACTCTCCTTCCATCGCCGCCTCGTTCACCTCCCCCCGATTCCCCGCCGCCACATCGTCCGCAGCCCCCTTCTCGTTCACCGTTACCTCCTCCATCACCGGCGCCTCCTGAATCACCGTCTCCCCCGGCGTCGCCGTCTCGTCCATCTTGCTCTCGCATACTTCATCCGCCGTCATCTCATCCTCATCGCCATCGCTTTCGCTCTCGCTTTCCGAATTCGTCTCCATCACTGGCTCCGAAAGCACCTCTTGGCCGCCACCACCTTCCTCAGCCGTCCGACATCGCTTCGCCCGACCCGGCGAAATTTCGCCGCCTTGCCGCTTTCGGCCATTCACCATATTGATCAGATCTTGATGGCATTTGACCAAGGAGTCCTGGGCCTGCCAGGCGGTATCTTGAGATATCCATGCGGATTTATGCGTGCCCACCAAGCTCTCGGTCATCTGTAGGAAAGCACACGTCCGACCAAAGCGGGCGCAATGAAAAACAAATGGACCGAAGAACGAATAATCGAAATAATAGAGGATTTTGCGGATAATGTTGTCAATCGAAAGATGCATCGTTACAGACATAGGTATGTGTAGGATAGGTGTTTCCCATCGATGACAGCCGAGATGGAATGTGGGGTTTTAGAGGAGGATAGACATCGTAAACGCGATTCATATGAATGAGATCAGGGAGGTGTGGAAGAGGAACAGAGATGGATGCGGAGGGGTATCAGTATACAAAAGGACAAAATTCCTGCACTTGAATCGAGGGACCGCTGACCTTTTCCATGCTCTCCTTTTCCTTCTTCTGTTCCTGAATGAACGTGGCCTCGCTCTTGCAAAGAAGGGAAGATAAGAAAGTTGAAAGTTAGATGTTGGTCTTGAAGGACAGATAGCGCATAAGATTGTCAGAAAGAAAAGGCCCATAGGGACAGGCTAAGAGACAGATACGAGACACCTGTTTCGGGCTAATGTCCTCGCTCTGTCTGGACAGGTACCGCTGGTGCACTTAAGCCTCCACCGATCCTACCAGGAGAGGTCACCTTCCAACTTTACTTGCTGAACGCGTCCTCCCCTCCCTGCGGCCGTTCTGCCAAGCGGTTCACCCTCCGGAAGGACACCATATCCATCGTGGGGAACGGACAGATATGAGACACCTGTTTCGGGCTAATGTCCTCACTCTTGCCTGGACAGGTACCGCTGGTGCACTTAAGCCTCCACCGATCCTGCCAGGAGAGGCCACCTTCCAACTTTACTTGCTGAACGCGTCCTCCCCCGCAAGTTCCAAACCTGCGCGCACCGCGAACTTGGCAGCTTCTACAGAGCAACTTGAGTGGTGAACTCACCGCCTTGGCTTTCACAATCCGCTTCATCAATGCCCGCTGCGCATTCCTCGTCATCGTCTTTCCCGGTGTCGTTGTAAGATCAACCTGGATTCTCCCGCACGTAGGTATTTATGGCTTTGAGTTTGACGGGCTTTGCCATGTTGCTTCTTTGAGTCGGTGTGCTAATCTGCGTGGGTCCGGGGGTAGCGAGCGACGCAAGCAGATGGGCGATGTGCATCGAGTGTTGTTGCGTCCATTGACCAGTTCAGAAGGACGCGTCCGTGAGCTCGGACGGGGCCGACACGCCGCCGCACCACTGGATTCCGTTCGAGGTTGTGCTTACTAAGCTTCTTTTCTTACCAGCCAAAATGGACATACTGTTACGTAGCCCTGAAAATGGAAGGCCGATCCGCACCCGCAGAGACTCAGATTCCCCACGCCAACACTAGTCCGTACCTATCGCTGCACGGGAGGATATTTCAACGTTCTATGAAACCAGCCACTTCACGGCGAGCAACGCGATCGAGGAATGGGATTTGGAGAGCGGAAAATTGTCATCAACGTGTCTTGGCATCTCTCCCGATAGCGAGATGCAAAAGCAACGAAAGAGCATGTTACGCAATGAAGTGGTTGTAACTTATGCGATTGTGTCGGAAAGCCGAGAATTCTCGGCCTCCGTCCCGTTACCCGTAGTCCCAGGGTTCCCAGCCAAACCTGTACTAAGGGGAGTTCCGCCAGCGCCACCTGAAGCGTCCAGGATGAGACTATTTGGCAGAGGAACCTGATAAATACAAACGATACATCCTCCTCCGCCCCCTCCTCTGCCACCTGTAGCACCTGGAGTCCCTCCCGTATAGGATGCATTCCCACCGTTGCCTCCTGTTGCGCTGATCCTTCCTGTACCTTGCAACTGTCGGGTGGCAATGATCAAGAGGGTTAGGGTTAGGGTTAGGGTTAGGGTTAGGGTTAGGGTTAGGGTTAGGGTTAGGGTTAGGGGTTAGGGTTAGGGTTAGGGGTTAGGGTTACAAGACCCCCTGGGTTGGGTTTTATTATTGGGTTGCCTGGAACCCTAGGGACTTAGAAATTTTCGAGTTTTTTGGCTTTGGGCAGTGTTCTACAGTTCAGATTCGAGGTTCCAAGGGGTAGGGTGCCGGGGGTGGTGCGCACCTAGGCAAGCCGGGGGGGACTAGGTGTGCAAGGGCAAGTGATGGGTCATATGGGTGGTGGTGCAGGTACGGGGGGGGGGGGCAGGGGTGTCAATAGGGGGGGGGGGTTGATATAAAGGGGACATATACGTTATATATACCTTATAGGACTTGTGCAAATTGGGATTTTTTTAGTGCCGATCCGGAGTTGGCGTCCTAATTAAAAGTTGGCCCCATATCATATTCTCTAATTGAAGTACTCTCGGATTGGCAATCCGTGCGGAAACGGCTTCAGAAACTTAGAAAAACGAAATTTTCACGCGACGGGGGGTAAAAAATTGGAAAATGTGGTGATATCTCAACATCTGGCTGAATATCCAGTGTTGGGCACTTAATGAAAGTTGATTGTAGCCTATGGTTTGCATAGCTGATGTGGTAGCAAATCTTGTTTAACCTCGCTTTTGGCTGAAGAAAAGGGCCCCTTTTCAATTCTCAAGTCGTGACCCCCAAGACCTCCTAACAAAAGACACGTGTACGTATGTGCAGGCAAAGGGGTTTGGCCGTGTTCTCCAGTAAACATTTTGTGAATTTCGCTGTGCATTGTAGACTGTTTGTAGGACCCTTGCGGTATGTTATTTCCCAAAACTGTTGAACATTTTCCAGCTAAAGCAGTGTTCTACAGTTTGTCCATGCAGGTGAGGGCACGTGACCTGGGCCTGCTTCCAGGGTACGCAGAGTGAGAGGGGTGGGGTTAGAGATTTCCCAGCGCACTTATTAAACTCAGCCAAATTGTCTCTGTCATGGAACATTTAAAAATGGTGGAAAGTAGTATTGCATTTATTGATTTAGAGTACATTGGAAAAGCGCACATTCAGAAAAGGGTTTTGGTGTAAAGTTATCAACGACATTCAACAGTACTAAAGGACTTCCGCAAGCATGCAAGCATGTCACGGACTTGGTTCTGTCCAAAAGTCGTACGGCACTCAGGGTACCTGGCGCAGCGGAGACGGAAACGATGCTGACCGCCAATGCTATGAAAAGCTGAGCCTCCACAGTTGGGACATTGAAGCTGATCACGATGCTGATGGAAGAGTTCACGGATATTGCCAATGGGAGCAGCATCAGGCACTTCCCCATCCCCATGACCCCACCAAGCACGAGCAGGATCAATGACGGGTGCAATGCCTTTGAACCATCCGGGATTGAAACCAAAAGAGTTGAGAACATCTCGGAAGCGCTGACAGTCTGTCACAGTAGTCTGTCTATTGCGATCACCTCTGAATAGAACTCTGGTGGCAGCGTCCATGATGCCATTGATGAGACTGTAGTACTCTTCCACCGGCACAAGCTTCAAGGAGTTTGCGCCCATGTGCTGGAAAATGGTCTCGATCTGGTCCAAATGGAGATTCAAAACCATCTGTTCCGCTGATTCCAACCTGGCGCACTGAACTCGCACTTCAACTCGCATGCCAGTAATGTGGAGCGGGTGACTGTTGAGCCATTGACGTAAACCTCTCAGTGTCTCACTGCGATCACCAAGGCTGGACTTGGTTTGGGGCATTCGCGAAGACAAAGTCGAAGAGTAGGCTTTGAGCGCATGAACAAGCTTTGGGTAGCAAGTAACCCAAACATTGGCGTGACCCGCAATGTCAAAGCGGGTGGACCCAAATCCCTCACCAAGGATGGTGAGCATGGGAAAGGTGGCGCCAACTCCACGTCCATTGTAGCGAACCAAAGGAATGACCCCATGAGTGTTCAACGTCTGACCAATGTCCCATGTGTTCAGTGCAGCATCGGGATGGTTGCTCACTTCCTGATCAAAGGAATAAGCTGGCAAAGTCCGAATGCGTTGCTTCATTCCATACTGCACAATGCGTACAGAGGGTGACACAGCACCAATGATGTCCTGGAACCCAGACATCAACAGATTTTGCCGCCCAGCAATCACTCGTGAGTGATCCGTGCTTTCCCTCACGATGATCGAATGTTCATTGTGAAGTAACTCAAGAATCCTTGCCTTTGACTCTGGATTGAATGGAATGCTAATGACACAAGGTCTGCTAGCGATCCGCATCCAACCGGCGAAAGCTTCACTGTCCTTGATATGCTGCATCACTCCAGACTTAGGGTTAGGGTTAGGGTTAGGGTTAGGGTTAGGATTAGGGTTAGGGTTAGGGTTAGGGTTAGGGTTAGGGTTAGGGTTAGGGTTAGGGTTAGGGTTACAGGACTGTTCCCGGTTATGGGTTATTTTTGGCCATCCAAAAAGTGTCAAATAAAGTTGCTAGCAATGTTCAGGGGCATCTTACTGTAATGTGCTTCAAATTTTGGGGCATGTTTTCCACTCAATGCCCCGGGAAAATCTGTTTTTCCGATTTTTTACTATGAAAATATTGCCAAAATGCATTTTCTGGAACTCTGAGTGGATGGATTTCGCCTAAAGTGAAATATGTCTCAGAAAACATCCCCAAAAACATCTAGGAACCTTCATCTACTCTAGTATTCATCAACTCCTGGCACTTTTTGTTTCCAGGCAATATGGGGGTGTTCTCCAGTTGGCTGCGAATGACTCAATTTGGTTTGCTCTCAATTTGCTACATGTTCAAATCCTTTTGAGGCCCAAATACTTTCTTTTCTCCCACTGCTCCTTCTGATGGTGGAGGATGGCAAATGCCTTTTTGCATTGCAATACATGGATATGACAGGGTGTTTGTCAACCAGCAAATCATGCAAAAAGCATGCAGTGCATGTCCGTTTGCATGCACTATGTCATCCGCACCACCTTGGACACCTGAGGAAAGTTGTGCGGATTTGAAAGATAATATAGTTACGGAAGTGGAACCAGGGAGATTCAATGACTATTGAAGGAGCTATGGCACTTAGGGTTAGGGTTACAAGACCCCCTGGGTTGGGTTTTATTATTGGGTTGCCTGGAACCCTAGGGACTTAGAAATTTTCGAGTTTTTTGGCTTTTGGGTGTGTTCTACAGTTCAAATTCTTGACTCTGAGGGGTGTGGTGGCGGGGGGTGTTGCGCACCTAGGCAAGTCGGGGGGGACTAGGTGTGCAAGGGCAAGTGATGGGTCATATGGGTGGTGGTGCGGGTATGGGGGGGGGGGGGCAGGGGTGCCAATAGGGGGGGGGGGGGGTTGATATAAAGGGGACATATATGTTATATATACGTTATAGGACTTGTGCAAATTGGGATTTTTTTAGTGCCGATCCGGAGTTGGCGTCCTAATTAAAAGTTGGCCCCATATCATATTCTCTAATTGAAGTACTCTCGGATTGGCAATCCGTGCGGAAACGGCTTCAGAAACTTAGAAAAACGAAATTTTCACGCGACAGGGGGGAAAAAATTGGAAAATGTGGTGATATCTCAACATCTGGCTGAATAT
The DNA here is from genome assembly GCF_025526975.1 of Fimicolochytrium jonesii. Lineage (NCBI taxonomy): Eukaryota > Fungi > Chytridiomycota > Chytridiomycetes > Spizellomycetales > Powellomycetaceae > Fimicolochytrium > Fimicolochytrium jonesii. The sequence goes on from NW_026515686.1 coordinate 579,509, forward strand.
CCAGTGTTGGGCACTTAATGAAAGTTGATTGTAGCCTATGGTTTGCATAGCTGATGTGGTAGCAAATCTTGTGTAACCTCGCTTTTGGCTGAAGAAAAGGGCCCCTTTTCAATTCTCAAGTAGTGACCCCGAAGACCTCCTAACAAAAGACACGAGTACGTATGTGCAGGCAAAGGGGTTTGGCTGTGTTCTCCAGTAAACATTTTGTGATTCCGCTGTGCATTGTAGACTGTTT